>NC_135232.1:649049370-649396454 GCF_051348905.1 Ranitomeya variabilis | reverse complement strand
TAACATATACCGCAGCGCTTTACAGTTTTGCACACATTATCATCACTGTCCCCCGATGGGGCTCACAATCTAAATTCCCTATCAGTATGTCTTTGGAATGTGGGTGGAAACCGGAGTACCCGGAGGAAACCCACGCAAACATGGGGAGAACATATAAACTCCTTGCAGATGTTGTCCAAGGTGGGATTAGAACCCAGGACTCCAGCGCTGCAGTGCTATCCACTGAGCCACCGTGCTGCCCAAAGAATGTAAAAGACCTAAGAAAAACGGTCCGCTACAGTTTTCAGTCAAAGAAGGTGGTACCCATTTGACGATGAGGAAGCAGGCAAATGGGAGAAAACTGGTAAGATTGCTGTAGCTGTGGAAAAGTCCTACAAAAGGTCTACCTTGCCTTTGAAGATCTTGGCACTCTTGGAGTGTTTGGTTGCCCCAATTCTTTCTTCAGGGATTTATTTTTATCCCACTTCCGGTTTGGAACTTGCAGCTCTCTTGCACCCCTCTTACCCTCAGGTCAGTCAGGGAATTGCACCTAAGATAGTTAGTCACCAGAAAGGCTGCCTAGTCGTGTACTAGCTATTGGGCACACTACGCAGCCGGGCAATACTCTTTTATAAACTTCGTTCTGTCACTGCCAGCTATACCCAACAAGCTCTGTACGCTCTGCTGCCACCAGCTTCTTTTCCTATGATTAATAACGGTTCAGGAGCCAACCCAGTCAGTAGCATAGTTTGCTTCAGAGGACGTTGGAGGTACGTTTTAGAGCAAGGACAAGAAAGCTAGTAAATATAACTTTTACTGCAAAAAGAAATAGGCAGTGTTTTCAAAAGTCTAAAAAGATATTACCAAAATGAAACAATTACAGTATATACAGAACAATTAGAAACTAAAAGGGATTAAAGATGAAATTAAACTTACATTTGTCTTATGTCATTCCATGGTAAGCCATGAGACAGGGAGGAGGAGGAGGAGCATATGTTCCAATGCATCAGGCAGATTGCAGAGTCTGTTAGCTGACCTCCTGGCAAAAAGTTCCTCCTAAAATGAGGTCCCATATTTTATACCCTCTGCTAGTGATATCACCCCTTGGAAATGTATGGAAAACCTTCTAATAGCTCATAGCCATCCTAACTCGGTCTGTGAGGGTCGTAGATGGATGACAAAATTATCTTTTTTCTCAGCATGACATTGGCATTCATTTGAGTCCAAACATGACTTAGCTATGTGACTCGGATAAGCAGTAATGCGTTTCTCAGATTCTGCCAGGCGCTGAGCTTAGAAAAAGCACTGGTGTGTAGCGCTATCGTCGCACATCCCAAACATGTAACTTTCACACCCTTTTCGCTACTTGGGGTCGAGTTATTTCATCTTGAATAACTTTCTCATACACACATGTAGCACATAGCTGCAGACAAAGAGCTGTATTCTTGTAATTAACACATTCTTGAGGGGGGGGGAGGAGTATAGGATTACACACACAGGCAGAGAGAGAGAGAAGGCGGGGTGGTGAGGGGGATCAAAGCTGCAGCGTGTGTTTGAAAAACCAAATGATGTAGCAGAGCTCAGTGTGTGATCGAACAATAAGACATTACCTCATATTTCCTGACAAGGCCGGTCTGGACAAAAAAGCAGAAATCTGTTTAAAACAAGCATGGGAAACTTCACAGGGGGCATTGAAGCCAGCAATAGCAGCAACCTGCATAGCCATATCTATGATGGTTTGGTTATGGCAACTCGAGGATAAAGTCAAGAACAACACTCCTAGAGATAAGATCTTGTCAAATCTCACACTACTGCCTTCCTCGCTGACGCTTCAGTGGACTCGGTCAGGTTGGCAGCCAGGTCAATGAATTTCTCAAACTCTGCTCGGAGACCATTGTGGCTCAAGACCTAGCCGAGGGATGTCCAGTCTAAGGCCAAATTTATGCTCAATACCATGCGTAGGATAATATCTCTTCCGTCAAGTGCTTGATATTTTATATAAGGCAGCAGACAGAAAGAAGGGAATTCACAGTGTGTCCATTCCACAGTATAAAAGTTCCTTTCTCAAAAGAAGATATAACAGACAAATCCCTCAGAGAACAGGGAAAGTGGAAGGATAGGAAGCAAAGGACTAGAGGCTTCATGTTCGGGGTAACATCCTCTGAGGCCAGATGGCCTTCAAAGTGACAGGCTTCCTCAGGTAGGAGGAACACTGTCCCACTTCTGGCCTGCCTGGGAGAAGATTTCATCCAACACCTAGATTCTGAGAATAGTACGGTCAAGTAAAACTAGAATTGAGGTCTACTCCCTGCACACCTTCAGGATATCATCTCCCAGAAGTCCTGGGGAACAATTAGCCCTGGAGACAGAAGTACTAAGCTTAGTATGGAAATGAGTTCAAAAAGAAGCTGGTACAGCAGGGGGAAGGAGTCTATTCTCCCCTATTCTTGATTCCTGATAAAAGAGCCTGACTGCACCATCACGAGTATAATAAGAGAATAAATTGGTATGCACTCAGGTCATGGGAGTGAGGTGCTGGTGGAAAGTTCTATTAAAGTGAATGAAGTAGTCATAATTCACTGCACACTCTGATAGGTTAGGACTAAGCTTAGTACAGAAATGAGTTCTAACTTAGAAGCCGGTACAGCAGGGAGAAGGAGTCTATTCTCCCCTATTCCTGATAAAAGAGCCTGACTGCACCTTCAGGACTATAATAAGAGAATAAATTGGTATGCACTCAGGTCATGGGAGCGAGGTGCTGGTGGACTTGACTATTAAAGTCCCTGAATCAAGTAGTCATAATTCACTGCACACTCTGATAGGTTATTTGCAAAAAGATGGTGAAAGTTTCAGGGCTGTGGAGTCGGTAAGCCAAACCTCCGACTCCAACTCCTCAATTCCCATGACACTGACTCCATGACTCCGACTCCCTCATGCATGGCTCATGTTTAAGTTTAAGTGATAAATTTGTAGCGCCCCCACTGCCGCAGGGCCGAGGGGTACCCGGTACCGGGCCTCTGAGTCTCTGCTCTGGGGTTGTCACGGTGGCTAGGCCCGGTCCGTGACCCTGCTGAGGGGCGCACAATAAAAGGTGGTGGTATGGGATGTCGTTATGGTGCGGTGTAGTGCCGGTCGCGGTCAATAACGAGGACACCAGGTTGCAGTCTCTTTACCTCTTTACTGAAGGCTTCTGAGTCCTCAATCCGGAATAAGGTTAACCGGGCTGCGCAAGTCCGGCCGGTCCGATGGCACCTCCAGAGTTCCCTTTGCAGGTGGAAATCTGTGCCTACCTTCCTGCGCTTGTGTGTTGTGGTCCTCCCCTGCTGTGCTTACGGGATAGTCCCCACAACTGTTGTGTCTGTTTCTCGTGTTCCCTCACAACTCGATTCTGATGTTCTCCCTCTACGTCCCCCTGATCTTACGGTTAGGACGCACCCGTATGACGGGGAGGCTCGGAGCTCTTCCAGGACTCCAGCATCGCCCCACCCCTGTTGTTACCCCCCTGTGTCTTCCTGGGTCTGGGTGAGACAGCCCGCCTGTAACTGACAGTCCTGCCGTAGGTTTTAAGTTTGGCTTGGAGCTCTATACTTCCTCGGCGTTCCGGCCACCGGTTATGCGCCTCAATAGGATGTTGCCTCGTCTACAGGACGACTCCTACTGGTATTCTCCTTGTTGCGTTGATCTCGTTTCTCACTCAGCACAATAAACCTCGCTTCTTGTCCTTTCTTGGGGTACCGCCGCTATATCGTGCAGGCGCGGTCCCGTAACGTTCTCTCTGGTTGCTAGGCCTCTGTCAGGATCCCACCCCTGACAGGGACCTGTTGTGAACTCTATTTCTGGGCTCCCTCTTGTGGTCACAAGTGGTACTGTGTGAGTGCTGTCTTTCTGCAGGTTTGTGACTGGCATCAGCTGTCTCGTTATCTGTGGGCTGGTTTTCTATTTAAGCTCACTTGGACTCTCAGTCTATGCCTGCTGTCGTTGTATTCAGTGCTATTCTGATTGCTCCTGTCTACATCCGTAATCAGTCTCTCCATGAGAAGCTAAGTTCTGTTTGCTTATTCTTGCTCATCTATGTTCAATATGTTCCCTGAAAATATTGTGTCTGACAGAGGATCCCAGTTTGTGTCCAGATTTTGGCGTATTTTTTGTGCTAAGATGGGCATTCGATTTGTCTTTTTCGTCGGCCTTCCATCCTCAGACGAATGGCCAAACCGAGCGAACTAATCAGACCTTGGAAACTTATTTAAGATGTTTTGTTTCTGCTGATCAGGATGATTGGGTGACTTTTTTGCCATTGGCCGAGTTTGCCCTTAATAATCGGGCTAGTTCTGCTACTTTGGTTTCGCCTTTTTTTTGCAATTCTGGTTTTCATCCTCGTTTTTCCTCGGGTCAGGTTGAGCCTTCTGACTGTCCGGGGGTGGATTCTGTGGTGGATAGGTTGCAGCAGATTTGGAACCATGTGGTGGACAATTTGAAGTTGTCACAGGAGAAGGCTCAGCGCTTTGCCAACCGCCGTCGCGGTGTTGGTCCCCGACTTCCTGTTGGGGATTTGGTATGGCTGTCTTCTCGGTATGTTCCTATGAAGGTTTCCTCTCCTAAATTCAAGCCTCGCTTCATCGGTCCTTATAAGATTTTGGAAATCCTTAACCCGGTGTCCTTTCGTTTGGACCTCCCAGCATCGTTTGCCATTCATAGTGTGTTCCATAGGTCTTTGTTGCGGAGGTATGTGGTGCCTGTGGTTCCTTCTTTTGAGCCTCCTGCTCCGGTGCTGGTTGAGGGCGAATTGGAGTACATGGTGGAGAAGATCTTGGATTCTCGTATTTCCAGACGGAGGCTTCAGTATTTAGTTAAGTGGAAGGGCTATGGTCAGGAGGATAATTCCTGGGTTGTCGCCTCTGATGTTCATGCGGCCGATTTGGTTCGTGCCTTCCATGCGGCTCATCCTGATCGCCCTGGGGGTCTTGATGAGGGTTCGGTGACCCCTCCTCAAGGGGGGGTACTGTTGTGAACTCTATTTCTGGGCTCCCTTTTGTGGTCACAAGTGGTACTGTGTGAGTGCTCTCTTTCTGCAGGTTTGTGACTGGCATCAGCTGTCTCGTTATCTGTGGGCTGGTTTTCTATTTAAGCTCACTTGGACTCTCAGTCTATGCCTGCTGTCGTTGTATTCAGTGCTATTCTGATTGCTCCTGTCTACATCCGTAATCAGTCTCTCCATGAGAAGCTAAGTTCTGTTTGCTTATTCTTGCTCATCTATGTTCAATATGTTTCCTAGAATATTATGAGTTTTGTCCAGCTTGCTAATATGTGATTTCTCTGCTTGCTGGTAGCTCTGGGGTGCTGAGTTGCTCCCCCCACATCGTTAGTTGGTGTGGGGGTTCTCGCATTCTCTGCGTGGATATTTTTGTATAGGGTTTTTTACTGACCGCACAGATCCCTTGCTATTTTCTGCTATCTAGTGTTAGCGGGCCTCATTTGCTTAACCTGTTTCATCTCTGCGTTTGTCTTTTCCTCTTAACTCACCGTTATTATTTGTGGGGGGCTGTTCTATATCTTTGGGGTTATTTCTCTGAGGCAAGTGAGGTCTTACTTTATCTCTAGGGGTAGTCAGTTTCTCAGGCCGTGAAGAGACGTCTAGGATTTCAGGAAACGTTCCACGGCTACCTTTAGTGTGTTTGGTTAGGATCAGGTTTTGCGGTCAGTCCAGTTACCACATCCCCAGAGCTTGTCCTATTTTCTCTGACTTAGCTGGTTAGATTTGTGATCCTAAGCCACTGGGATCATAACAGGGACCCCTCTGAATCTTCCCCTACAACACCCTCTGCCACAAGGTGTTGCCTGGTTCCAACCCAGTCAGCTTTCTTTCTAACTTCCTGCCTAACCCCCAGTTTTACCAGATTGTGAGGAGTGGCCTAATAAATAGAACCCTTAGCTCCCCCTGGAGGCCAGACTGTGAAATGTATTGGTGTCTGTGATACCTGGTCAGATGAACTCCTTCAGTGCCATCAGACGTACCATAGCCCCCCCTTAGCGGCGGAGCAACAGTACTGCAACGACCAGGACTCTGGGGCGCTGCAAATTTACTGTAGTAAAATAATAACATCAGGCTTTTAATCATTATTATGATACAATAATCAAGCCATTTAGATAGAACATAAAATATATTTATTGGAATACAACTTTAGAACAAAAAGTTTTTTGCATATGTAGCGCCCCCACTGCCGCAGGGCCGAGGGGTACCCGGTACCGGGCCTCTAAGTCTCTGCTCTGGGGTTATCACGGTGGCTAGACCCGGTCCGTGACTCTGCTGAGGGGCGTACAGTAATAGATGTGGATGGGGTGATGTTGCGGTGCAGTGTGGGTCGTAGTAAATAACGAGGACACCAGGTTGCAGTCTCTTTACCTCTTTACTGAAGGTTTTAGAGTCCTCAGTCCAGAGCACTGTCAACAGGGCTGTCAAAGACCGGCCGGTCCAAAGGCACATCAGGAGTTCCCTTTACAGGTGGGAATCAGTGTCTACCTTCTAGCGCTGGGTGTTGTAGTTCTTCCCTGCTGAGCTCCCGGGATAGTCCTCACAACTGTTGTGTCTGTTTCTCGTGTTCGTTCTCTCCGTCCCCCAGGTGATATGGTAGGATGCACCCGTATGACGGGGTAGGCCTGGAGTTCTTCCAGGACCCTAGAGTCGCCCCTCTCCCACAGCTGCCTCCGTTGTCTGCTTAGGTGATTTGTGTGAGACAGCCAACCTATAATTGGCTGTCCGGCCGTGGTTTGCAGTAGTACTTAGAGTCTCTTACTTGCTCGGCGTTCCGGCCACCGACTGTTTGCGCCTCAGAAGGATGTTGCCTCGGTCTAACAGCACGACTCCTTCTGGTCCTAATTCCTCTTTACTGTGTTCCCGTTGTTCACTGGTTAGTTCTGCTCTTAGGATTCTGCCAGGATCCCATCCCTGACAGGTCCTCTCACTAGCTCTTCCCAGTTACTTCTCTCTCCTCTTCCTGTCCAACCCCCAGTTTTACCAGAGTGTGAGCAGTGGCCTACTAGATAGAACCACCCCCCCTGGTGGCCGGAGTGTGAAGTGTAGTGTGAGTGTTACCTGGTCAGAGAAACTCCTTTAGTGCAATCAGACGTAACATCACTCCCCATAGTGGCAGAGCGACATTACTGCAACGACCAGGACTCTGGGGCGCTGCACTCCCCCCCGGTTAAATCCAGTACTCCTGGACTGGGAAAACAAGAACAACATTACATGTTAACAGAAAACACACAAAATTTTGAAATATCATAAACAATTAAACATAGCAGTGCTTCCCTTTATGGGAGGTGAGAACTCTTGAACGTTGCGAAAGTTAGGTCATGCACAGTTTATGACTCTCAGTTCAGTGGTTGAAACAGCGGGGACCCCGGGTAAACAAAGGGGTCCCCTTTTAGAAGTTTTTGGAGCAATTCACCGTCCATTACTCTATTGTCCATTTTAAAACCTGTAACAAAAGATATATACACAAACATTTTCAACTAAATAACAGCCCTTATTAGTATCTCTAAGTTTTGTAGCGGAGGGGAATTTGATTCTGAGTGCTGCGTGTGGACCTTCGCAGCACAGGGGTTGCTACTGGCCTAACAGGGCCCACTATACTTGCTACCCCTGGTGTAGTGTACTGCCTTCTAGCTACACTTTCAGTGAGTCTGGGTAGCACTGGCAGGCTGAAGCTCTCAGGGCTGCTGCTGCTGGCAACAGTAGGTACGGCAGGCTCACCGATAGCAGAGGGAGGATTTGCCGGTTCAACGGTTGGCATGGCATCTTCAGGTAGGGCTTGTTGAGGTTGCGGGGCCAGATGATCTGGTACCACCATTGTTTCTGGTGGGTCCGGCTGTTGAAACGTTAGAACAGGTACCACGATGGCCTGATTTATCTGAGTCCAGGACTGGGGAAAGTCACCAAGGACGGTATGGATCATCTTCTCCTTTTCCACCGGCGGGGAGATTCCTGGGGCCGTGTCCCTCTCTCTCAACTTATCGGGGCAGACTTTAAGGTGATCCCTGGATACCGCTGTCGAGGTCTCCCCTCTGTCCTTACTGATGAGACAGACCTTCGTGTTGTCGAAATCGGATGGCAGGATGGTATACGGTTCTGCTTCCCATTGGTCATCGAGCTTGTGTAGTTTCCTCTTTCGTTTAAGTACTTGCTCACCAGGTGACAGGGGAATCGCAGGAGCGTGCTGGTTGTAGTCCCTTTCCTGTTTCTGCCTAGCCTGGGCGAGACTTCTTTCCACGCACTCCTGTACTTTGCGGTACCTTCGCTGCCTTTCTGCATCCCAATCCGCATCCGGCGAGGTATCTTCGGGGACTAGGACCCCCATGTCCAGATCAACGGGTAACTGGCTAGGCCTTCCCCTCATTAGGAACGCTGGAGTACAGTTGGTGGAATTTACTGGGATGTGATTGTAGATATCCACCAAGTCAGGCAACTTTGTCGGCCACAGGTTCCGTTCCTCTACGGGCAAGGTCTTCAATAAGTCGATCACCACCTGGTTCATCTTTTCGCACATCCCATTGGTTTGAGGATGGTACGGCGTGGTTCGGATCTTCTTACACCCGTACAGTTGGCAGAACTCTTGGAACACTTCTGCTTCGAATGCTGGTCCCTGATCAGTCAGTACCTTCTCCGGGTAGCCATGGGGCCTACAAAAGTACTGCTGGAAGGCCTTGGCGGCAGTCCTGGCCGTTAGATCCTTGACAGGTACAACCACCAGAAATCTGGAGTAGTGATCTACGATGGTAAGAGCGTAGATATAGCCGGACCGGCTAGGTGTCAACTTCACATGATCCAGCGCGACCAGTTCGAGTGGCCGTTTGGTGATGATAGGCTGCAGGGGAGCCCGTTGGCTGCCACGGTCCTTCCTGCGCAGGCTACATGGATCGCACTCCCGACACCACTTCTCAATGGCTCTCTTCATGCCAATCCAATAGAACCTCCCTCGTAGTAGCCTCTCTAGCTTCCTCCATCCGAAGTGTCCGGCTCCATCGTGGTAGGCTCCCAGAACCATGGGCGCATCTCGCCTTGGCACCACTATCTGCCACACCAATTCATGAGTACGTGGGTCGATGCTCCTCCTGCACAGCTTGCCATCATGGATAAACAGTTTGCTTCTCCCCTTCCACAGGTGTTGGGTTTCCTGTGGATCATCTGGGCCGGGATGCAACCCTGCCTGCGTCAAGAGCTCTTTCACCCGGACCGCGGGGTCACCATCCTGAGTTTCCGCCCATCCGTGATGGGGCAGGGGATTCAGCGTGGCATCCGGTTGGTTTCTGTGCCCGTTCTTCACATGATAAGAGTTCTGAGTGGCTTTGGGGCGATGGAATGCAGGCAGCTCCACCTCTTCAAGTGCCTCCGGGTCTTCTCCCGTTTCTGGCAAGTTGGGCATTCGGGACAAGGCATCGGCATTGGCATTCTTGTGTCCTGCCCGGTACTTGATGGTGAAATCATAGTTGGACAGCCGGGCCATCCACCGCTGTTCCAAGGCACCGAGTTTGGCAGTATCCAGATGCGTTAGCGGATTGTTATCCGTGAAGACGGTGAATTTCGCGGAGGCCAGGTAGTGTTTGAACCTCTCTGTCACTGCCCAGACGATGGCAAGGAATTCCAGCTTAAAGGAACTGTAGTTATCAGGGTTTCTTTCCGTGGGACGGAGTTTCCTGCTTGCGTAAGCGATCACCCTTTCTTTGCCTTTCTGGACCTGGGACAACACGGCTCCTAATCCCACATTGCTGGCATCTGTGTACAGCACAAACGGTTGGTCGTATTCGGGGTAAGCCAGTACCTCTTCTCCCATCAGCGCCGACTTCAAACAAGTGAAGGATCCCTCCAGCTCCTCGTTCCAATCAAAGGGGGTGCTCCTCCCCTTGGTCCTCTTTGGTTGGCCCACCAACAGGTTTTGCAAGGGTGCGGCCTTCTTGGTAAAGTCCTTAATGAACCTCCGGTAATAGCCTACCAGCCCGATGAACTGCCGGACTTCGTGAAGGTCACTGGGCTTTGGCCAGTCCTTGATCACCGTGACCTTGTCGGGGTCTGGGGCTACTCCTTCAGCGCTCACCACATGGCCCAGGTACTGCACTTTAGGTTTCAGCAGATGACACTTGGACGGTTTCACCTTTAAGCCAAAGTTGGACAGGGCTTCAAACACCTCGGCCAGGTGCTTCAGATGGTCTTCGTAGGTCTTAGAGAAGACAATGACATCATCCAAATACAGCAGCACGGTTTCGAAGTTCATGTGTCCCAGGCAGCACTCCATCATCCTCTGGAACGTTCCGGGAGCATTGCACAATCCGAAGGGCATGTAATTGAATTCGCAGAGACCCATTGGTGTCGTGAAGGCCGTCTTCTCTTTGGCCGCCTCTGCTACAGGAACCTGCCAGTACCCACTGGTGAGATCTAAGGTAGAGAAATAGTTAGCAGATTTTAAGGCAGCCAGAGACTCCTCTATCCTGGGCAGTGGGTATGCATCTTTATGTGTAATGCGATTCATCTGCCTGTAATCAACACACATTCTCATTGTACCATCTTTCTTTTTAACAAGGACTAACGGAGCTGCCCAGGGGCTACAGCTGTCTCTCACCACCCCAGCCTCCTTCATTTCCCGCAACATGTTTTTGGCACACTTGTAATTAGCTGGGGGTACAGGGCGATATCTCTCTTTTATGGGTCGGTGATCTCCCGTGGGGATATGGTGTTGGATCCCTTTCACCTGCCCAAAATCTAAGGGGTGTTTGCTGAATACCTGCTCGTACTCGTGTACCACCCTGTAGGCCCCCTGCTTTTGATGGGATGGGGTAGAGTCAGTGCCCACATGCAATTCCCGACACCAGTCTTTCGAGTGCTCTGCAGAACCGTTGTCCTCCGCCACGTTTGACGGGACCAAGGGTTCAGGTGTCTGTATCACACTATTATTAACAGTGAACAATTTGGCAAGCGTGGCATACTTGGTGAGGTGAACCTCTTCCTCCCCACAATTGAGGACACGTACGGGCACTCTCCCCTGGCGAACGTCGACCACCCCCCGGGCTGTCAGAATAGTAGGCCTATTGTCTGAATATACGGGTTCTACCAAGGCCTGGTAGTCCTTTCCCCTGAGGCCTATGGCTGCCCGACACCATATTAACATTTCACTCCTGGGGGGTATCGCGATGGGGTTTGAATCACTCACAGTGACACGACCAATCTCACCACCAGTCAGCTCTACCTGCTGTCTCTGCATCAGAGCTCTGATTTCCTTCTGCAGGGCACGTTGCTCACTGTGGCTAGCGGTTTCTGCCACCTGTTGCAATAAAACAATAACTTCTGCAAGACAATTTTCTATAACATTAGTACCAAGAGTCATCATGGGATTACATTCTCGACGGTCAATATCAACAATCACAATCCCTTGGGCTTTCAATTCCACCCGCCCCACCTTGATGGTGACCTCCTTATACCCCATTTGTGGCAACGGCTGACCATTACTGGCTATTATGGTGAAATCATCGTCAGGGCCACGAGTAATATCGGTGTCCTCCCAATACCGTCTATAAAGCACGTAAGGTATAGTCGTCACCTGAGAACCGGTGTCCAGCAAAGCGTTCAAGGGGATTCCATCAACCACTACAGGGAGAACTGGTCGTCCTCCAATGTACTTGGTTCTCCAATGCTGCGGGCCTGACCGTCCTACTCCTGGGGGTTGGCCCTTTGCCCCAGGGGTTGCTCGTTTAAAGGACAGCACCTTGCAAGGTGGCCCACCTGGTGACAGCGGCGGCAGATGGGTCGTCCGTCCTGGTGGAAGCGATTGTCGTTCCGGCCTCTGGTCGGCGGAGTCCTCCTCTGTCGCATCCAAGGGACATCCTCTGGTCTGGAGGCCAACTGGATCTTCTCCTTGGGGGCCTCCTGTAGGGACTGCACCGTCCGGGCCAGGGCAGCAACGCTCTTGGTTAGCTCCTGCATCTGGAGGCGAAGTCCTGCAGGGGAGTCGTCCTCTAGGCTCTGGGCATCGGTCTCGGCGGCGACTGGGGCATCCGACGCCACCTCCTGGTGGTACGTGAGAGCGGGGCGCCGGGGAGGTACTGCACGGCTGGGTTGTCGCTCCTGCAATGCCTGTATAGCTTTATCTTTGAATTGCGCAAAAGTCAAGTCTGGATTTTGCATGGCCAGGAAGTGCAATTGGCCCCGCTGGTGACTGCACAGGATCCCCTCAATGAACCGCTCCTTCAGGAGTTTATCCTCATCCTGCATGCTGCCGGGGTCACTCTGCTTAATGGCCCGCATCGCCTCCTGGAGATTAAGTAGAGGAAAAAAGTACCGCACACTCGAAGTTGATATGATGCAAAAAAGGTATAAGCCAAATTTATTAACACAAACAGGATATCAACAGTTGCCACTGTGTTAGTTCGTAGAGCGAAAACCCGACGTTTCGACCCTCCCGGGTCTTATTCATGGGGTCACTAGGAAGCAAATAGACGGTGTAAGCAGCTGTTTGTGACATGATATAAAACGAAAAACAACAAACGAAAAAAGACAAAGATAAGATACCAAAGCATAACAAAAACATATTATGTACAATATATACAGAGCAACCAGAGATAATGATAGGGGTACTCTGAGGAGCAGCGAAAAAACGGTCTATGGTACATAGGCAATATCTGCAATAACCTGCTTACGGAAAGGATAACAACGTTTACCTGCACTCTTTTGTTACACATATATAGGGGTGGCAGTGTTGGCAGCCGAGACACAGGTCCTCTAAGGTATAGCCTGTCATTATAGCAAAGAGTAAACATTTATGTAGTGCATAGGCAGTAAGACAGCATAGTTCCAATGTGAAAAAAGGAAGGAGGGGTTTATGTATATAGGACACGTTTGGTCATGAAGATTAGGAGTCAGTCCCAATGAAATATATTATAATAGGGTAACTGAGGGGCAGTATATGTGGGGATTAATAAGGCGAGATGTTGTGGATACCTTGTAGATTCAGTAGTAGTTCCAATAGAATTGGTTAAGGGGTCCTGTTTTGGGTTAACTGCAGCCAAGTGAGGAGTCCTGCAGGAAAAGTGAATTAGATAAAAAAAAATATATATACATGCACTGTGGAGGCTGGACGTTCAGGTGCATGTATTGAGGGTACCTTAGTGAGGGTCCACTGGCAAGTATAGAAAGGTCCTGTATAGGGTGACCGGCAGTTTCAAGGATTGTCCTATGAACAAGGTATGGTGGATCAATACTAAGGGAAGGTATGAAGGGGGGGTGCCGAGTAAGGGAGTGGTGGGTCCGTGTACCTGCTCTCTAGCACGTCCGGGGATTAGCGGCGCATCCCGCGCCCAGCTGTATGGTCCTGGGTGGTAGGTAGGGGTATGTCCGCATGTTTTGTCTAAATACCGCCGTACCGGAAGTACGCGGTCCCGGACCGGAAGTGACATAGTCACTTGGTCTGTGCGTGCGCACTAGGTGCTAATAGTAAGTAAGGGCAAGAGGATGCCAGTAGATGGGAGTAATATCAATGTGTGCGGCCGCAAGGAAATGATTGTATAGAAGCTGAATGGGACCCACTTCTCAGTGTAAGACGGGGGCAGAGCCACAAGACAATGGAGGGATGTGTATGTGCACTTAGGTTGAATGGCACGTATCTGTTTATGGACACTGTTGTGTAGAGGAATAATGACATGATTGTGAAAAAAACGACAAAAAAAGTTGTAAAGAATAAAGATTTTTTATAAAGGAAAAAATAATGGACAAAATTAATAATAATAAAAAATGAAAATGAAAAATAAATAAAAAATAAAAAATAATGAAAAAATCAAAAAATGAAAAATAAACTGGGGCAAAAATAAAGGGTACTGACTATTTGGAACTCACCTATTGAGCAGGGGGTTCAACGTGTCTGGAAGGCAAAAAGGTAAAAGTTAGTGTATTATTGCAGCAGCCAGTCTATTTCCCTGTTGAGACCCCTGGGGGATAGGGTCTCAAGTTTATGAATCCAGAACGTCTCCCTTAGTTTCAATTGCTTAATGTGGTCGCCACCTCTTCTGGGTCTAGGAACTTGTTCGATTATCTGGTACTTGAGTTGTGCCACCGTGTGTTTGTGCTTTGCAAAATGATCAGGAAGGGGTAGCCAGGTTTTATTGCAGCGGATGGTGGATTTGTGGCTCGCAATTCGGTCTTTTATGTGCTGTGTAGTTTCGCCTACATATAACAGGCCACAAGGGCACTTGATGACGTAGATGACAAAATTGGAATTGCATGTGTAGAAGCCACAGATAGGATATGATTTACCTGTTCTGGGGTGTGTCACGTTGTCAGATTTAATGATATTTGAACAAGAGGCGCAACTGAGACAAGGAAATGTTCCGTGGCGCTGTGGGGCCAGTGTGTTCTGATCAGTGATGGGGCGTGGGCTACCGATGTCAGCCCGGACAAGTCTATCCCTGAGATTGGGAGCCCTCCTGTTGCACATGAGGGGTGGCGTAGAAAAGCTAGCTATATTGGGGTAGGCTCTTGCCAAAAGGGACCAATGTTTTTTGATAACCATCTCCACTTTGGGCATAAAGGGGTGGAAGGTATGTACAAACGGGACCCGATTCACATTGGTCTGTCCCTGAGGTGGCGAGACTGGCTGGAGAGCACGTGCCCTCTCCTGGTTGAGTAGGCGTTGAGGGTAATGCCTATCCCTGAATTTGTTAGACATTCCATCTAGGCGCGTGTGGAGTAGGTCAGGGTCCGATACGATCCTTGCTACCCTTGTGACTTGGGATCGGGGGAGGCTGTTGCGTGTGGTCCTTGGGTGGCAACTGGAATAGTGGAGAAGACTATTGCAGTCAGTTGGTTTGGAGTAAAGGTCTGTTGAAAGCCGACCCTGTGCGTCTTTGTGTATAAGGGTGTCTAGGAAGGGAATCTGGTTGGGATCATACTGAATGGTGAATTGCAATTCCGGATAGATGGAATTCAAGGTTTGGTGAAATGCCTGAAGTATGTCAGGTGGTCCAGTCCAGATAAGGAAAATGTCATCTATATAACGAAGATAACAGCCTACATATTGGTTGTATCGGTCATCTGTATATATGAAATCCTCCTCAAAGGCATTCATATAAGCATTGGCGTAAGCCGGCGCAACGTTAGAGCCCATTGCAGTGCCACGGCACTGTACATAGTAAGTGTCTTCATACAAAAAGTAATTCTCGTATAGGACCAGTCTCAACAAGTCTAGGCAGAGGTGTACAAAGGCAGGGGATTTACCCGAGCCCTCTAGTAGTCGTTTGGTCGCTGTAATGCCTTTTACATGGGTAATGGATGTATACAGACTATTGACGTCCATGGTGACTAAGAGGCTGTCTGGAGGAACATCCACCTGTCGTCGTATTACGTTTAAAAAGTGTCCCGTATCTAATATAAAGGATTTGGTAGTTCTGATTAGTGGCGTCAGAATTTTTTCTAGGTAAATAGATAAGGGTGAAAGAATAGACTCGGTGGATGCCACTATGGGGCGACCGGGGGGATTGTTCAGTGATTTGTGAATTTTTGGAAGGATATAGAAGACTGGGGTGATGGGGTGTGGATTAGTAAGGAATTTAGCTGTCTGTTGATCAATTGTGCCATTGTTGATGTGAATATCAATAGTGGACTGGATTTTTTTGCGGATCTCAAAGATGGGGTCTGTAGGAATAATACTATATGTACTAGTGTCTGACAGTTGACGTAGTATTTCAGAAGAATATAATGAGCGATCCATTATAACTAAAGCCCCACCCTTATCCGCTGGTTTGACAACAATAGTCTTGTTGTCTTGTAATGACAAAAGTGCCTGTCTCTCTGATGGTGTCAGATTGGAGCGTGTGGGGAAGAGACCTAGACGGTGTTGGTGGGATAGATCTTTTACATCCTTATCCACAAAAGAAATAAACGTTTCTACAGGATGGAACGTCTGGGGTGGGTTAAAAGAACTAGGGTTCCTTAGTCCCAATGTTGAAAGGGGGATCTCCGCAACAGATAAATGTGATACATATAAAAGAATACTAAATAAGTGCTCATTGGACATAATAATCTTGACTATTGAATTCCTACAGAAGGCCATCACAGAAACAAAGGACAGCATCAGAGCGATTGAAACACAACTATCTTCTACATTAACATCTACGGACTGGACCAATTTAAAGGACAAGACGGACAAAGTGCTAGCTGACCACCAAAAGTTCCTGGAGGAGAAGAAACGGCAAAAGTTTCAACGAGACAACGACGATTATTTACACAATAGGGTATATAAATGGAGCGACTCCGCAGGCAACAACCCGTGGCGCCGTCCATATCAACGCAAGACAGGTTCCTTCAGTACGGAAAGCGACTCATCCACGGGTTCCCACAGACCCCGTTTTTTATCCAAAGGCCGCAGGGGAGGACATCAGCGTACAGACCGACAAGAAGATCGAGAAAAAATGACAACCCGGTCACAGGTAGGACAACTAACCTAGTTATCAACATTTCAGGTTATACGCTCTCCCCTGCTGAACTCGACCTGTTACAGAAAGGACTATCGTTCTGCCCTACCCCCATCTGGGACAGCTTCCAGCTGGAAAGGGACTTGCAAAGATTCTATCATCTCGTGAGACTTAAAACTCACTTTGGGACTCTGGCGGGAGGCTCCGAGAACAGAGTGTCCCCTAACGGGGACGTCTCTGTTGCGGAGATCCCCCTTTCAACATTGGGACTAAGGAACCCTAGTTCTTTTAACCCACCCCAGACGTTCCATCCTGTAGAAACGTTTATTTCTTTTGTGGATAAGGATGTAAAAGATCTATCCCACCAACACCGTCTAGGTCTCTTCCCCACACGCTCCAATCTGACACCATCAGAGAGACAGGCACTTTTGTCATTACAAGACAACAAGACTATTGTTGTCAAACCAGCGGATAAGGGTGGGGCTTTAGTTATAATGGATCGCTCATTATATTCTTCTGAAATACTACGTCAACTGTCAGACACTAGTACATATGGTATTATTCCTAGAGACCCCATCTTTGAGATCCGCAAAAAAATCCAGTCCACTATTGATATTCACATCAACAATGGCACAATTGATCAACAGACAGCTAAATTCCTTACTAATCCACACCCCATCACCCCAGTCTTCTATATCCTTCCAAAAATTCACAAATCACTGAACAATCCCCCCGGTCGCCCCATAGTGGCATCCACCGAGTCTATTCTTTCACCCTTATCTATTTACCTAGAAAAAATTCTGACGCCACTAATCAGAACTACCAAATCCTTTATATTAGATACGGGACACTTTTTAAACGTAATACGACGACAGGTGGATGTTCCTCCAGACAGCCTCTTAGTCACCATGGACGTCAATAGTCTGTATACATCCATTACCCATGTAAAAGGCATTACAGCGACCAAACGACTACTAGAGGGCTCGGGTAAATCCCCTGCCTTTGTACACCTCTGCCTAGACTTGTTGAGACTGGTCCTATACGAGAATTACTTTTTGTATGAAGACACTTACTATGTACAGTGCCGTGGCACTGCAATGGGCTCTAACGTTGCGCCGGCTTACGCCAATGCTTATATGAATGCCTTTGAGGAGGATTTCATATATACAGATGACCGATACAACCAATATGTAGGCTGTTATCTTCGTTGTATAGATTACATTTTCCTTATCTGGACTGGACCACCTGACATACTTCAGGCATTTCACCAAACCTTGAATTCCATCTATCCGGAATTGCAATTCACCATTCAGTATGATCCCAACCAGATTCCCTTTCTAGACACCCTTATACACAAAGACGCACAGGGTCGGCTTTCAACAGACCTTTACTCCAAACCAACTGACTGCAATAGTCTTCTCCACTATTCCAGTTGCCACCCAAGGACCACACGCAACAGCCTCCCCCGATCCCAATTCACAAGGGTAGCAAGGATCGTATCGGACCCTGACCTACTCCACACGCGCCTAGATGGAATGTCTAACAAATTCAGGGATAGGCATTACCCTCAACGCCTACTCAACCAGGAGAGGGCACGTGCTCTCCAGCCAGTCTCGCCACCTCAGGGACAGACCAATGTGAATCGGGTCCCGTTTGTACATACCTTCCACCCCTTTATGCCCAAAGTGGAGATGGTTATCAAAAAACATTGGTCCCTTTTGGCAAGAGCCTACCCCAATATAGCTAGCTTTTCTACGCCACCCCTCATGTGCAACAGGAGGGCTCCCAATCTCAGGGATAGACTTGTCCGGGCTGACATCGGTAGCCCACGCCCCATCACTGATCAGAACACACTGGCCCCACAGCGCCACGGAACATTTCCTTGTCTCAGTTGCGCCTCTTGTTCAAATATCATTAAATCTGACAACGTGACACACCCCAGAACAGGTAAATCATATCCTATCCGTGGCTTCTACACATGCAATTCCAATTTTGTCATCTACGTCATCAAGTGCCCTTGTGGCCTGTTATATGTAGGCGAAACTACACAGCACATAAAAGACCGAATTGCGAGCCACAAATCCACCATCCGCTGCAATAAAACCTGGCTACCCCTTCCTGATCATTTTGCAAAGCACAAACACACGGTGGCACAACTCAAGTACCAGATAATCGAACAAGTTCCTAGACCCAGAAGAGGTGGCGACCACATTAAGCAATTGAAACTAAGGGAGACGTTCTGGATTCATAAACTTGAGACCCTATCCCCCAGGGGTCTCAACAGGGAAATAGACTGGCTGCTGCAATAATACACTAACTTTTACCTTTTTGCCTTCCAGACACGTTGAACCCCCTGCTCAATAGGTGAGTTCCAAATAGTCAGTACCCTTTATTTTTGCCCCAGTTTATTTTTCATTTTTTGATTTTTTCATTATTTTTTATTTTTTATTTATTTTTCATTTTCATTTTTTATTATTATTAATTTTGTCCATTATTTTTTCCTTTATAAAAAATCTTTATTCTTTACAACTTTTTTTGTCGTTTTTTTCACAATCATGTCATTATTCCTCTACACAACAGTGTCCATAAACAGATACGTGCCATTCAACCTAAGTGCACATACACATCCCTCCATTGTCTTGTGGCTCTGCCCCCGTCTTACACTGAGAAGTGGGTCCCATTCAGCTTCTATACAATCATTTCCTTGCGGCCGCACACATTGATATTACTCCCATCTACTGGCATCCTCTTGCCCTTACTTACTATTAGCACCTAGTGCGCACGCACAGACCAAGTGACTATGTCACTTCCGGTCCGGGACCGCGTACTTCCGGTACGGCGGTATTTAGACAAAACATGCGGACATACCCCTACCTACCACCCAGGACCATACAGCTGGACGCGGGATGCGCCGCTAATCCCCGGACGTGCTAGAGAGCAGGTACACGGACCCACCACTCCCTTACTCGGCACCCCCCCTTCATACCTTCCCTTAGTATTGATCCACCATACCTTGTTCATAGGACAATCCTTGAAACTGCCGGTCACCCTATACAGGACCTTTCTATACTTGCCAGTGGACCCTCACTAAGGTACCCTCAATACATGCACCTGAACGTCCAGCCTCCACAGTGCATGTATATATATATTTTTTTATCTAATTCACTTTTCCTGCAGGACTCCTCACTTGGCTGCAGTTAACTCAAAACAGGACCCCTTAACCAATTCTATTGGAACTACTACTGAATCTACAAGGTATCCACAACATCTCGCCTTATTAATCCCCACATATACTGCCCCTCAGTTACCCTATTATATTTCATTGGGACTGACTCCTAATCTTCATGACCAAACGTGTCCTATATACATAAACCCCTCCTTCCTTTTTTCACATTGGAACTATGCTGTCTTACTGCCTATGCTCTACATAAATGTTTACTCTTTGCTATAATGACAGGCTATACCTTAGAGGACCTGTGTCTCGGCTGCCAACACTGCCACCCCTATATATGTGTAACAAAAGAGTGCAGGTAAACGTTGTTATCCTTTCCGTAAGCAGGTTATTGCAGATATTGCCTATGTACCATAGACCGTTTTTTCGCTGCTCCTCAGAGTACCCCTATCATTATCTCTGGTTGCTCTGTATATATTGTACATAATATGTTTTTGTTATGCTTTGGTATCTTATCTTTGTCTTTTTTCGTTTGTTGTTTTTCGTTTTATATCATGTCACAAACAGCTGCTTACACCGTCTATTTGCTTCCTAGTAACCCCATGAATAAGACCCGGGAGGGTCGAAACGTCGGGTTTTCGCTCTACGAACTAACACAGTGGCAACTGTTGATATCCTGTTTGTGTTAATAAATTTGGCTTATAACTTTTTTGCATCATATCAACTTCGAGTGTGCGGTACTTTTTTCCTCTACTATTGACTTGACCACACGGTCTGATTTACCAGCACCTCCACATCCTTTGACCAGAGTGCACACCATTACCCTTTTTATCCTGGAGATTAAGGGCATAGTCCCGTAAGCTATCCTGCGGTCTCTGTTTGCATCCATAGAAAGTCAGTTTAATTTCTGTAGCAGTGCGAGTATCGAAGGTGGCTTTAAGCTTTGCAAAAATCTGCTGTGCAGTTCCCTTATCCTAGGCGGGCCAGGACTTCAATTCTCTCAGAGCCGCCCCAAAGAGTTGTCCGGTTATCATATGAACCTTCTGAGGCTCTGTCAGGGGATAGAACTCGAGCAGGCTGCAGAGCCCTTCCTTAAAGTCAGTGAATTTATGCGACTCCCCAGAGTATCGCGGGAGCCAGGTCGCTCCGGGCAGGTACGGCATAGAGAAGGGCATTATGGCTTTTGTGGTAGCGGCAGTGTCCGACTGACTGCTGGGGGCAGCGGGTTCTGCGGCAACCGGTGATGGTATTAGGGCCGCGGCTTCGCCCGCTGCGGGGCCCGGAGGTGCCCCTGCGTCCCCGGTTGCGGCCTCCTCCTCCGCTCCTCCCGACTCGGACATGGCTGGCCCTTCCTCCACTAACCTGCTGGAGATCGGGGTTCCTCTTCCGGGATCAGCATGTTACCGCGCTTTCTCGTTCCGCGCTTCTTTTGGCCGGTTCCGCCCACGAAGCTGTGGCTCCTCCCTCCGCACACTGCGATGGCGAATCGTGGCGGGAACTCTTGGCGGCAATTGTCGACGCACAGTCTTTGCAATAAGTTACAGTCCAAGCACAATAAATCACAGTTCCAAGGCACACATGACCCGATTCCTCAGGCTTAAGTAGATCCTGTTCGTGACGCCAAGTTGTAGCGCCCCCACTGCCGCAGGGCCGAGGGGTACCCGGTACCGGGCCTCTAAGTCTCTGCTCTGGGGTTATCACGGTGGCTAGACCCGGTCCGTGACCCTGCTGAGGGGCGTACAGTAATAGATGTGGATGGGGTGATGTTGCGGTGCAGTGTGGGTCGTAGTAAATAACGAGGACACCAGGTTGCAGTCTCTTTACCTCTTTACTGAAGGTTTTAGAGTCCTCAGTCCAGAGCACTGTCAACAGGGCTGTCAAAGACTGGCCGGTCCAAAGGCACATCAGGAGTTCCCTTTACAGGTGGGAATCAGTGTCTACCTTCTAGCGCTGGGTGTTGTAGTTCTTCCCTGCTGAGCTCCCGGGATAGTCCTCACAACTGTTGTGTCTGTTTCTCGTGTTCGTTCTCTCCGTCCCCCAGGTGATATGGTAGGACGCACCCGTATGACGGGGTAGGCCTGGAGTTCTTCCGGGACCCTAGAGTCGCCCCTCTCCCACAGCTGCCTCCGTTGTCTGCTTAGGTGATTTGTGTGAGACAGCCAACCTATAATTGGCTGTCCGGCCGTGGTTTGCAGTAGTGCTTAGAGTCTCTTACTTGCTCGGCGTTCCGGCCACCGACTGTTTGCGCCTCAGAAGGATGTTGCCTCGGTCTAACAGCACAACTCCTTCTGGTCCTAATTCCTCTTTACTGTGTTCCCGTTGTTCACTGGTTAGTTCTGCTCTTAGGATTCTGCCAGGATCCCATCCCTGACAGGTCCTCTCACTAGCTCTTCCCAGTTACTTCTCTCTCCTCTTCCTGTCCAACCCCCAGTTTTACCAGAGTGTGAGGAGTGGCCTACTAGATAGAACCACCCCCCCTGGTGGCCGGAGTGTGAAGTGTAGTGTGAGTGTTACCTGGTCAGAGAAACTCCTTTAGTGCAATCAGACGTAACATCACTCCCCTTAGTGGCAGAGCGACATTACTGCAACGACCAGGACTCTGGGGCGCTGCACATATTGACAATTTATTATACATTCTGCAGTAAGTGGGGAAAAAAACAGTTTTCAACAAAAACGTACGGAATAACATTTGTGCAATCTATGAATTTGTTCTGAGAAATAGTATCACCTCCATCAGATCCTCCTTCATAGATGACCTCACATCTGACCTAATTATTTTAAGGCTAGAGAACAACCTCTCTACACTAACTTGGGTTGGTGGTAAAGCAGTAACCACATGGGCAACATCTCTAACAATTTCAGGGTATAAAGGAATTGCCTTTTGCACAGTCAGTTTTGATGAATGATTGAACTCTTCTACTTCTTTGAGAGCAAGTAAAAAATTTTGCTGAAATATGGTCAATCTGTTTTCTATGAGAGTGGAATCTTTTTCCCTGCAGCAATGCTTTGTCTGCTCCATGTTGTCCAAATACTTGTCAACATCAAACTCCTCATCTGATGAGGATGAAGGAACAGCAGCAGCAGTACTGGCAGGACCCAAGTCCTCTTGCTCTTGGCCGTCCTGTAGCCCACTCATCCTAACTGCTACCTCAATCAAAGCTTGTTTTCCTTTAGTAAGCTGTTGATCATCCAGCAATATACGATGACTTGGGTCTACATAAACAGCTGCCAGAAGAATTTTATTTTGTAATAGCAGTGTCTCACATGCAATCTGCGATTACACCTCCTCTTTGGGACAGGCAAAACAACAAGTTCTTCCACTCCTTTATAAAAATGTCAGGAGTTAAATCCTCAGCTTGTAACTTTTTAGTCACTGTAAATGGGTGATGAAGCAATTCCTTCAATTCAGCCACCTGTGTCCATTAACCTTCATGTAGTGTAACCTGAGGGTTAGCTGTATCTACAAGCCAGGGTTTCAGCTCAAGCAATCGTTTAATCATTAAGTAGGTGCTGCCCCACCGGGTGGCTTGTTCCACAATTGCCCATTTTCCAGCACGTCTCTTCAAGATGGAATCGATTTTAGGGGTTCTGGCAGCAATAGCCAATTTCCTCACTTTGCTAATCACAGTTCCAGTATGTCCCTCTTGCAGGCTATCTCTTATTGTCAGCTGCAGTGTGTGTGCAACACAGCACATATGATGAATAGGAAAGAGATGTGAAGCAGCTTCAACAAGAACATCTAATTGTAAAGAATCATTTTGCTGTTCTTCTGTAGTAATATCTGTTTGCTCCTTCATTATGGGAACAGGACTGTGGTCTTCCATCTCCAACATACTGAATGTGAAATGTTCTTCTAGCTGCTGTTCACCTTCATTATTCTCATTCATTAGTTTAATTGTACTTATGTTTGAAGCACTATCAGTTACAATAGCAAGAACTTGTTCTATTTTCAGTTCATAAGCTTGCTGAACTTATTCCACTAAGGTCTGGAGAAACTGGCAGCTGTGATGAGCCTCAGTAGCTTTTACTTCCAGTGTCTTAGTACCAATTTTTTTGTAGTCACAAACAAATTGAAAGTTGATAGCAAATTAGTCCACTCTGTGACATGTGCAGGCACCCATTTTAAGAAATACAAAACGTCTCTTGAGAGTCTTTTTAAGATCTTCCTTTTGGTTAAGGGCTTCTTCAATCAGTAATTTTCTAATTCTTTCTCTTTCCAGAGAAACACCAAGTTTGCGAGCCACTTCTCCATTGAAAGCTGGTCGTGCAAATAATGATAATGGTACCCAGTCCTTCACAGCAAGCTCGATGAGCTGTCTTTTAAACACATCTGCTGTCATTGTTATAGTAACTTTGTCACTTACAAAATATCTTGTAACTAACGTTTGAGACGCTCTTTCCTCCTCCTTTGCCTGGCAGGAAGTGCTGGTCTCTGGTTTCTTGGTGCTGCTGTAATCTTTTTCAGTCACAGCTTTGTAAACTTCTGGGTGGCAGCGTTGTAATTGTCTTTGTAGATTGGAATCTCTTGAAGGAGCATTTTTACCACTGCCTGAGAATGCATTGATTTTGGCATCACAGCATTGGTTTTCATCTGGGTCACTTATACACTGACACACAAAATGTTTATTATCTTGAGTTACTGTGAAATGCTCAAATACAAACGACTTCATAAGATGCTTCGTAGACATTTTGTAATTATGTAAATTCACTCTCAAAATAATTTTGTCCTGTAAAAAAAATAAAGTATATTGTAATTTTTGAAAGAATAGGGAATCGTGCACTGTATAGTTTGGGATACAAAATAAAACAATCTTTGCATGCATAAATCAATAGGATTGTCAAAGCAGGGTACATCTCACTAAATGCTTGACATCATATGAAGAGGGGAGGAGGGAGAGAGCTTGTTTGTGCTGAATCACATTCCAGAACACACACACAAATATATATGTCCCCATCGATCCTGTTACTGTATTTCTGAATTTGAGATGTTAGAAAACATTTTTTCCCCTTATATTCTATATATAGTGTATATAAGTCATCAGAGCAACTAATTTCTCCAAACATGAGGTAAGAGGAAAAACAAACTAAAACATCAAGCATACAGAGACAACATATACTGGAATATTGATTTATGCACAGTTTATTGAAAGTTTAGATATGCTTTAGGAAGTACTTACCTTCTTTAATCCTGCTTTCCTGTTCAGTCCAGAAATTCTCAGATTAATGTAGGCTTTTATTCCCTGTGTGTTTATTTTTTCCCCTTTTCTGTAGAGGAGGAGCTTCATTACTTATCATGAACAGAAACTGCAGCACAGATTCATCTCAGCTAAAAGTCTAGACCTTAGATCAGGAATAGGACAGACATTTATAGGACATTTCATAACTTTCCCAAATTCTTATGAAAAAACTGTTCCCCACAAACTGCATTGAACTACTGTACCCAATTTATTATATATTTTAGGAGTCGGTCCATTTTATACGGACTCCGACTCGACAGCCCTGGTACAGGGCCCTGCCCATCAGTCTATCCATGGACCCGAGTGTTTTTACAAACATTCTGGAAGTTGCAGCACATTTCTGAGAACGAAATGTTTTAATAATTCCGTATCTGGACGAATGGACGATTTTTTAGTGGTCGGTAGTTCAATGGAAGACTGCAATCATCAGCTGATGCAGGTCAGAACCAGCCTGACCCATCTAGGATGGATATTAAATCTGGAGAAGTCAAAACTGGAAACACTAAGGATTCAGTCTTTCTTGGGGCTTTTCTTGGAGTCTATCGGAAGAGAAAAAGAACAAGGTCATATCCCTATTAGTAGCAGCAGTTACCAAACCAGTTATGACTCTAATGAAAACAATGTCACTACTAGGGACAATGATTTACTGTATTCCAGCGGTCCAGTGGGCACAGATACACTCCAGATACTTACAGCCTGACATTCTGAAAGGAGAAAAAAAGCTCAAAGGTTATTTAGAAGGGAAGACTACACTTTGTTACCTATCGATTCCACGGCTTGGTCATTGGAGTTGGAGAATCTGTCACAGGGGATCCCTTGGTCCTATCAGATCAGGGATATAATCACGACAGATGCAAGCTCAAAGGAATGGGGAGCATATCTCAGAGATTGAATAGTCCATGGAGCTTGGTCAGAAACAGAGGGGCTATTTGTCGAACATGAAAGAGCTAGTGGCAGTAAGGAATGCAGTGGTAAAGCTCCTTCCACCTAAAAGGGTATTTTTTTCGAATTATGTCAGACAGTCAGACAACAGTTGCCTACATCAATCAGTGGGAACAGCATCTCGCTTTCTGATGTTTGTGATGAAGAGATACTTCGGTTCGCGGCACAAATCAATTAGTACTGACCGCACTGCACATGCAGTTGTGCTCAAAAGTTTACCCAGGCATAATTTTTGCTTTCTTGGCCTTTTTTCAGAGCATATGAATAACACCAAAACTTTTTCTCCACTCATGGTTAGTGGTTGGGTGACACCATTTATTGTCAAACTACTGTGTTTTCTCTTTTTAAATCATAATGACTACCCAAAACATTCAAAAGACCCTGGTCAAAAGTTCACATACCCCATTTCTTAATACCGTGTATTGCCCCCTCTAACATCAATGACAGCTTGAAGTCTTGTGGTAGTTGTGGATGAGGTTCTTTATTTTCTCAGATGGTAAAGCTGCCCACTCTCCAGTTCCTGTAAATTCCTGGGCTGTTTAGCATGAACTGTGCGCTTGAGATCTCCCCAGAGTGGCTCAATGATATTGAGGTCAGGAGACTGAGATGGCCCCTCCAGAACCTTCACTTTGTTCTGCTGTAGCCAATGACAGGTCGACTTCACCTTGTGTTTTGGATCGTTTTCATGTTGGAATGTCCAAGTATATCCAATGCGCAGCTTCAGGCTGATGATTGCAAATTTGCCTCCAGTATTTGCTGATAACATGCTGCATTCATCTTTCCTTCAACTTTGACTAAGTTTCCTATGCCTTTGTAGCTCACACATCCCCCAAAACATCAGCAATCCACCTCCGTACTTTACAGTAGGAATGGTGTTCCTTTCATCATAGGCCTTATTGACCTCTCTCCAGTGGCGTAGGAAGGGGGGTGCGGGGGGCGGGCCGCCCCGGGAGGGTCACCGGGCCACGGCTGGCGCTGCAGGCTGCAGCTGTCTAACGCTATTGACGTGCGGGCCCGCGCCCGCACGTAAATAGTTGACAGCCGCCAGCCAATCTGAGGCTGGCAGCTGACGTCAGTCCCAGCGTGCTTGTCACTGGCGTCTGACGTCATTGTCAGTCACCGGCGAGTGCACGCTTCAGCTGCGTGGAGAGAGTGGGAGCGCGGTCAGGTAAGCAGTCCCGATCATGAGCCGGGGGGGGGCGCCAAACTCGGGAACAGCCCCGGGCGGCTAAAGCTCTAGCTACGCCCCTGCCTCTCTCCAAATGTAACGTTTATGGTTGTGGTCAAAAAGTTCAATTTTGATCTCATCGCTCCAAATTGCCTTGTTCCAGAAGTTTTGAGGCTTGTCTCTGTGCTTTTTTGCGTATTGTAGGCGAGATACTCTGTGGCATTTCTGCAGTAATGGATTTCTTCTGGCGAATCGACCATGCAGCCCATTTTTCTTCATGTGCCTCCTTATTGTGCATCTTGAAACAGCCACACCTCTAGTTTTCAGACAGTCCAGTATTTCAGCTGATCTTATTTGTGGGTTTTTCTTTACATCCTGAACAATTTTCCTGGCAGTTGTGGATGACATTTTTGTTGGTTTACCTGACCTTGGTGTTGTTTTTACAGAGCCCCTGATTTTCCATTTGTTAATCACAGTTTGTACGCTGCTGACTGGCATTATCAATTCCTTGGATATCTTTTTGTATCCCTTTCCTGTTTTATACAGTTCAACTACCTTTTCGCATAGATCCGTTGACAATTCTTTTACTTTCCCCATGACTCATAATCCAGAAACGTCAGTGGCTGGATGAAAAATGCAAGAGTCTGTCTGGATCCCAGAAACTCACTCAGTTTTTATGCACACACACTGATTACAAGCAAACAGGTCACAGGCAAGGATGTTACCTTTAGTAGCCATTCAAACTCATTTGTGTCAACTTAAGTGCATGTTATTAGGCCAAACTCACCAGGGTATGTGAACTTTTGATCAGGGTCATTTGGATGTTTTGGGTTGTCATGATTTAAAAGAGAAAACACAGTAGTTTGACAATAAATGGCTTCACTCAACCACTAACCATGAGTGGAGAAAAAGTTTTGGTGTTATCATTCATATTCTCTGAAAAAAGGCCAAGAAAGCAAACATTATGCTGGTGTATGTAAACGTTTGAGCACAACTGTAGCTATAGTCGCCTTAATATGGGGGGTGCCGACATTTCTTGCACAAGGGCCCCAAGCTGTCAGAGTTCGCCCCTGGTGCTGTGATATAGAGAGACTGATAAAATCAAATGCTGCAAATGTTTTAACCCCTTTCTGCCAGCTGACGGAATAGTACGTCAGCTGGCAGATCCCCTGCTTTGAGGTGGGCTCCGGCTGTTTTGTACAGCTGACATGTGCGCGCAATGAGCGCGAGCGGAATCGCGATCCGCCCACGCCCATTAACTAGTTGAATGCCGCCGTCAAGCGCTGACAGCGGCATTTATCTAGCGCTCCCGGCCGCGTGGCCGGAAGTGCTCGCACCGCTGACCCCCGTCACATGATCGGGGGTCAGCGGTGCATTGCCATAAAAACCAAAGGTCTCCTTGAGACCTCTATGGTTGTTGATGGCCAATTGCTTTGAGCGCCACCCTGTGGTCGGCGCTCAAAGTACACCTGGATTTCTGCTACATAGAGGTGATCTGTACTTCACCTCTATGTAGCAGAGCCGATCGAGTTGTGCATGCTTCTAGGAGGCTATTGAAACATGCCAAAATTTTTAAAAAAAGTGTTTAAAAATATAAAAAAAATAAAAAAATATATAAACGTTCAAATCACCCCCCTTTCGCCCCAATCAAAATAAAACAATTAAAAAAAAACCAAACATACACATATTTGGTATCGCCGCGTTCAGAATCGCCCAATCTATCAATAAAACAAAGGATTAACCTGACTGCTAAATGGCGTAGCGAGAAAAAAAATCAAAATGCCAAAATTACGGGTTTTTTTGTCGCCGCGACATTGCATTTAAATGCAATAACGGGCGATCAAAAGAACGTATCTACACCAAAATGGTATCATTAAAAACGCCAGCTTGGCACGCAAAAAATAAGCCCTCACCTGACCCCAGATCACGAAAATTGGAGACGCTACGGGTATCAGAAATCGCACAATTTTTTTTTTTTTTAGCAAACTTTGGAATTTTTTTTCACCACTTAGATAAAAAATAACCTAGACATGTTCAGTGTCTGTGAACTTGTAATGACCTGGAGAATCATAATGGCAGGTTAGTTTTAACATTTAGTGAACCTAGCAAAAAAGCCAAACAAAAAAACAAGTGTGAGATTGCACTTTTTTTGCAATTTCATCACACTTGGAATTTTTTTCCCGTTTTCTGTTACACGGCATGGTAAAACCAATGGTATCGTTCAAAAGTACATCTCGTCCCGCAAAAAATAAGCCCTCACATGGCCATATTGACAGAAAAATAAAAAAGTTATGGCTCTGGGAAGGAGGGGAGCGAAAAACGAAAACGGAAAAAGCTCCGGGGGTGAAGGGGTTATTAAAACCCTAGTAAATCCATGCATTTACAGTATTCTTTAAGTCCCACTTTCCCCATCTCCGTGGGGAAGGAAAACGAGATAGCAGATATCCTCAGTTGGAATATGCTAAGACAGGGGGAATGGGAACTGAATCCAGTAATATTCCAACAAATTGTGCAATGCTGGGGGAAGCCAGAGTGGAACTGTTCGCAATTGAGCAAAACAAAACAAAGAAAACTGCTCTGTATGAATCTGAGAGAAAGACCCTATGCAGTCGATTCATTGCTAGGGATGATCGAATAGCTTCGGATAAGTGCTTATCCAAATGGCTATAGCGCTTCCCGAATTGCTGCATCGGTAACCTGTATACCTGGAGCGCTTCATGATAAACAGCTATTTGGGAAGCGCTATAGCTATTCGGATAAGCACTTATCCGAAGCTATCCAATCATCCCTATTCATTACACATTCTCTGGGACTAAAACCTAGCCTATGCTTCCATCTCCCCCCCCCCTCCGTCAATATTTATTCCGGCTGTATTGAGGAAGGTTTGGGAAGAGAGGGCAAGGATCATTCTAATTGCTGCACTTTGGCCAAAGAGACCATGGTTCACGTGGATGAGGATGTCCATGTTGGATCTTTGGATCCTCCCAGATATCACGGATCTCCTCAGGTAGAGCCCAGTTTTTCATCCTCAAAGGTCAGACCTACATTTGGCGGCCTGGAATTTGAGAGGTCGCTATTAATCTAAAAGGGCTTCTCTGTAGCCTTAGGGTACCGTTACACAAAACGATTTACCAACGATCACGACCAATGATACGACCTGGCCGTGATCGTTGGTAAGTCGTTGTGTGGTCGCTGGGGAGCTGTCACACAGACAGCTCTCCAGCGACCAACGATGCCGAAGTCCCCGGGTAACCAGGGTAAACATCGGGTTACTAAGCGCAGGGCCGCGCTTAGTAACCCGATGTTTACCCTGGTTACCATCGTAAATGTAAAAAACAAACAAACAGTACATACTCACATTCCGGTGTCCGTCAGGTCCCTAGCCGTCTGCTTCCCGCACTGACTGAGTGCCGGCCGTAAAGTGAAAGCAGAGCACAGCGGTGACGTCACCGCTGTGCTCTGCTTTTACTTTCCGGCCGGCAGTCAGTCAGTGCGGGAAGCAGACGGCTAGGGACCTGACGGACACCGGAATGTATGTACGTTTTTTTTTTTTTACATTTACGATGGTAACCAGGCTAAACATCAGGTTACTAAGCGCGGCCCTGCGCTTAGTAACCCGATGTTTACCCTGGTTACAAGCGAACGCATCGCTGGATCGGTGTCGCACACACCGATCCAGCGATGACAGCGGGAGATCCAGCGACGAAATAAAGTTCCAAACGATCTGCTACGACGTACGATTCTCAGCGGGGTCCCTGATCGCTGCTGCGTGTCAGACACAGCGATATCGTATGGATATCGCTGGAACGTCACGGATCGTACCGTCGTAGCGACAAAAGTGCCACTGTGAGACGGTACCCTTAGTCTCTGCCCTGTTTCAGAGCAGGAAACCAGTAGCTATAAAATATATTTTAGAACATGGGAAAAATTCCTGTCTAGTTCGGGGCAATCCTTGGAAGGAAAAATTCCAATAAATGCCATATTTGAGATTCTTCAGAAAAGTATGGACATGGGCTTGGCCACTAGGTGCAAGGGTCGGCCCTAGGGGCTTTATAGAATAATAACCTAATGGCAGATACACTACCGTTCCAAAATTAGGGTCACATAGAAATTTCCTTACTTTTTAAAGAAAAGCACAATTTTTTCCAATGAAGCTAACATTAAATGATTCAGAAATACACTCTATACATTGTTCATGTAGTAAATGACTATTCTAGCTGCAAACGTCTGGTTTATAGAGGCCCATTTCCATCAACCATCACTCCAGTGTTTTTATTGTACTTTGTGTTTGCTAACTGTGTAAGTAGGCTAATGGATGGTTAGAATACCCTTGAAAACCTTTGTGCAAGTACAGTATGTTAGCACAGCTGAAAACAGTTTGGCTGATTAGAGAACCTATAAACCTGACCTTCCTTTGAGCTAGTTGAGAATCTCGACAGTCTATTCTTGTTTTTAAAAATGAAGGATATTCCATGAGAGAAATTGCCAAGAAACTAAAGATTTCCTACAACGGTATGTACTACTCCCTTCAGAGGAGAGATCAAGCAGGCTCTAACCAGAGTAGAAAGAGAAGTGGGAGGCCCCGCTGCACAATTGAGCAACAAGTCAAGTACATTAGAGTCTGTAGTTTGAGAAATTGACACCTCTCAGGTTCTCTACTGGCAGCTTCATTAAAGGGAACCTGTCACCCCCAAAATCAAAGATGAGCTAAGCCCACCAGTATCAGAGGCTTATCTACAGCATTCTGGAATGCTGTAGATAAGCCCCCGATGTATCCTGAAAGATGAGAAAAAGACGTTAGATTATACTCACCCAGGGGCGGTCCCGCTGCCGTCCGGTCCGATGGGCGTTGCGGTCCGGTCCAGGGCCTCCCATCTTCTTACGATGACATGCTCTTCTTGTATTCACGCTGCGGCTTCGGTGCAGGCGTACTTTGTCTGCCCTGTTGAGGGCAGAGCAAAGTACTGCAGTGCGCGGGCGCCGGGAAAGGTCAGAGAGGCTCGGCACCTGCGTACTGCAGTACTTTGCGCTGCCCTCAACAGGGAAGACAAAGTACGCCTGCGCCGGAGCCATAGCGTGAAGACAAGAAGAGGACATCATCCTATGAAGATAGGAGGCTCCGGACCGCGACGTCCATCGGATCGGACCGCCCTCCCAGGTGAGTATAATGTAACCTCTTTTTCTCATCTTTCAGGATACATCGGGGGCTTATCTACAGCGTTCCAGAATGCTGTAGATAAGCCCTGATGCTGGTGGGCTTAGCTCATCTTCGATTTTGGGGGTGACAGGTTCCCTTTAAATAGTACCCGCAAAACGCCAGTGTCAACGTCTACAGTCAAGAGGCAACTCTGGGATGCTGGGGCAGAATGGCAAAGAAAAAGCCATATCTCAGAATGGCTAATAAAAGGAAAAGATTAATATGGGCAAAAGAACACAGACATTGGACAGAGGAAGATTGGAAAAAAGTGTTATGGACAGACGAATCCAAGTTTGAGGTGTTTGGATCACACAGAAGAACACTTGTGAGACGCAGAACAACAGAAAAGATGCTGTAAGAGTGCCTGACACCATCTGTCAAGCATGGTGTAGGTAATGTGATGGTCTGGGGTTGCTTTGGTGCTGGTAAAGTGGGAGATTTGTACAAGGTAAAAGGGATTTTGAATAAGAAAGGCTATCACTCCATTTTGCAATGCCATATCCTGTGGACAGCGCTTGATTGGAGCCAATTTCATCCTACAACAGGACAATGACCCAAAGCACACCTCAAAATTATGCAAGAACTATTTAGCGAAGAAGCAGGCAGCTGGTATTCTATCTGTAATGGAGTGGCCAGCGCAGTCACCAGATCTCAACCCCATTGAGCTGTTGTGGGAGCAGCTTGACAGTATGGTACGCACAAAGTGCCCATCAAGCCAAACCAACTTGTGGGAGGGGCTTCTGGAAGCATGGGGTGAAATTTCTCCATATTACCTCAGCAAATAGAATCATAGAATGGTAGACTTGGAAGGGACCTCCTGGGTCATCTGGTCCAACCCCCTGCTCAAAGCAGGATTCACTAAATCATCCCAGACAGATAGGAATGATAGAATGGTAGAGTGTCAAAGGTCTGCAATGCTGCAATTGCTGCAAAGGGATCATTCTTTGACGAAAGCAAAGTTTGAAGGAGAACATTATTTCAAATAAATATCTTTTTTTCGAATCTTGTCAATGTCTGGACTAGATTTTCAATTCATTTGATTAATAAAAGTATGAGTTTTCATAGAAAACACAAAATTGTCTGGGTGACCCTGAACTTTGGAACCGTAGTATAGGTGAATAATGCGAGTCTCAAGGGGGCCCAAAAATTTTGCCAGTATGGGGCCCGGGGAAACATAAATAGCATGCATTTACCATGTACACTGTGTGTAGAATTATTAGGCAAGTTGTATTTTGATCACATGATACTTTTTATACATGTTGTCCTACTCTAAGCTGTTCAGGCTTGAGAGCCATCTACCAATTAACCCCTTCACCCCCGGAGCTTTTTCCGTTTTTCCGTTTTCGTTTTTCGCTCCCCTCCTTCCCAGAGCCATAACTTTTTTATTTTTCCGTCAATTTGGCCATGTGAGGGCTTATTTTTTGCGGGACGAGTTGTACTTTTGAACGACATCATTGGTTTTAGCATGTCATGTACTAGAAAACGGGAAAAAAATTCCAAGTGCAGTGAAATTGCAAAAAAAGTGCAATCCCACACTTGTTTTTTGCTTGCCTATTTTGCTAGGTTCACTAAATGCTAAAACTGACCTGCCATTATGATTCTCCAGGTCACTACGAGTTCATAGACACCTAACATGACTAGGTTATTTTTCACCTAAGTGGTGAAAAAAAATTCCAAACTTTGCAAAAAACAAAACAAAACAAAATTGCGCCATTTTCCGATACTCGTAGCGTCTCCATTTTTCGTGATCTGGGGTCAGGTGAGGGCTTATGTTTTGCGTGCCGACCTGGCGTTTTTAATGATAGCATTTTGGTGCAGATACGTTCTTTTGATCGCCCGTTATTGCATTTTAATGCAATGTCGTGGCGACCAAAAAACCGTAAATCTGGCGTTTCGAATTTTTTTCTCATTAAGGTTAATGCTTTTTTTTTATTGATAGATTGGGCGATTCTGAACGCGGCGATACCAAATATGTGTAGGTTGGGGTTTTTTTTAATTGATTTATTTTGATTGGGGCGAAAGGGGGGTGATTTAAACTTTTATATTTTTTTTATTTTTTTCACATTTTTAAAAACTTTTTTTTTTTACTTTTGCCATGCTTCTATAGCCTCCATGGGAGGCTAGAAGCAGGCACAGCCCGATCGGCTCTGCTATGCAGCAGTGATCATAAGATCGCTGCTACACAGCAGATTTGCAGGTGTACTGTGAGCGCCGACCACAGGGTGGCGCTCACAGCCACCGGAAATCAGTAACCATAGAGGTCTCAAGGACCTCTATGGTTACAATGGAGGAGCATCGCCGACCCCCGATCATGTGACGGGGGTCGGCGATGCGCACGGCCGGATGCGGTAGTTAAATGCCGCTGTCTGCGTTTGACAGCGGCATTTAACTAGTTAATAGGCGCGTGCAGATCGCGATTCTGCTCGCACCTATTGCGGGCACATGTCAGCTGTTCAAAACAGCTGACATGTCCCGGCTTTGATGTGCGCTCACCGCCGGAGCGCACATCAAAGCGGGGGTCCCGACATGTGACGTACTATTCCGTCACATGTCGGGAAGGGGTTAAGTAAATCAGGTGATGTGCATCTCTGTATTGAGGAGGGGTGTTGTCTAATGACAGCAAAACCCTATATGTGTGCTTAATTATTAGGCAGCTTCATTTCCTTTGGGTCAGAACAGAGATTTGATGGGCTCTGAAATGTCCAAAATTGTGAGATGTCTTGCAGAGGGATGCAGCAGTCTTGAAATTGCCAAACTTTTGAATCGTGATCACCGAACAACCAAGCATTTCATGGCAAATAGCCAACAGGGTCGAAGAAGCGTGTTGGGCAAAAAAGGCACAAAATAGCTGTCCATGAAAATCAAGCGTGAAGCTGCCAAGATGCCATTTGCCACCAGTTTTGCCATACTTCAGAGCTGCAACGTTACTGGAGTAACAAAAAGCACAAGGTGTGCGTTACTCAGGGACATGGCCAAGGTAAGGAAGGCTGAAAAACAGCCACCTTTGAACAAGAAACATAAGATAAAATGTCAAGACTGGGCCAAGAAATATCTTAAGACTGACTTTTCAAAGGTTTTATAGACTGATGAAATGAGAGTGACTCTTGATGGGCCAGATGGATGGGCCAGAGGCTGGATCAGTAAAGGGTAGAGAGCTCCACTCTAACTCAGACGCCAGCAAGGTGGAGGTAGGGTACTGGTATGGGCTGGTATCATCAAAGATGAACTTGTGGGACCTTTTCGGGTTGAGGATGGAGTGAAGCTCAACTCCCAGACCTACTACCAGTTTCTGGAAGACAACTTCTTCAAGCAGTGGTACAGGAAGAAGTCGGTATCGTTCAATAAAAACATGATTTTCATGCAGGACAATAGGACAATGCTTCATCACATGCCTCCAACTACTCCACTGCGTGGCTGGCCGGTAAAGGTCTCAAAGAAGAAAAAATAATGACATGGCCCCCTTGTTCACCTGATCTGAACCCCATAGAGAACTTGTGGTCCCTCATAAAATGTGAGATCTATAGGGAGGGAAAACAGTACACCTCTCGGAAAAGTGTCTGGGAGGCTGTGGTGGCTGCTGCACGCAATGTCGTAAACAGATCAAACAACTGACAGAATCTATGGATGCAAGGCTGTTGAGTGTCATCATAAAGAAAGGTGACTATATTGGTCACTAATTTTTGGGGGTTTTGTTTTTGCATGTCAGAAATGTTTATTTCTAAATTTTGTGCAGTTATATTGGTTTACCTGGTGAACAAGTGAGATGGTAATATATTTGGTTTTTATTAAGTTGCCTAATAATTCTGCACAGTAATAGTTACCTGCACAAACAGATATCCTCCTAAGATAGCCAAATCTAAACAAAACCCACTCCAACTGCCAAAAATATTAAGCTTTGATATTTATGAATCTTTGGGGTTGATTTAGAACATAGTTGTTGATCAAAAAAGTAGGGAGTGACTACTAAGACCAGTTGAACTGAGTGCTTGTTCCCTTTAAAGATAATGTGGTCATGAAAGGTGAAAGGCTAGGACTTTTATTGTACAAAGTTAGCACTTAATGTATTCCTTCTTGGTTTTACATTAAACCTTTTGAGTGTGAGTGGGACACTCTACATCTTAGAGCAGATCAAAGAACAAAAACTGGTCTGGCGTGGCCGAAAAGTGGTCCAATGAGGTGACCAGCTATGCCCTTTAGCCACGCCCAGGGCCTACGTTGGGGGGGCGCCTTACCAGAGGAAGCGCCGAGGAGAAATACCCAGCGGGGCCACCGGGTCATGACATCCTAGCAAGCCGAGCGGTAGAAGAGACACTACTGTTATGATCCGGTGACCTTGGAGCCGCATGAGAGACTTTCTCAGGAGTAGGTGGTACCTGTACTGACCGCAACCCTAAACTAACACCGCAACTAGAAGTAGCCGTGGGATGTACCTAACACGTCCTAGACACCTCGACACAGCCGGAGGACTAAATACCCCTATAGATGGAAATGGGAATTCTATCTTGCCTCAGAGCAGAACCCCAGAGGATAGGCAGCCCCCCACAAATATTGACTGTGAGTATAAGAGGAAAAACACGCAGGCAGAAAAACAGGATTTAGCAAAAGAGGCACTTCTAGCTAAACAGAAAAGGATAGGACAGAATTCTAAGCGGTCAGTATTAAAATACTAAAAATATCCACAGCAGATAATACAAATAAACTACATCTAACTAAAGATATAGAAAGTATATCTGCATCTCCTGAGAATCCAGCATGACTGAAAAATCCAAACAAAGTCTAAGCTGGACAAAAACACAATAAATTGCACTGAATTGCAAAGCACACTGCATGTGTGCACAGAGACAAGAAACCAGACACTTATCTTAGATGAATTGGCAGCAGGGCATGAGGAGCCAGAGAGAGATGCAATCCCTCCAAGTACAATGGACAACTGGCATGGACTCATGGATCCTGCACACCTAAATACCTAATAGAGCTGCAATCAGCAGAAACACCTGCCCGGATTACAACCCCAAGACAACTGCAGTACCACCAACAACCACCGGAGGGAGCCCAAGAGCTGAATTCACAACACACTACGGCGCATGCGCGAACTGCCGACACGCTGAGAACCATAGAAGCTGGGCAGAGAAGGATGAGGAGGAACGTCTGGAGCGCGCCGGCCGGATGGGTAAGTATCGGCGATCATGACAGTACTCCCTCTCTTACTCCCCCTCTTTTTAAAGCTGGAAAGAAACCTCTTCAAAATATGGGGTGCATTGATGTTTTCTTGAGGTTCCCATGATCTCTCCTCAGGACCAAATCCCTTCCAATCAATCAGAAATAACGTCCGACCTTTAACCGTCTTTTGGGCCAAAATATCCCTCACTTCAAATTGATCGTCGGAAGAGGAGAAAGAAGGAACAAAAGCTGAAGAAGAGTGAAAACGATTAAAGACTGCGGGTTTTAGAAGCGAGACATGAAAGGAGTTAGGAATACGCAGAGAGGCAGGTAATTTTAACTTATATGCTACATCATTGATTCGCCGAGAAATTTCAAAGGGACCTATGTAACGAGGCCCCAGTTTATGTGAGGGAATTTTTAGCCTAATGTAACGAGAGGAGAGCCAGACCTTATCCCCTGGTTGGTATGGAGGAGTATCAAGACGTCTCTTATTTGCATACCTTTTCATACGGTCACTAGCCTTTAAAAGCAACTCTTTAGTCTCTCGCCAAACTTTGGAGAACTCCAAGGACAGAGAGTCCGCCGCCGGTATGCCAGAAGTGCAAGAAATGGGAAAAGGAATGCCAGGGTGCTGCCCAAAGACCACAAAGAATGGAGACTTAGAAGAAGATTCACTAGGAAGATTGTTATAGGCAAATTCAGCCCAAGGAAGCAAGGATACCCAATCATCCTGATGAGCATTGGAGAAATGTCGTAGATAAGAGGTGAGAACTTGATTGACATGCTCAACCTGACCATTAGACTGAGGATGATAGGCGGAGGAGAAATCTAAAGTCACTTTCATTAAACCGCACAGTGCTCTCCAAAATCGGGCTGTGATCTGGACTCCTCGATCCGAAACAATATGGAAAGGAAAACCGTGAAGTCAGAAGATATGAAGGATGAAGATCTTCGCCAACTCGGGAGCAGATGGTAATCCAGATAGAGGTAAGAAGTGGGCCATCTTGGAAAATCGATCCACGACCACCAAATTAACAGAGCAATTTGAGGAGCGAGGGAGATCCGTGATGAAGTCCATAGCAATATGAGTCCAAGGACTAGAAGGTACGGGAAGTGGATGTAAGAGTCCAGAAGGTAATTGCCGAGGAACCTTGTTTTTAGCGCAAGAAGAGCACGAAGCGGTGAACTCCAGAACATCTCGAAGAAGAGACGGCCACCAATAATGGCAAGCTATAAGAGAGAGTGTCTTCTTACCTCCTGCGTGCCCGGCAAATTTGGAGGAGTGACCCCACTGAAGAACCCTCCTTCTGTCACCGCTTGCCACATAGGTCTTCCCCAGAGGTGGAGATATTACATCCAAAGGAGCAAGGGAAATGATCCTGGCTGGGTCAATAATATGTGCAGGACTTTCTACTTCATCCAGAGGTTGAAAGGATAGCATCAGCTCTGACATTTTTGTCACCAGGACGGAAGTGGAGCTCGAAATCAAAACGTCCAAAAAACAAGGACCATCTGGCCTGTCGAGGATTCAGTCTCTGGGCTGATTGGACATAGGCCAGATTCTTATGATCCGTGAAAATAACGAACGGATGAACAGCCCCCTCAAGGAGAAAACGCCACTCCTCTAAAGCCAACTTAATGGCTAACAGTTCCTTGTCTCCGATGGAGTAATTACGTTCCGAGGAGGAAAATGATTTGGAGAAGAAGCCACACGTGATGATACATCCGGAAGCTGACCTTTGTAAGAGGACTGCTCTGACTCCAAAGGAAGATGCATCCACTTCAAGAACGAAGGGTTTGTTGGCATCTGGACGGTGTAGCACCGGGGCAGTAGCAAATCTCTGTTTCAAGGTTAGAAATGCGTTCTGTGCCTCCGAGGTCCAGTTGTTGGAATCGACTCCTTTGTGAGTGAGGGCAGAGATAGGCTTGGTTAACGAGGAGAAATGAGGAATAAACTGCCTATAGTAATTGGTGAAGCCGAGGAATCGTTGAATGGCTTTTACCCCAGCAGGCTGTGGCCAATCCAGAACTGCAGATACCTTGGCTGGGTCCATTTTTAGACTGGCATCCGAAACAATATATCCCAGAAAAGGTACAGTGGACTGTTCTAAAACACATTTTTTAATCTTGGCGAAAAGATGATTCTCACGAAGACGCTGCAAAACAGGGCGGACGTCACGTCGATGGGTGGAGAGATTCGGAGAAAAGATGAGTATGTCGTCAAGATAGACCACAACACTAACATATAGGCAATCTCTGAAGACGTCGTTTATGAACTCTTGGAATACAGCAGGTGCGTTGCAGAGACCGAAAGGCATAACCAAGTATTCATAATGACCGTCACGGGTATTAAATGCGGCAGGGGCGGACACAGACTGCAGAGGGCCCCTGTGCAAGAAATTTTCCTGGGCCCCCCCCCCCATACTGCAACAAAGTTATGTAAACATATAGGTTGTAATATTTATTATCTGTTTAGAACACAACTATCAAATCTAAATAATAAATTCACGTTCAATATTACACAACTGAATATAACACAAAGCAGTCATCTATAAAGCTGTGCCGCCACATATAATGCTCCATACAATTCATTATGGCCCCATAGATGCTCCATATAACGCTGTGCCGCCACATATAATGCTCCATAGTCCATACAATTCATTATGGCCCAGATGCTCCATATAATGCTGTGCCGCCACATATAATGCTCCATACAATTCATTATGGCCCCATAGATGCTCCATATAACGCTGTGCCTGTGCCGCCACTTATAATGCTTCATACAATTCATTATGGCCCCATAGATGCTCCATATAACGCTGTGCCGCCACATATAATGCTCCATAGTCCATACAATTCATTATGGCCCAGATGCTCCATATAATGCTGTGCCGCCACATATAATGCTCCATACAATTCATTATGGCCCCATAGATGCTCCATATAACGCTGTGCCTGTGCCGCCACATATAATGCTCCATACAATTCATTATGGCCCCATAGATGCTCCATATAACGCTGTGCCGCCACATATAATGCTCCATACAATTCATTATGGCCCCATAGATGCTCCATATAACGCTGTGCCTGTGCCGCCACGTATAATGCTCCATACAATTCATTATGGCCCCATAGATGCTCCATATAACGCTGTGCCTGTGCCGCCACATATAATGCTCCATACAATTCATTATGGCCCCATAGATGCTCCACATAACGCTGTGCCGCCACATATAATGCTCCATAGTCCATACAATTCATTATGGCCCAGATGCTCCATATAATGCTGTGCCGCCACATATAATGCTCCATACAATTCATTATTACCACATAGATGCTCCATCCATAATATGGAGCATCTATGGGGCCATAATGAGTAATGGAGCATTATATGTGGCGGCACAGCTTTATATGGACTCCCTCCCTATAAAGCTGTGCCGCCAGATATAATAAATGCTCCAATTCATTATGGCCCACATAGATAGATGCTGAGTGTCTGATGCTCCGTCCATATATAACGCCTGTGCCGCTCCAATTCATTATGGCCCCGGGCCCGGCCCCCAGGGCCCCATAGATAGATGCTGAGTGATGCTGCTCCGTCCATATATAACGCCTGTGCCGCCACATATAAATGCATACTCACCTCGGCTCGACTCTCATCTCTGCCCGCCCGCTGGTCCTCACCGTCCCGTCTCTCCGCACTGACTGATCAGGCAGAGGGCGGCGCGCACACTATACGTCATCCGCGTCACCGCGTGCCCTCTGACCTGAACAGTCAGAGCGCAGAGACGGGGCGGGAAGATGGAGCGGCGCGTGGATCATGGACAGGTAAATATACTCACCTCCTGCTCCTGGCTCCTTCTCCCAGACCCGGACTGTGGACAGATCATGGTCTCCGCAGACTCCGGGCAGTGGCGGGCGCCGGGCACGGCAGCTTCTGAGGCTGCTCCAGCGGTCATGTCACTCGCCGGCCCGGCGCTCATTACAGCAGGAAATTCAGGAATGATGATCCACGCGTCGCAGCGGCAGGCAGGCTGCAGTGCAGCAGCACAGTCACGACTCACGAGTCACAACAATTGTCGATTGCCGACGTGCCGTGCATGTCCGTCGGGTCGGGCCCCCTCCCCGCTCTGGGCCCCGGTGCGGCTGCACCGGTTGAACCGGCGGTATGTCCGCCTCTGAAATGCGGTCTTCCATTCATCTCCTGCACGAATACGAACCAGGTTATAGGCTCCTCGAAGATCCAGCTTAGTGAACACTCGTGCGCCTCTTAAACGGTCAAAGAGCTCAGAGATTAATGGTAATGGATATTTGTTTTTTACCGTCATGTTGTTCAAACCTCTGTAGTCTATGCATGGGCGAAGCGATCCATCTTTTTTCTTGACAAAAAGAAACCAGCTCCTGCAGGGGAAGAGGATTTCCGAATGAAACCTTTGGCGAGGTTCTCTAGAACATACTCCGACATGGCTTGAGTCTCTGCAGGCGAGAGGGGATAGATTCTTCCTCTCGGAGGAACGAGGTCTATAGGACAGTCATAGGACCGATGCGGTGGAAGATTCTCTGCCTCCTTTTTATTGAAGACGTCAGAAAAGGAAGAGTAGACAGAAGGCAGACCAGGAAGAGCAAGGGAAGAGCAAGAACCACCGACAGGACGTACCGGCAACATACACTGAGCCCGACAGGAATCCCCCCAATGAAGAACATTGCCATTATGCCAATCTAATGCAGGCTTGTGGGTCCGCAACCATGGTAGACCTAGGAGAACAGGATGCGAAATATTGGCTAATACATAAAATGCAAATTTCTCTTTATGCAAGACCCCTACTTGTAGTTCCACTACCTGCGTGACCTGGGTTATAGTCTCTTGCAGGGGCTTGCCATCCACCGAGGCGAGAAAAAGAGGGTTTTCTAAGGTCCTAACAGGAACAGAAAATCTAGTAACCTCCCTCTGCCTAATAAAATTCCCAGCTGCACCCGAGTCGATATAAGCTAGCAAGGAATAACGTTTACCAGAAACATGCAGTAAGACAGAAAGTGTGAGGGGTAGAGAGGTATCACATGCACCTAGGGAGGCCTCTGTTACCTGGCCTAGGCAGAGGAGTTTTCCGGACAATCCGGACAAGCACGGAGGAGATGGGAGGCACTGCCACAGTAGAAACAAAGACCTTGGGTGCGTCTCTCCCGGCGCCGTTGTTCAGACATTTTGAGCCGATCAACTTGCATCGGCTCGGGCACTGGTACGGTGGTAGATACCCTGGGTTTAGGACTAAGTGATCTTCGTATAGGCAGGGAAGATCGAGGAAACCTTCTCTCATGCGCTCGCTCCTGAAATCGAAGGTCGATACGAGTAGCCAAAGATATCAGATCCTCCAAATTGGTTGGAGTATCACGGCCTGCTAACTCATCTTTAATACGCCCGGATAAACCTCGCCAAAATGCCCCTACCAGAGCCTCATTATTCCAACCCAAGTCAGAGGATAACGTGCAGAACTGAATGGCATACTGACCAACAGATAGGGTCCCTTGTTGTAAATTAAATAAGGATTCAGTGGTAGAAGCCAGGCGACCTGGTTCGTCGAATACTCGACGAAACGTCTCAAGGAAATTTGCCAAGTGTGACATCAGTGGATCGTCACGCTCCCAGAGAGGATTTACCCACGCCAACGCCTCTCCCTCTAGGTGAGAAATAATAAAAGCTATCTTGGCCCGATCAGTGGGGTATTGTAAAGGCAAAAGCTCAAAATGGAGACGACACTGATTTAGGAAACCCCAACATAATTTGGGATCTCCGTTATAGCGTGGAGGTTTGGCCAGACGAGGAGATGTGTGAGAAGCCGGGACCGGCGCGGCTACAGACGCAGACGTCTGCAGGGAGAGAAGTCGAGAGTCTACAGCGGCCATATAACTCAAAATTTGAGCTTGAGTGTCGCGCTGTTGCGCCAGCTCTTGCTGCAAACTGGCTAATAGAGAGGCATTTCCGGGATCAGAGGACTGAAGTGAGGACAGACGAGAGTCCATGGACTTCATAAAGGCTGATTTTCTCAAAGAAAGAGTAACTCTTTCTGAGCAGCAGAGGCTCCAGCGGGATCCATGGCCTGTGTGTACTATCACGCTACACGGGAGTGAGACAGAGGAAAAGGGTGAACCCAAAAGTGGACCCTCTGGTTCGCGGCCCCAGAGCCCCCTAGGGCGAGCAAACCTGATGGACGCACCCCCTATACAGGGAGTGTTAGGAGCAGGCCCAAGGAGGATGGAACCGCAACTGCCGGAGCCAAAGGGACGACTGGGTGAAGAAGAGGAACAGGCACACTGAGAATGGCGAGGCGGTGAGCTGGAAAAGAAAAATACAAATGTTAAGTGATGGCAAACTAAGAATATGGAGGCAGCGGAGGACAAAGGGAGTGGGAACAAACAGTACGGGGACGGAGGAAGAAGAGCACAGAGAACAGCACAAGGGAAGCCCAGAGCACGATGCTAGCCAAACAGGATCGCAGCAATGATAACACACAGGCGCCTTACCAGAGGAAGCGCCGAGGAGAAATACCCGGTGGGCGCCGCCATATTGGAGGCGGAGCCACCGGGTCACGACCTCCCAGCAAGCCGAGCGGTAGAAGAGACACTAAGGCGCATGCACGAACTGCCGACGTGCTGAGAACCATAGAAGCTGGGCAGAGAAGGATGAGGAGGAACGTCTGTAGCGCGCCGGCCGGATGGGTAAGTATCGGCGATCGTGACAGTAACCTGCTGAACTTGATTGAGAAAAGTTTATTAAGAGTAACACTATGTTTTATGCTTTGTTATTTATATGGAACGTTCAAGTACAATACCTTCCATAAAGGGTATGTGAATACTTTTCTGCCCAATAACGACAGAAGTATTCTAGGAGTGATAGGGTAGAAATAGTTATACCGTTTTACACGTTGAACTGCAATTCAAAAAAATATTTGCATGTTTTTAAACATTTTATTTTTCTCAGTTCCAGCCCACGGACGTGCTGTGTTTAACAGGGGGTATGTGGCGTCCCTGAGGGTCCAGTCGCCACACAGGTATTGCACCTCAGCCAGAGGTGTGGTACTCCGCTCTCAGGTAAGGAGGGGGCACAACGCGGGACTCACACACTAGCATCCAACAGCACACCACTCCAGGCCAGAAGATCTGGATGGACCCTATTGAGGGAGGGCCCCATCTCAGGCTGGAGGGGGAGCTAGGGTGTGGGTGGAGTGTGACAGTTGGAGGAAAAGTAGTTAGGAGTTGGTGGGGAGGAGCTGAGGAGAGCAGACATGAAGGAAGGAGCTCTAGGGGCCAGGAAAGTGAGGAATCCACCCGTGGCACCCGAATCCACGCTGACCGTAGTTGCGTAGAAGGACCAGGTAACAGTGGGAGAACCATCCCCCAGACTTGTGGAGAACTGCAAGACTTAGCTAGCAAACCGGAGGCTGTGGTAACTGTAAGTACCACAGCCACATCCATACACAATCACTGAAAAAGCAGCCACATAGGGTCAAGGGGATCAAGAGGACGTCGCCCGACAGGACCTGAGACTGCTGGCTTGGGACACTGTGTGTGAGGCGCAGGGCGAAGCCAGTGCAGAGAGACGGCCAGGGAAGACACATAAGAAATGAAGTCTCGGGAAAGTGTACCCCAATTTACCTGGGACTTGGCTGGACCACAGACCCGGAGGACACAGCACCCGGCTGCGGACTGTACCTAAGAATTGCAAGTAAAACGTGAAAACTGCACCCTGCTGTGTCCTCTGAATTATTACTGCGTCACTTGCCCTGCACTGTGTAAGGAGAAGAACCCAGCTAGGCGTGCTTCCTCTGTGATCGGTACGGAACCATTGGGGCTGTCACCTATGTTGCACCTGGGAAAGCTTAAGTCCCTGGACTGTTCCCGGCAGTTGAGAAAAGGGGGCGTGGATAAGCTGAGGGAATTGCAGCATGCGAGTAATTTGACAGTTATGGTGGGTACGTGCAGTGCACAAGAGGTCAGTGTAGGTGCTCCTAATGCAGAGTATCGTGAGAAACCAGGCCTAAGACTTGAAGGCCAGAGGACGATAAACGGAGACTGTCGTCAGAACCATGTACCGATATTATTATTATTATTATTTATTGTTATAGCACCATTTATTCCATGGCGCTTTACAAGTGAGGAGGGGTATACATAATAAAAACAAGTACAATAATCTTAAACAATACAAGTCATAACTGGTACAGGAGGAGTGAGGACCCTGCCCGCGAAGGCTCACAATCTACAAGGGATGGGTGAGAATACAGTAGGTGAGGATAGAGCTGATCGTGCAGCGGTTGGTTGATCGGTGGTTACTGCAGGTTGTAGGCTTGTCGGAAGAGGTGGGTCTTCAGATTCTTTTTGAAGATTCTGATGGTAGGCGAGAGTCTGATGCGTTGTGGTAGAAGGTTCCAGAGTAGGGGTGATACGCGAGAAAAATCTTGTATACGATTGTGGGAAGAGGAGATAAGAGGGGAGTAGAGAAGGAGATCTTGTGAGGATCGGAGGTTGCGTGTAGGTAAGTACCGGGAGACGAGGTCACAGATGTATGGAGGAGACAGGTTGTGGATGGCTTTGTATGTCATCGTTAGGGTTTTGTACTGGAGTCTCTGGGCAATGGGGAGCCAGTGAAGGGATTGACAGAGGGGAGAGGCCGGAGAATAGCGGGGGGACAGGTGGATTAGTCGGGCAGCAGAGTTTAGAATAGATTGGAGGGGTGCGAGAGTGTTCGAGGGGAGGCCACAGAGCAGGAGGTTGCAGTAGTCGAGGCGAGAGATGATGAGGGCATGGACTAGGGTTTTTGCAGATTCTTGGTTGAGGAATGAACGGATTCGTGAAATATTTTTGAGTTGAAGTCGGCAGGAAGTGGAAAGGGCTTGGATATGTGGTTTGAAGGAGAGATCAGCGTCCAGGATTACCCCGAGGCAGCGAGCTTGTGGGACTGGGGAGAGTGGGCAGCCATTTACTGTAATGGATAGGTTCGTTGGGGGGGTCGCGTGAGATGGGGGAAAGATGATGAATTCTGTTTTGTCCATGTTAAGTTTGAGAAATCGAGCGGAGAAGGATGAAATAGATATCGTTGACACCGCTGACAGTGAGACAAAGGGCCTGCTGTGTATGGGAGAAAGCCTCACGCCCACACAGACCGGAGAGTCGTACCACCCATTGTGAACTTTATCCTGTTAAGCTTCTAAACAGACCCCACATAGGGGAAACCGCCGTGCAGGACAGAGGCATTGCCTTGTGTATTCCTTCTCCTTCTGGATCCAAAGCCGGCATCAGGACCACAAGGAAACATCGCCCACAACAGGACCTAAGACGCCATCCTCTCCAGGACAATGCCGAATTTCCACAGGGCCATTGCCTTGGCGCCAACATTTGCACCCAGAGAATACACTGAGGACAGCATCGGATTGATAAGTCTATTTCCTCTGAACGTATTGTCTCAGTTGCTTGTTTTACTACCGTGTTCCAAGTTGCAGTAATTTGTATTAAGAAAATTTCCCTCTACTTCTCCCTGCGTGGCGTATCCACTGTAGAATTAAATCCCCTGATAACCCTTGCTCTGACTACATTCCGTTATTGCATCCTACGTGCCTGCTGTCTCCTTACAACTGCAAGATTCACCATCATTGACTTTAACACTAACTGCCCTGGGTCCTAACTCTACCCATGGAGAAATGTAACACCTCTGCTGCATCACCAACTGCCCTAGTGGATCTGCACCACAGCGTCCGCCATTTTTCTTATTGCCGAACACCATGGGTGGTGTCACAAACTAATCCCCCATAAACTTTATTCTCCCTTCATTTAAAAAATTTCATTAGACGCCCAGGGCCACGGACCGGGTCACTGCTGCTGTAACATTCCCCCGAAGAACCGTCTCACCTGGCCCGAGTACATACCTCCCTGCTTTTGAAGAAGGCAAAGAGGGACAAAGGTAGCGGTGAGTGCAGTGCGCCGTGGTAAATTTTAGGCTATGCCCCTGACCACACCCATTTCACAACTAGTCACACCCATATCCACGCCCCAACCACACCCATTTAGCACTGCTGATCACACTGTTTCATAAACAATAATTATAAACAGAAAAAAATATGGCCCCACAGTGCTCCATACTGTATAATGGTCCTACATGATGCTCAATACTGTAAAATGGCCACACATGATGTTCAATACTGTATAATGGCCACATAGTGCTGCATACAGGATAATGGCCACACATGATGCTCAATACTGTATAATGGCCAAACATGATGCCCTATACTGTATAATGGCCACATATGATGCTCCATACTGTATAATTACCACACAGTACTCCATACTGTATAATGGCCACACAGTGCTTCATACTGTATAATGGCCCCACATGATGCTCAGTGCTGTATAATGGCCACACAGTGCTGCATACTGTATAATGGCCATGCAGGATGCTCAATAGTGTATAATGGCCTCACACAATGCTCAGTACTGTATAATGGCCACACATGATGCTCCATACTGTATAATGGCCACATATGATGCTCCATACTATATAATGGCCACACAGTGCTCCATACAGTATAATGGCCACACATGACGATGCCAGTGTAGTTGTGTCCCAGCAGCTCTGCTTACAATGCAGGCAAATATTTCACCATCTGTCGCTGTCGACACTGCTGCTTCACAGATCCTGCACATTGCAATGTAGACCAGCTCTGGGAACTCTGCATGCACTCAGACAACACCACTATCTACTGGCTCCACTCCATAATTGCTGTAGTATATAAAGGATGCATATATATAGGCATGGCCTAATTCAAGGGACGTGTCGGTTGCTTCTTCTGCTGGCTGTGCGGGAGAGGTAGAGTCCCGTGTGGGACTGAGGGGCACAGCCTCAAAATCGGGACAGTCCCGCAGTATGAGGAACGGTTGGGAGCTATGCGAGTACCCCATAGCCCTAGCGGGCACTCCACTGCTGTCTGCCATCTTGGGAATCATGCCACCATCCGTCATCCAGTTTGCCTTTAAGGTAATTGATTCTTTGCTTTCTTCAATTACTTTCTTTGCGAGGGCCTGACCCTGCTCACAGTGCCACTTGAAGGGGGGCCAGTCCAGGTTCTGTGGGCTGGAACTGAGTTATCTTCACCCTGAAAGTGCTCTTCTAAACAGGAATCTGACTTGTGATGTGCTGTTGGATGCATTCTGCACGCACTTGTTGTTCTGAATTTCTTATTATCTCCCCGTCCTTAGGACCGGATGCAGTTGCACACATAACAGGAGACCTTGGGTCTGGTTCAACAGGTTCAGTTTTGCTGTACAGTTTAGGTACATTCGGCTGCAGAATACAGTATGAGACAGAGTCCCCTTTGATAGAAGTTGCCTTTGCCCGGTGTGCTATCAGTTTTCCAACTTCCCTACAAGACTATTGTCCTCTGGCCTTAACATCACATGCTATGAAGTCCTTGGAGAGAATAATACTCGCCTATTGTGTCCAAGGGTGAGGGCTTTTATTGACCCCCTACAGTTTGTGTACCAGCAGAGATTGGGGGTGGATGATGCTGTAGTGTCTCTGCTACAGTACATACAGTACATTCATTCTTGGACAATGATGGAACTGCAGTGCGCACCATGTTCTTTGACTTCTCAAGTGCTTTCAATAACTTACAGCCGCCCTTACTACGTAATAAGTTGACTGATATGGTGGTAAATGAGAGGATGGTGAACTGGATAAACGACTACCTGACAGACAGGCCGCAGTTTGTAAGGATGGTGGAGGCAGCATCTGGCAACGCATGGATTGGAGCCCCTCAGGGTACAGTGCTGTCGTCCTTCCTCTTCACATTATATAGCTGACTTTCAGTATAAACCAGATTTTTGTCACCTCCAAAAATTCTCAGATGACTCAGTGATTGTAGGGGACATTGTGGGGGGCCGGGGGGGAGGAGGAATATAGAAGGGTGGTTTCTGACTTTGTGGATTGGTGCCGGACTAACTGTCTGGAACTAAATGTAAAGAAAACCAAGGAGTTGGTGGCGAGTTATAGAAGGAAAAAGGAGGATTACTTACAGATCAATATTGCTGGCCAGGAGGTTGAGATTGTTGAGAGCTACAAATATTTGGGGGTTCACCTTAACAGTAAACTCGATTGGAGGTGTCATACAGAAAAGGTTTACAAGAAGGGAATGAGCAGACTGTACTTTTTTCGGAAGCTCAGGTCTTTCAATGTGTGCAGTAAAATGCTGGAAATGTTCTACCAGTCAGTTGTGGCAAGTGCCATTTTTTTTTGCTATCATATGCTGGGGCAGTAGTCTGCGAGTAGCTGACGCTAATAAGCTCAACAAACTTATCAAGAAGGCAAGCATTGCTGTTGGCCTTCATCTGGACACTTTTGAGGAGGTATTGGACCATAGAATTCAGAAGAAGTGTAGGGCTATAATGAACAATAATACACACCCACTATACGAGGTGTTCTTGAAGCAGAAGAGCACATTCAGCAGCCGTCTAATCCTACTAAGGTGCAAGAAGGAAAAATTCAGGAAATCGTTTGTACCAACTGCTATGGGGATGTATTATAATTTCTTAAGGGTGGTAGACAACAATGACTGATTGCAGGTGTACTAATGTCAATTAACAGTGACTTATACACCTGTACTACCCACATTTATTTGTTATGTAATGTTGGTATACTTGTACAAGATTTGTGTCCTAATATTTTATGTACTGCTGTTTGTATTGTTGCTGTAATACCGTAAATTTCCCTCGCGATCAATAAAGTGTATCGTATTGTATCGTATCGTATTACAAACAGTGATCTATTTCAAGTGTTTTTTTCTGTTAATGTTGATGATTATGGCTTACAACCATTGAAAACACAAACGTCATTATCTCAGTAAATTAGAATAATTAACAAAAAACACCTGCAAAGGCTTCCTAAGCGTTTAACCCCTTTCTGCCATCGGACGGAATAGTACGTCCAATGGCATATCCCCTGCTTTGATGTGGGCCAGGCGATGAGCCCGCCTCAAAGCCGGGACATGTCAGCTCTTTGTACAGCTGACATGTGCCTGCAATAGCGGCAGGTGGAATCGCGATCCACCCCCGCTATTAAATAGTTAATGCTGCTGTCAAACGCTGAAGGCGATATTTAACAAGCGCATCCGGCCAGAAATAGTCACCCCGTCATGTGATCGGGGGTCAACCGTGCGTTGGCATAACAACCAGAGGACTCCTGCAGACCTCTATGGTTATTGATGCCAGATTGCTGTGAGCGCCACCCTGTGGTCAGTGCTCATAGCAATGCTGTAATTGCACTTAGGAAGCAACACTGTTTGACAATCAATTTCACATGCTGTTGTGCAAATGGAATAGACAACAGATGGAAATTATTGGCAATTATCAAGACACACTCAATAAAGGAGTGGTTCTGCAGGTGGGGACCACAGACCACATCTCTGTACCAATGCTTTCTGGCTGATGTTTCGGTCACTTTTGAATGCTGGTTATTCTTTCACACTCGTGTGCAGCTCATCCAGGATAGCACATCAATGTGAGGTGTGACAAGAAGGTTTGCTGTATCTGTCAGCGTAGTGTTCAGAGGCTGGAGGCACTACCAGCAGACAGGCCTGTACACCAGGAGATGTGGAGGGGGCCATAGGAGGGCAACAACCCAGCAGCAGAACCGCTACCTCAGCCTTTGTGAAAGGAGGAATAGGAGGAGCACTGCCAGAGCCCTGCAAAATGACCTTCAGCAGGCCACAAATGTTACATAGTTACATAGTTACATAGTTATTAAGGTTGAAGGAAGACTTTAAGTCCATCTAGTTCAACCCATAGCCTAACCTAACATGCCCTAACATGTTGATCCAGGGGAAGGCAAAAAAATGTGTATCTGTCTGCACAAACGGTTAGAAACTGACTCCATGAGGATGGTCTGAGTGCCAGACGTCCACAGATGGGGGTTGTGCTCACAGCCCAACACCATGCAGGACGCTTGGCATTTGCCACAGAACACCAGGATTGGCAAATTTGCCACTTGCACCCTCTGTTCTTCACAGATGAAAGCAGGTTCACACTGAGCACATGTGTCAAAAGTGACAGAGTCTAGCGATGCCATGGAGTGTGATCTGCTGCCTGCAACATCTTTCAGCATGACCGGTTTGGAAGTGGGTCAGTAATGGTGTGGGGTGGCATTTCTTTGGAGGGCCTCACAGCCCTCCATGTGCTTACCAGAGGTAGCCTGACTGCCATTAGGTACCGAGATGAGATCCTCAGACCCCTTGTGAGACCATATGCTGGTGCGGTTGGCCCTGGGCTCCTTCTAATGCAGGACAATGCCAGACCTCATGTGGCTGGAGTGTGTCAGCAGTTCCTGCAAGATGACGCATTGAAGCTATGGACTGGCCAGCCCGTTCCCCTGACCTGAATCCGATTGAACACATCTGGGACATCATGTCTCGCTCCATCCACCAATGTCACATTGCACCACAGACTGTCCAGGAGTTGGCAGATGCTTTAGTCCAGGTCTGGGAGGAGATCCCTCAGGAGACCATCCGCCGCCTCATCAGGATCATGCCCAGGTGTTATATTGAGGTCATACAGGCATGTGGATGCCACACACACTACTGAGCATCATTTCCTTTTCTTGAGGCATTTCCACTGAAGTTGGATCAGCCTGTAACTTTATATTTTCCACTTTGATTTTGAGCATCATTCCAACTCCAGACCTCTGTGGGATATTAGTTGTGATTTGCATTGATAATTTTCAGGTTTTATTGTTCTCAACACATTCCACTATGTAATGAATAAAGATTTACAACTGGATTATTTCATTCAGCAATATCTAGGATGTGGGATTTTAGTGTTCCTTTATTTTTTTGAGCATAGTATATGAGTTTCATTTTTTGTTTTGAAGAACTGAAGTAAATTAAGTTTTTGATGATATTCTAATTTACTGAGAATCACTTGTATATAATGTCAGTGTTGGTAATAACAGTGTTGTTTGTATTGTGGTTTGTATTTATAATCAGTATTGTAGTATTCGGTCACTATGTGGTGGTAATTTGTGTTCTGGTCCCGGTGTTTATTCTCTGTATGTGGTATTATTCGGTCACTATTTGGTGGTAATTTGTGGTCTGGTTATAGTGTGGCAGCATTTGTCCCTTGTATGTGGTATTATTTGGTGACTATGTGGTAGAATATGTAGTCTAGTTCTGGGGTGGCGGTATTTCTCCTTGTATGTGGTATTATTTGGTCTTTATACTCTGGTAATGTGTGGTATTATTCTGTCACTACATGGTCTGTTCATGATGTTGCGTGTATGTTCCTTGTGGGTGGTATTATTCGGTCACAATGTGGTCTGGTCATGGTGTAGCGGTATTTCTTTCCTGTATGTGGTATTATTGGTCTTGGTATAGTCGATTCTGTTGTGTATGGCGTGGCGGTCATTTGTTCCCTTTGATATTAACCCCTAACCCCCGGAGCATTTCTCGGTTTTGCGTTTTTGTTTTTCGTTCCTCTTCTTCCCAGAGCCATAACTTTTTTATTTTTCAGTCAATATGGCCATGTGAGGGCTTGTTTTTTGCAAGACGACTTGTAATTTTGAATGACACCATTGGTTTTACCATGTCGTGTGCTAGAAAACGGGAAATAAATTCAAAGTGTGGTGAAATTGCAAAAAAAAGTGCAATCCCAAACTTGTTTTTTGTTTGGCTTTTTTACTTTGTTCACTAAATGCTAAAACTGACCTGCCATTATGATTCTCCAGGTCATTCTTCTTCTTCTTATTATTATTTATTGTTATAGCACCATTTATTCCATGGCGCTTTACATGTGAGGAGGGGTATACATAATAAAAACAAGTACAATAATCTTAAACAATACAAGTCATAACTGGTACCGGAGGAGTGAGGACCCTGCCCGCGAAGGCTCACAATCTGCAAGGGATGGGTGAGAATACAGTAGGTGAGGATAGAGCTGGTCATGCAGCGGTTTGGTCGATCGGTGGTTATTGCAGGTTGTAGGCTTGTCGGAAGAGGTGGGTCTTCAGGTTCTTTTTGAAGATTTCGATGGTAGGCGAGAGTCTGATGTGTTGTGGTAGAGGGTTCCAGAGTAGGGGTGATACGCGAGAGAAATCTTGTATACGATTGTGAGAAGAGGAGATAAGAGGGGAGTAGAGAAGGAGATCTTGTGAGGATCGGAGGTTACGTGTAGGTAAGTACCGGGAGACAAGGTCACAGATGTATGGAGGAGACAGGTTGTGGATGGCTTTGTACGTCATGCTTAGGGTTTTGTACTGGAGTCTCTCGGCAGTGGGGAGCCAGTGAAGGGATTGACAGAGGGGAGAGGCTGGGGAATAGCGGGGGGACAGGTGGATTAGTCGGGCAGCAGAGTTTAGAATAGATTGGAGGGGTGCGAGAGTGTTCGAGGGGAGGCCTCAGAGCAGGAGGTTGCAGTAGTCAAGGCGAGAGATGATGAGGCCACAGACTAGGGTTTTTGCAGATTCTTGGTTGAGGAATGAACAGATTCGTTAAATATTTTTGAGATGAAGTCGGCAGGAAGTGGAAAGGGCTTGGATATGTGGTTTGAAGGAGAGATCAGCGTCAAGGATTACCCCGAGGCAGCGAGCTTGTGGGACTCGGGAGAGTGGGCAGCCATTTACTGTAATGGTTAGGTTCGTTGGGGGGGTCGCGTGAGATGGGGGAAAGATGATGAATTCTGTTTTGTCCATGTTAAGTTTCAGAAATCTAGCGGAGAAGAAGGATGAAATAGTGGACAGACATTGAGGGATTCTGGTTATTAGGGAGGTGATATCTGGTCCAGAGATGTAGATCTGTGTGTCATCAGCATAGAGGTGATACTGAAAGCCATGAGATTCTATGAGCTGTCCCAGGCCAAAGGTGTAAAAGGAGAAGAGCAGGGGCCCAAGGACTGAACCTTGCGGGACTCCGACAGATAGGGGGCGAGGTGAGGAGGTGGTGTGTGAGTGGGAGACGCTGAATGTCCGGTCTGTTAGGTATAATGAGATCCAGGATAGGGCCAAGTCTGTGATGCCAAGGGATGAGAGGGTCTGTAATAATAGGGAATGGTCCACTGTGTCAAAGGCAGCCGACAGGTCGAAGAGGAGGAGGACAGAGTAGTGTCGCTTGCTCTTGGCGGTTAAGAGGTCGTTGGTGACCTTAGTTAGGGCAGTTTCAGTGGAATGGTGTGACTGGAAGCCAGATTGTAAGCGGTCAAAGAGGGAGCAAGAAGAGAGATGGGAGGACAGTTCAAGGTAAACGTGTTGTTCCAATAGTTTGGAGGCATAAGGGAGAAGTGATATAGGGCGATAGCTAGATACAGAGGATGGCTCAAGAGAGGGCTTTTTGAGGATAGGTGTGATGGAGGCATGTTTAAAGCTTGAGGGGAAAATACCAGTTGTTAGTGATAGGTTGAAGAGATGGGTTAGGGTTGGGATGAAGACTGTGGTGAGGTTTGGGATGAGGTGGGATGGGAGCGGGTCAAGTGCACAGGTGGTGAGATGCGATCTTGAGAGTAGAGTGGAGAGTTGATCTTCTGTAATGGTGGGGAAGTTCGTTTTGGAGGTGGAGGGCTGGGAAGTTGGGAGGAAGGTCTCTGGGGGTTGTTGACCAAAACTGTCTCTGATGCTATCAATCTTCTGCTTGAAAAATGAGGCAAAGTCTTCAGCGGAGATAAGTGGGGAGGGAGGAGGTGCTGGGGGATGGAGGAGAGAATTGAAGGTGTTGAATAACTGTTTAGGGTTGTGAGACAGGAAGGATATGAGAGATGAGAAGTAGGTTTGTTTAGCTGTGGCGAGTGTGGTCTTGAAAGTAGTGAGGGACTGTTTGAATACGATGAAGTGCTCGTTGGAGCGGGATCTTTTCCATCTGCGCTCAGCAGCCCTGGAAGCTCGACTCAGTTCTTTGGTCAGGCTGGTGTGCCAGGGCTGTCTGTTGATTTTGCGAGCTTTGGTATGTGTAAGTGGGGCAGCAGATTCCAAAGCTACAGCTATTGTGGTGTTATATAGAGCGGCAGCGTCATCCGCATTGTGTATGGAACTTATGTCTGTGAGAGGGAGGAGGGATTCAGAGAATGAATGTAGGTCAAGGTGTTTAAGATTTCTGCGAGGGTGTGAAAGTTTGTGGGGTGGGGATTATAGACATGGAGTGGAGAGAGATGAGAATGTGAGAAGGTTGTGGTCAGAGAGTGGAAGAGGTGAGTTAGAGAGGTTAGATAGGGAGCAGAGGCGGGTGAAGATGAGGTCCAGTGTGTGACCATCTTTGTGAGTGGCTGCAGAAGACCATTGAGTGAGGCCGAAGGAGGAAGTGAGAGATAGAAGTTTAGTGGCAGCTGAGAGGGAAGTGTCAATGGGGATGTTGAAATCGCCCATGATGATAGTGGGGATGTCCGCAGAAAGGAAATGAAGTAGCCAGGTGGTGAAGTGGTCAAAGAAGGTGGTGGCTGGCCCTGGTGGGCAGTAAATGGCAGCCAGTTGGAGGTTGGAAGGGGAGTAGATGCGCACAGAGTGCACCTCAAAGGAAGGGAGGGTAACAGAGGGTGGCAGTGGGATTGGGGTGAAGGAGCAGTTATCTGACAGGAGAAAACCAACTCCTCCTCCATGCTTGCTGCTGGGGTGGGGTGTGTGAGAAAGGTGGAAGCCACTGTAAGAGAGTGCAGCAGGGGAGGCTGTGTCAGAAGGGGTGAGCCAGGTTTCGGTGATGGCGAGGAATGAAAGTTTGGTAGTAACAAAAAGATCATGGATGTAGGAAAGCTTGTTGCAGACAGAGCGAGCGTTCCACAGAGCTCCTGTTAGTGGGACTGGGGAAGCGGGGGCTGGGTGAATGGGTATAAGGTTAGAGAGGTTACGGAAGTTTGTGATAGAGCGTGGATGGAAGGTAGAAATGACTGTGGGAATATGGTGAGGAGGACCAGGATTTGGAGAGATATCACCAGCAGTGAGAAGGAGCAGAGATAGTGTTAGCAGGTGGGAGCAGGAGAGGGCATGAGGGGGCAGCCTGTACTTTGAGACAGAGGATTGTATGTTAAGTGTTATGATCCGGTGACCTTGGAGCCGCATGAGACTTTCTCAGGAGAAGGTGGAACCTGTACTGACCGCAAACCCTAAACTGACACCGCAACTAGAAGTAGCCGTGGGGTGTACCTAACACATCCTAGACACCTCGACACAGCCGGAGGACTAAATACCCCTATAGATGGAAATGGGAATTCTATCTTGCCTCAGAGCACAACCCCAAAGGATAGGCAGCCCCCCACAAATATTGACTGTGAGTATAAGAGGAAAGACAAACGCAGGCAGAAATCAGGATTTAGCAAAAGAGGCCATGCTAGCTAAATAGGAAAGGATAGGACAGAATACTAAGCGGTCAGTATTAAAACCCTAAAAATATCCACAGCAGATAATACAAAAATTCCACCATCTAACTATAGACATGGAATGTATCTCTGCATCTCCTGAGAATCCAACTTGACTGAAAATATCCAAACACAGTCTAAGCTGGACAAGAAAAAACAATGACTAGCACTGAATTGTAAAGCACACCGCATGTGTGCAGCAGAAACAAAACCAGACACTTATCTTGGCTGATTTGGCAGCAGGGCAAGAGGAACCAGACAGAGATGCATAACCTCCAAGAACAATGGACAACTGGCAAGGGCTAATGAATCCTGCACACCTAAATACCCCAGTCAGAGCTGCAATCAGCAGGAACACCTGCCCAGGATTGCAACCCAGGGACAACTGCATTACCACCAGCAACCACCGGGGGGAAACCAAGAGCAGAATTCACAACAGTACCCCCCCCTTGAGGAGGGGTCACCGAACCCTCACCAGAGCCCCCAGGCCGATCAGGATGAGCCAGATGAAAGGCACGGACCAAATCAGCAGCATGGACATCAGAGGCAAAAACCCAAGAATTATCCTCCTGGCCATAACCCTTCCATTTGACAAGGTACTGAAGCCTCCGCCTCGAAAAGCAAGAATCCAAAATTTTCTCAACCACATACTCCAACTCCCCATCAACCAACACAGGGGCCGGAGGATCAACAGAGGGAACAACGGGCACCACATATTTCAGCAATAAGGATCTATGGAAGACATTATGGATAGCAAAAGGGGCCGGAAGGGCGAATCGAAAAGACACCGGATTAATAATCTCAGAAATCCTATAAGGACCAATAAACCGAGGCTTAAACTTAGGGGAAGAAACCTTCATAGGAACATGACGGGAAGACAACCAAACGAGATCCCCCACCCGAAGCCGGGAACCAACACTCCGACGACGGTTAGCAAAACGTTGAGCCTCCTCCTGGGACAACACCAAATTGTCCACCACATGAGCCCAAATCTGCTGCAACTTGTCAACCACAGAATCCACACCAGGACAGTCCGAAGGCTCAACCTGCTCCGAAGAAAAACGAGGATGAAAACCAAAATTACAAAAGAAGGGCGAAACCAAGGTAGCCGAACTAGCCCGATTATTAAGGGCAAACTCGGCCAATGGCAAGAAAGCCACCCAATCATCCTGATCAGCAGACACAAAGCATCTCAAATAAGTTTCCAAAGTCTGATTAGTTCGCTCGGTCTGGCCATTTGTCTGAGGATGAAATGCAGAAGAAAAAGACAAATCAATGCCCAGCCTAGCACAAAAGGCCGGCCAAAACCTAGAAACAAACTGGGAACCTCTGTCAGACACAATATTCTCCGGAATACCATGCAAACGAACCACATGCTGAAAAAACAACGGAATCAAATCAGAAGAGGAAGGCAATTTAGGCAAAGGCACCACATGGACCATCTTAGAGAACCGGTCACAAACAACCCAGATAACAGACATCCTCTGGGAAACCGGAAGATCAGAAATAAAATCCATAGAAATATGCGTCCAAGGCCTCTCAGGGACCGGCAGAGGCAAAAGCAACCCGCTAGCACGGGAACAACAAGGCTTGGCCCGCGCACAAGTCCCACAGGACTGCACAAAAGAACGCACATCACGTGACAAAGAAGGCCACCAAAAGGACCTACCCACCAAATCTCTGGTACCAAAAATACCAGGATGGCCAGCCAGCACAGAACAATGAACCTCAGAAATCACTCTACTAGTCCATCTATCAGGAACAAACAGTTTCCCCGCTGGACAGCGGTCAGGTTTGTCAGCCTGAAATTCCTGAAGAACCCGTCGTAAATCAGGGGAAATGGCAGAAAGAACCACCCCTTCTTTAAGAATGCCGACCGGTTCAAGGACCTCAGGAGAATCGGGCAAAAAACTCCTAGAGAGGGCATCAGCCTTAATGTTCTTAGAACCCGGAAGATACGAGACCACGAAATCAAAACGGGAAAAAAACAAGGACCATCGAGCCTGTCTAGGATTCAGCCGCTTGGCAGACTCGAGGTAAATCAAATTTTTATGATCAGTCAAGACCACAATACGGTGCTTAGCTTCCTCAAACCAATGTCGCCACTCCTCAAATGCCCACTTCATAGCCAACAACTCCCGATTGCCGACATCATAATTGCGTTCAGCAGGCGAAAATTTACGGGAAAAGAATGCACACGGTTTCATCAAGGAACCAACAGGATCCCTCTGAGACAAAACGGCCCCTGCCCCAATCTCAGAAGCGTCAACCTCAACCTGAAACGGAAGAGAAACATCCGGTTGACGCAACACCGGGGCAGAAGTAAATCGGCGTTTAAGCTCCTGAAAGGCAGAGAAAGCCGCAGAGGACCAATTCGTCACATCAGCGCCTTTCTTCGTCAAATCGGTCAAGGGTTTAACCACACTGGAGAAGTTAGCAATGAAACGGCGATAAAAATTAGCAAAGCCCCAAAATTTCTGAAGGCTCTTCACGGATGTGGGTTGAATCCAATCATGAATGGCCTGAACCTTAACCAGATCCATCTCTATAGATGAGGGAGCAAAAATGAAGCCCAAAAAAGAAACCTTCTGCACTCCAAAGAGACACTTAGACCCCTTCACAAACAAGGCATTATCACGAAGGATCTGAAATACCATCCTGACCTGTTCCACATGGGACTCCCAATCATCGGAAAAAATTAAAATGTCATCCAAATATACAATCATGAATTTATCAAGATAAGTCCGGAAGATATTGTGCATGAAGGACTGAAAAACAGATGGAGCATTAGAGAGCCCGAATGGCATCACAAGGTATTCAAAATGGCCTTCGGGCGTATTAAACGCAGTTTTCCATTCATCACCCTGCTTAATACGAACAAGATTATATGCCCCCCGAAGGTCAATCTTCGTAAACCAACTAGCCCCCTTAATCCTAGCAAACAAATCAGAAAGCAGAGGTAAAGGGTATTGAAACTTGACCGTGATCTTATTCAAGAGGCGATAATCAATACAGGGTCTCAAGGAGCCATCCTTCTTAGCAACAAAAAAAAAACCCGCTCCCAACGGTGAAGAAGATGGCCGAATATGCCCTTTCTCCAAAGACTCCTTAACATAACTCCGCATGGCGGTATGTTCAGGCACAGACAGGTTGAAAAGTCGGCCCTTAGGAAACTTACAGCCTGGAATCAAGTCAATCGCACAATCACAGTCCCTATGCGGTGGGAGGGAACTGGACCTGGGCTCATCGAATACATCCTGAAAATCAGACAAAAACTCAGGAATTTCAGAAGAGGAAGAAGAGGAGATTGACATCAAAGGAACGTCATTATGAACCCCCTGACATCCCCAACTAGTCACAGACATAGACTTCCAATCCAACACAGGATTATGTACCTGCAACCACGGAAAACCCAGCACGATAGCATCATGCAAATTATGCAACACCAGAAATCGACAATCTTCCTGATGGGCTGGCGCCATGCACATGGTCACCTGTGTCCAAAACTGGGGCTTATTTTTAGCCAAAGGTGTAGCATCAATGCCCCTTAAAGGAATAGGGTTCTGAAAAGACTGCAAGGGAAATCCACAACGCCTGGCAAACTCAAAGTCCATTAAGTTCAAGGCGACGCCTGAATCCACAAACGCCATGACAGAAAATGATGACAATGAGCATATCAAGGACACAGATAACAGAAATTTAGGTTGTACAGTACTGATGGTAAATGAAGTAGCGATCCTCTTTGTACGCTTAGGGCAGACTGAAATGACATGAGAAGCATCGCCACAATAAAAACACAACCTATTCTGACGTCTGAATCCATGTTGTTCCGTTCTAGACAGAATCCTATCACACTGCATTGGCTCAGGCATCTGCTCTGAGGACAACGCCACAGCGCACACAGTTCTGCGCTCCCGCAAGCGCCGATCAATCTGAATGGCCAGAGACATAGAATCATTCAGACCGAAAGGCGTGGGAAACCCCACCATAACATCTTTGACGGTTTCAGAAAGACCCTTTCTGAAAATTGTCGCCAAAGCTTCATCATTCCATTTAGTCAACACAGACCATTTTCTAAATTTCTGACAATACAACTCTGCTGCTTCTTGACCCTAAACCAGGGCCAACAAGGTCTTCTCCGCTTGATCCACCGAATTTGGTTCATCATATAATAATCCTAAAGCCTGAAAAAAAGGCGTCTACATTAAGCAAGGCCGGATTCCCAGATTCCAGGGAAAATGCCCAATCCTGAGGATCGCCACGCAGAAGGGAGATGACAATTTTAACCTGCTGAATGGAATCACCAGAGGATCGAGGTTTCAGAGCAAAAAACAGTTTACAGTTGTTTTTAAAACTCAAAAACTTGGACCTGTCCCCAAAAAACAAATCAGGAGTAGGAATCCTAGGCTCAAAAACTGGAGTCTGAACAATATAATCAGAAATATCCTGTACCCTAGCAGAAAGCTGGTCCACATGAGAAGCCAATCCCTGAACATCCATGCTAGCACAAGACTCCTCAGCCACCCAGAGAAAAAGAGGGAAGAAGAGACCAAGCAGACTACAGAAAAAAAACACCTTTCTTCCCTTCTTCTGAGATGCATTTAACTCATTGTTGGCCAGTTGTACTGTTATGATCCGGTGACCTTGGAGCCGCATGAGACTTTCTCAGGAGAAGGTGGAACCTGTACTGACCGCAAACCCTAAACTGACACCGCAACTAGAAGTAGCCGTGGGGTGTACCTAACACATCCTAGACACCTCGACACAGCAGGAGGACTGAATACCCCTATAGATGGAAATGGGAATTCTATCTTGCCTCAGAGCACAACCCCAAAGGATAGGCAGCCCCCCACAAATATTGACTGTGAGTATAAGAGGAAAGACAAACGCAGGCAGAAATCAGGATTTAGCAAAAGAGGCCATGCTAGCTAAATAGGAAAGGATAGGACAGAATACTAAGCGGTCAGTATTAAAACCCTAAAAATATCCACAGCAGATAATACAAAAATTCCACCATCTAACTATAGACATGGAATGTATCTCTGCATCTCCTGAGAATCCAACTTGACTGAAAATATCCAAACACAGTCTAAGCTGGACAAGAAAAAACAATGAATAGCACTGAATTGTAAAGCACACCGCATGTGTGCAGCAGAAACAAAACCAGACACTTATCTTGGCTGATTTGGCAGCAGGGCAAGAGGAACCAGACAGAGATGCATAACCTCCAAGAACAATGGACAACTGGCAAGGGCTAATGAATCCTGCACACCTAAATACCCCAGTCAGAGCTGCAATCAGCAGGAACACCTGCCCAGGATTGCAACCCAGGGACAACTGCATTACCACCAGCAACCACCGGGGGGAAACCAAGAGCACAATTCACAACAGTTAAGGAACAGTTCTGAGGAGGAGGTGAAATGGATGGGGAGGATTGAAGAGGAGATGAACAGTTCCTTACTTGGTGTGGGGATTGGGGGAGGTAGCAGAAAGTGAAAGATTATAGGGGTAAAAGTGAAAACAAACTGAAACACTGTTTGCAGTGACTGGCCAGTTACCTTCAGTTCCCTTCTGGTTCAATTCAGGTTTTAATTCTAATGTAATCCACACTTTTAGGACACACTTCTTGGGATCACACTGCAGACTAAAGTCATGCAGACTTTTGCTATGCGATATATGGAAAACTAAGTGCGTTCAGGTGTGAAGCAGAGAGGAGTGGTCTCTGCTCATCTTGGTCAGAGAATTAAGAGTGGGCCAGATGCATACAATCAAGCCTGAGTAAACAATGTCAGAAATATCACAGGGTTAGCTGGGGTTAGCTGAAAGGCATACCATGTGAAAGCAAGGAGCAGGGGGAAGTCTATGTGCAAAGCTGGGTGATGTACTATGTGCACTTCATAGACAGACAGCAGGAGAGCTGGGTGGATGAACATACCATGTGAAAGCAAGGAGCAGGGGGAAGTCTATGTGCAAAGCTGGGTGATGTACTATGTGCACTTCATAGACAGCAGGAGAGCTGGGTGGATGAACATACCATGTGAAAGCAAGGAGCAGGGGGAAGTCTGTGCAAAGCTGGGTGATGTACTATGTGCACTTCATAGACAGACAGCAGGAGAGCTGGGTGGATGAACATACCATGTGAAAGCAAGGAGCAGGGGGAAGTCTATGTGCAAAGATGGGTGATGTACTATGTGCACTTCATAGACAGACAGCAGGAGAGCTGGGTGGATGAACATACCATGTGAAAGCAAGGAGCAGGGGGAAGTCTATGTGCAAAGCTGGGTGATGTACTATGTGCACTTCATAGACAGACAGCAGGAGAGCTGGGTGGATGAACATACCATGTGAAAGCAAGGAGCAGGGGGAAGTCTATGTGCAAAGCTTTGTGATGTACTATGTGCACTTCATAGACAGCAGGAGAGCTGGGTGGATGAACATACCATGTGAAAGCAAGGAGCAGGGGGAAGTCTATGTGCAAAGCTGGGTGATGTACTATGTGCACTTCATAGACAGACAGCAGGAGAGCTGGGTGGATGAACATACCATGTGAAAGCAAGGAGCAGGGGGAAGTCTATGTGCAAAGCTGGGTGATGTACTATGTGCACTTCATAGACAGACAGCAGGAGAGCTGGGTGGATGAACATACCATGTGAAAGCAAGGAGCAGGGGGAAGTCTATGTGCAAAGCTGGGTGATGTACTATGTGCACTTCATAGACAGCAGGAGAGCTGGGTGGATGAACATACCATGTGAAAGCAAGGAGCAGGGGGAAGTCTGTGCAAAGCTGGGTGATGTACTATGTGCACTTCATAGACAGACAGCAGTAGAGCTGGGTGGATGAACATACCATGTGAAAGCAAGGAGCAGGGGGAAGTCTATGTGCAAAGATGGGTGATGTACTATGTGCACTTCATAGACAGACAGCAGGAGAGCTGGGTGGATGAACATACCATGTGAAAGCAAGGAGCAGGGGGAAGTCTATGTGCAAAGCTGGGTGATGTACTATGTGCACTTCATAGACAGACAGCAGGAGAGCTGGGTGGATGAACATACCATGTGAAAGCAAGGAGCAGGGGGAAGTCTATGTGCAAAGCTGGGTGATGTACTATGTGCACTTCATAGACAGCAGGAGAGCTGGGTGGATTAACATACCATGTGAAAGCAAGGAGCAGGGGGAAGTCTATGTGCAAAGCTGGGTGATGTACTATGTGCACTTCATAGACAGACAGCAGGAGAGCTGGGTGGATGAACATACCATGTGAAAGCAAGGAGCAGGGGGAAGTCTATGTGCAAAGCTGGGTGATGTACTATGTGCACTTCATAGACAGACAGCAGGAGAGCTGGGTGGATGAACATACCATGTGAAAGCAAGGAGCAGGGGGAAGTCTATGTGCAAAGCTGGGTGATGTACTATGTGCACTTCATAGACAGACAGCAGGAGAGCTGGGTGGATGAACATACCATGTGAAAGCAAGGGGCAGGGGGAAGTCTATGTGCAAAGCTGGGTGATGTACTATGTGCACTTCATAGACAGACAGCAGGAGAGCTGGGTGGATGAACATACCATGTGAAAGCAAGGAGCAGGGGGAAGTCTGTGCAAAGCTGGGTGATGTCATTATGAGTTCATAGACACCAAACATGTCTTGGTTCCTTTTTTATCTAAATGGTGACAAAAAATTCAAAACTTTGTTAAAAAGAAAATAAAATTGCCTCATTTTCCGATACCCGTAGCGTCTCCATTTTTCGTGATCTCGGGTTGAATGAGGGCTTATTTTTTGCATGCCGAGCTGACGTTTTTAACGATATCTTTTTCAAGCAGATGCAATTTTTTGATCGCTTGTTATTGCATTTTATTGCAATGTCGTGGCGACCAAAAAAACCTTAATTTTGGCATTTTGACTTTTTTATCACTACGCCAGATAGCGTTCAGGTTAATCCTTTTTTTGTTGGTAGATCAGGCGATTCTGAATTCAGCGATACCAAATATGTGTATGTTTGATTTGATTTTTATTGTTTTATTTTGAATGGGGCGAAAGGAAGGTGATTTGAACTTTTATATTTTTTTTATTTTTTTTGTATTTTTAAAAACATTCTACATAGGAGACTAGAAGCTGCCATAGCTCGATCGGCTCTGCTACATAGAGGCGATGATCAGATCGCCTCTATATAGCAGAATTATTGAATTGCTATGAGCACCGAGCACTGGCTGGCGCGCACAGCAAGCTGGCACTGACAGCCATAGAGGTCTCCAGGAGACCTCAGGCTATATGCCAACACACCGGTGACCCGCGATCACGTGATGCGGGTCACCGTTGTGCGTATTTCCGACCCCATGGCCGGAACCGCAATTTAAACGCCGCTGTCAGAGTTTGACAGCAGCATTTAACTGGTTAATAGCTGCGGGTGGATTGCGATTTTACCGGTGCCTATTGCAGGCACATGTCAGCTGTTCAAAACATGTCCCCGGAAAGATGTGGGCTTATTGCTGGAGCCCACATCAAAGGGAGGGAGACCGACATCAGCATACTACACTGTGTGCAGAATTATTAGGCAAGTTGTATTTTGATCACATGATACTTTTTATGCATGTTGTCCTACTCCAAGCTGTTCAGGCTTGAGAGCCAACTACCAATTAAGTAAATCAGGTGATGTGCATCTCTGTAATGAGGAGGGGTGTTGTCTAATGACATCAAAACCCTATATATGGTGTGCTTAATTATTAGGCAACTTCCTTTTCTTTGGCAAAATGGGTCAGAAGAGAGATTTGATGGGCTCTGAAAAGTCCAAAATTGTGAGATGTCTTGCAGAGGGATGCAGCAGTCTTGAAATTGCCAAACTTTTGAATCGTTATCACCGAACAATCAAGCGTTTCATGGCAAATAGCCAACAGGGTCGCAAGAAGCATGTTGGGCAGAAAAGGTGCAAAATAACTGCCCATGAATTGAGGAAAATCAAGCTGCCAAGATGCCATTTGCCAAAAGTTTTGCCATATTTCAGAGCTGCAACGTTACTGGAGTAACAAAAAGCACAAGGTGTGCGATACTCAGGGACATGGCTAAGGTAAGGAAGGCTGAAAAACAACCATCTTTGAACAAGAAACATAAGATAAAATGTCAAGACTGGGCCATGAAATATCTTAAGACTGACTTTTCAAAGGTTTTATAGACTGATGAAATAAGAGTGACTCTTGATGGGCCAGATGGATGGGCCAGAGGCTGGATCAGTAAAGGGCAGAGAGCTCCACTCTGACTCAGATGCCAGCAAGGTGGATGTGGGGTTCTGGTATGGGCTGGTATCATCAAAGATGAACTTGTGGGACCTTTTTGGGATGAGGATTGAGTGAAGCACAACTCCCAGACCTACTGCCAGTTTCTGGAAGAAAACTTCTACAAGCAGTGGTACAGGAAGAAGTCGGTATCGTGTCTGACAGAGGTTCCCAGTTTGTTTCCAGGTTTTGGCGGTCCTTTTGTGCTAGGATGGGCATTAATTTGTCTTTTTCTTCGGCGTTCCATCCTCAGACAAATGGCCAAACTGAGCGAACTAATCAAACCTTGGAAACCTATTTGAGATGCTTTGTGTCTGCTGATCAGGATGATTGGGTGGCTTTCTTGCCGTTAGCCGAGTTTGCCCTTAATAATCGGGCCAGTTCGGCTACTTTGGTTTCGCCTTTTTTTTGTAATTTTGGTTTCCATCCTCGTTTTTCATGCAGGACAATGCTCCATCACATGCCTCCAACTACTCCACAGCGTGGCTGGCCAGTAAAGGTCTCAAAGAAGAAAAAATAATGACATGGCCCCCTTGTTCATCTGATCTGAACCCCACAGAGAACCCGTGGTCCCTCAAAATGTGAGATCTACAAGGAGGGAAAACAGTACACCTCTCGGAACAGTGTCTGGGAGGCTGTGGTGGCTGTGTAAGAGGGCGGTGCCGTTATGGACAGTAAGGAACACACTGTCACTTTAAGAGACTGCACCCCCTTGTCTGGGGTGATGGAATGTTCTGCTTCTCCATTGCAAGAGGCTGTGTGAATGAGCTGGACTGTGCAGAGGGTGGGGGTAGAGCCTGAACAGCGTGTGTGAGCTGAAGCTGCTGCAGAGAGAACTTTGTGCAGTTTTCTGCAAGAGAGGACCCACAGCCTGTAACAGAGTGGACTTGTGAGATTTGACAGACTTCTTTGGGTGCAGCATAGTGGCTGTCCTGTGTGAGTTTGAGAAGCCACGAAGATACCGAGAAAGGGATTTACAGTTTCCAGGAGCACCTCCAGGACCCAGAAGCAAGGAGAAGACCTCGTTTCATGGAGCTGGCAGAAAGCCATGCGCACCACCGTACTGGACTGTTGGGGGCCCCCTGGGACTGAATCTGAGTCCCCAACATCACCGTGAGTTTGTTCCTGTTTTGTGCACATGTTAGGGCCTAATGTAGGCTTCAATACTCAGAACATGGCAGCCGTGAGGCCTGATTAGTATGGGCCAGGGAGGTTATATGTAGAGTAGCATCGTAATTTGTTTATTGTTTGCATTTACTTGTGTGACGTATGTTGATTCTGTAACAGTTGGAGCACCGTGCTATTTTACGGACAAGCTAAAGAATATAACTCTTGTAAATTATGTTTTGCCATTGCATACCCCTGTTTGCATCTCCCTCATCCACTTCATTCCTTGCCTTCCAATAAATCTACCCTTTGTTGTTTGCACCTCATCTTGTGTACGGTAGTCTTCCTGCACCGTGATGGTCCCCCAGCCATCGCTTCAAGTGGCGCTGCGAGCAGGGTACTGTCACCAAGATGGAGGCAGCAGACCACAATGGCAGGAATGCTAATGTTAATGGAGATGCTGTGGGTGGAAGGTGGAACCCCTGCAAGGACACTCCCTATGGGCACTATATTTAGTGTGCTACCAAAGTTTGATGGCAATAATGTGCCACAGTCCGACTGGGTGTCCCTGGTGCAAAGCACCCTGAAGATTTATAACATCAGCCCAGACCATGAAGCGGACATTGCTTTAACTGCCCTAGAGGGAGAAGCCCGTAGAAACATCTGCCTACAACCAGAACTCATCCGCAGTACCCTGAAAGAGCTAGTGAAGTTCCTGGAAGAGATCTATGGCGAGACTGCTAGCGCCGGACACCTTCGCGCCAAATTTTTCTCTAGGCTGCAGTGGGAAGAAAAAGGAATTTCTCAGTATGCAACAGCACTGCAAGAAGCGATAGCTGAGGTGGAGAGAAAGGAGGTGGATGGATTTGGCGGCATGGGCTCTAAAGACCGGATACTCCAGGAGCAATTTATTCTGGGACTGCACAGCACATCCTTGAGGCGAGCACTCTCAGAACGGGTCCGGGCAGATCCGGCTCTTACGTTTCGGCAAATCCTGGCGTAAACGGTGGCCCGAAGTAAAGAGGAGAGCTACGCGTCTGGGGTGATGCGTGTCAAGGGCGCCAATACCAGAGGGGACCCAAATCATCAGGAGGTGCTAGTCCAGGTGGTGCAATACTTGCAGCGTTCCCTTGTCAATGTGCAAGAAACTGACCCAGATGGAACGAAGAGTGGGGGAACTACAACAGTCTGACCCACCGTACTCATGCAACCATTCTTCAGCCCGACCGATAAGGGATCAGTGGGAGCAAGCCCCCTCCCATCAGGCATCAGAGGCACGAGGACAGGCTCGAGGTGCCCCCCCCGGCGAGGAGGAGGCATCCAATGCTGGGAATGTGGAGGACAGGGGCACCTTGCTAGAGACTGTCGGAACTATACTCAAGGTCAGCGGAAGCCACCATTAAACTACCAACCCCCGCAGTAGTGCCTCACTCTTCAGGGGAGGCGAGGAGAGAGGCCGCTCCATATCATAACGAACACTTGATTGCTGGGTGTCCCATCCACCATGCTGAATTGGAGGGAGTTCTAGTAGATTGCCTGATAGATACAGGGTCACAAGTGACGACGATGCCAGAAACGTTTTTCAGGCAGCATTTCCAGGCCCTGGCCAAGCCAGAAAAAGAGACATTGATCCAGTTGTTTGCTGCCAACCAACAACCGATCCCGGTCACAGAGGTCGTGTTGATGAATATTCGAATCTGTGGGCAAGAAGTGGGGAGAAAAGGGATCTTGCTAGTCCCTGAGCCTATCAAAGAAGATGTGCCTGTGGTACTGGGAATGAATATCCTACGTGAACTCGATCAGATTATGTTTACCAAATGGGGACCTGGATATTGGAAGAAGGCTACTACACATAAGCCTACTCAAGAAGCCCTTCAACGACTGATCCACGTCTGTGGAACACAGAAGAGAATGTCATCCTATCAGACCGTAGGGGTCATCAGGGCTCCTGGTAAAGAACCTGTAGTCCTGCCTCCCGAGCGAGAAACTATAGCATACCTTCCAGTGGGGATGCATCGCAACCTTGACGGGTTGGAAGTGATTGTTCAGCCTGTGGTAGGCGGAGGAGTGGACCAAGAAGTCATGATAGCTCGTACGATAGCTGTGGTCCAGCGAGGACACGTCCCCATAGGAGCTTTGAATGTGGGCCCCAGGGAGGTCACTTTGCCACGAGGGACAGATCTGGCCCTGGTGTACCTACATAAGGTGAAGTGGTGAGTTAGAAGGAGATGTCTTTATCGCCGAAAGAAAGTGTGGGGTGGACCCTAGCAGTTGCTGCATGGGCCAAAGAGACGTCATCCCCAGAGTGGAGTGGATGGGTCATCCTTGATCAAATGGAAGTGGATGTGAAGGCTCTGGGCCCTGAGCGTGTGCAAGCAATAGAAGCTATGCTGTGGGAAAATCAGGCCGCACTCGCCCATTACGCTGAGGATTTCGGCTGTACTGAAGCCATCACGCATGAGACACCAACCAGAGAACGATACCGGCAGATCCCGCCCAAGATGTATCAAGTGGTGAAAACATTACTGAGGCAGATGCTGGATTCAGGAGTGGTGCAGAGTAGTCAGAGTCCTTGGGCAGCCCCGGTGGTGCTCGTCAGGAAAAAGGATGGCACCATCCGGTTCTGTGTAGATTACAGGAAACTCAATGCCTGCACTGTTCGAGACTCGTATCCGTTGCTCCGCATCGAGGAATCCTTGACAGTGTTGGGGAAAGCCAAGTACTTCTTCACCCTGGACCTAGCAAGCGGATACTGGCAAGTAGCCGTGGCAGAGAAAGACAAAGAAAAAACCACCTTCATCCACCCTATGGGGCTGTTCGAGTTTAACCAGATGCCCTTTGGGCTCTCCAATGCTCCGGGCATGTTTCAACTGCTGATGGAAAAGTGTTTGGGAGACTTAAATTTTGAGGCTACCCTGATCTATCTGGATGACATCATTGTGTTTTCGTCCTCATTCGAAGAACACCTTGCCCGGCTTGGACAGGTACTCGGAAGACTGCCTGCTCATAACCTGAAGATGAAGCCAAAGAAGTGCCACCTTTTCAAGAGAGAGATCGAGTACCTTGGCCACATAGTGTCACAAGATGGAGTTCTACCCTCACCAGAAAAAGTGGCTGCTATTCAGAAGTGGCCAGTCCCTCGAACAGTGAGAGAACTCCAGGCCTTTCTGGGGCTCGCCGGGTACTACCGCCGGTTTGTTAAAGACTTCGCGAGGGTGTCGGGTCCTCTCAATGAGCTGCTGAGGGGGACCGCTGGAGTACCGAAGACCCAGTACATCCCTTGGGCCCAGAGACAAGATGAGGCCTTCCAGGCTATAAAGAATGCCCTTACCTCAGCCCCGATTTTGGCCTACGCAGACTTCGATCAACCGTTCCTGTTGTACACAGATGGTAGCCTTCATGGACTCGGTGCAGTACTTTCTCAGATACAGGATGGACATGAGAGAGTCATCAGGTATGCCAGCAGGTCCCTCCGAGACAGCTAAAGAAACCCTCACAATTACAGCTCCTTCTGGTTAGAGCTCCTGGCCCTGGTGTGGGCCATGACAGAGAAGTTTGCGGGCTTCCTGACAGGGTCCAAGATTCAAGTTTGAACAGACAATAATCAGACAATAATCCCCTGAGAATGCTAAATTGGGGGCCTTAGAACAATGGTGGCTCGCCTGGCCAAGTTTGACTTTACCATCCATTATCGCTCTGCTACCGAAAATGCAAATGCTGATGGGCTGTGAAGAGTGATTGTGGAGACTCCAATGGTGGATCTCGATGAGCAACTCGAAGAGGAGGAAACCCCAGACTTTTGTAAGTTTAGGCCCCCAGTGGTTGCGGCCCAGTCAAGAAGGGAGGCCTGTGCATTACCCCGGTCTTTGGGGAGAACCAATGAGGAATGGGGACATGTTCAGGATGAAGACGAAGGGTTGAGACAGATGAAATGGTGGGTAACTCAGAAGCGGAAGCCTGGCAAACAAGAGAGAGATGATCTGGACTCTGAAATGAAGAGTGTGTTACACCAGTGGGATAGACTGTAAGTGCGAGAGTCAGTGCTATATCGTAAGAGACAACAGCCCAAAGATATGGAAGTAAGGTGGCAGGTGGTCATCCCAGGACGAATGGCTCAAGAAGTAGCTAAAGAAGCCCACGAATTTGGAGCTCACTTTGGGCCCACAAAGACCTACCAGTGGTTACAGTGGTATATGTATTGCCCCCGGTTGGAGTCTGTGGTGGAAGAGGTTTGCCGGCAATGTCGAGTATGTGACCTCATTAAGAGTACCGAACAGAGGGCACCCATCCAGACCATACAAACTAAGGAGCCGCTAGTAGTCTTGATGATCGACTATCTCCTGGTGGGACACTCGGCCTGGGGGCTACAGTACTGTTTGGTGATGGCCGATCATTTCTCTAAGTTCGCAGTAGTCACCCCGACTAGAGGTCAGACTGTGGAATCGGCGGCGCGAGCCATCTGTCAAGATTTCATCCGGGTGTATTGGTGCCCAAAGCGCATCCACTCTGACCAAGGCGCATGTTTCCAAGGCAAGTTGATGGAAGAACTGTATCGTATGTATGGCATCGAGCAGTCCCGGACCACCCCTTACCATCCTTAAGGCAACGGAGCATGTAAACACTTCAACCGAACCTTACTTCAAATGCTGAGAACGTTGGAGGAGGATAAGAAGGCGTGTTGGCCAGACTACCTGTTGGAGTTGGTCTGGACCTACAACAATCGGGTCCACTCGACCACGGGTTATACCCCCTATCTACTGCTGTTTGGGAGAGCTGAACGAGAGATCATTGAGCTGAATTTGGAACAGCCAGAGGAGCTGATAGAGCGAACTGTCACCTCATGAGTGAAAGAGCACCGGAAACGATTACAAACGATACGGCGGTTGGCGGGTCAGCAGCTGCAAGAAAAAGAACATACGGACTGTAAACCAACTCAAGAGTTACCGCTCCAACCCGGAGACCGAGTATTACTCAGAGAGAAATGCCCCAAGGGAAAACTAAGTGAGAGATGGGAAGTACAGCCTTACAGAGTAATCGAGCGAGTGTATGCTAACGGCCCTGTCTACAAGGTGCAGATTGAGAGTGGGGTGTCCACCCCTAGAGTACTTCATAGAAATATGCTGCGGCCCTGCCGGTCTGAGATCTGTTCTACGCCATTGTCGCCTGAAGGCGCTACTCCATTTCCTGAATCTGTCATGCCAGAAGGTGAAATCGATGAGGAGTGGTGGACCGTCCCTGACAGTAGGGGGTCCTCAGCCGCACAGAGACGGTAATTCCATGGATGTACCAGTACCGCCACGCGAGGACAAGACCAGACAAGAGCCCACGATGACTCCTGCAGCAACTGTTCCTCTGGAAGATAGTCAAGCCTTGCCTGACAGCCAAGAGCTCCGGAGATCCCAGAGGTCTAATGCATGGGTTCCACCAGTCCGATATGTAGAACAGTGTGCTCTGTCTGTTTTTTCCAACTTTGCTGCCTCCTCTATAGGTGCTGTTTCTGCATTGCATGTTCCTTCATTACACTTTGACCTTGATGCTGTGATGGCCGAGGACGACCATCATTAAGAAGGGAGGCATGTAAGAGGGTGGTGCTGTTATGGACAGTTAAGTAACACGCTGTCACTTTAAAAGACTGCACCTTGTCTGGTGTGATGGAATGTTCTGCTTCTCCCCTGCAAGAGGCTGTGTGAATGAGCTGGACTGTGCAGAGGGTGGGGGTGGAGCCTGAACAGGGTGTGTGAGCTGAAGCTGCTGCAGAGAGAACTTTGTGCTGTTTTCTGCAAGAGAGGACCCACAGCCTGTAACAGAGTGGACTTGTGAGATTTGACAGACTTTTTTGGGTGCAACGAGAGTGGCTGTCCTGTGTGAGTTTGAGAAGCCACGAAGATACCGAGAAAGGGATTTACAGTTTCCAGGAGCACCTCCAGGACCCAGAAGCAAGTAGAAGACCATGTTTCACGGAGCTGGCAGAAAGCCGTGCGCATCACCGTACTGGACTGTTGGGGGTCCACCAGGACTGGCTCTGAGTCCCCAACATCACCGGGAGTTTGTTCCTGTTTTGTGCACATGTTAGAGTGCAGCGCCCCAGAGTCCTGGTCGTTGCAGTACTGTTGCTCCGCCACTAAGGGGGGCTATGGTACGTCTGATGGCACTGAAGGAGTTCATCTGACCAGGTATCACAGACACCAATACATTTCACAGTCTGGCCTCCAGGGGGAGCTAAGGGTTCTATTTATTAGGCCACTCCTCACAATCTGGTAAAACTGGGGGTTAGGCAGGAAGTTAGAGAGAAAGCTGACTGGGTTGGAACCAGGCAACACCTTGTGGCAGAGGGTGTTGTAGGGGAAGATTCAGAGGGGTCCCTGTCAGGGGTGGGATCCTAACAGAGGCCTAGCAACCAGAGAGAATGTTACGGGACCGCGCCTGCACGATATAGCGGCGGTACCCCAAGAAAGGACAAGAAGCGAGGTTTATTGTGCTGAGTGAGAAACGAGATCAACGCAACAAGGAGAATACCAGTAGGAGTCGTGCTGTAAGACGAGGCAACATCCTATTGAGGCGCATAACCGGTGGCCGGACCGCCGAGGAAGTATAGAGCTCCAAGCCAAACTTCAAACCTACGGCAGGACAGTCAGTTATAGGCGGGCTGTCTCACCCAATTGACCTAGGAAGACACAGGGGGGTAACAACAGGAGTGGGGCGACGCTAGAGTCCCGGAAGAGCTCCGAGCCTCCCCGTCATACGGGTGCGTCCTAACCATAAGATCTGGGGGACGTGGAAGAACATCAGAATCGAGTTGTGAGGGAACACGAGAAACAGACACAACAGTTGTGAGGACTATCCCTTGGTGCTCAGCAGGGAAGGACTACAACACACAAGCGCTAGAGGGTAGGCACAGATTTCCACCTGCAAAGGGAACTCTGGATGTGCCATCGGACCGACCAGGCTTGCGCAGCCCAGTTAACCGTATTCCGGATTGAGGACCCTGAAGCCTTCAGTAAAGAGGTAAAGAGACTGCAACCTGGTGTCCTCGTTATTTACTGCACCGCACTACCACCACCATCCACACCTTTCATTGGGCGCCCCTCAGCAGGGTCACGGACCGGGTCTAGCCACCGTGACAACCCCAGAGCAGAGACTCAGAGGCCTGGTACCGGGTACCCCTCGGCCCTGCGGCAGTGGGGGCGCTGCAAGAGCCTAGTGTAGGCTTCAATAGTCAGAACACGGCAGCTGTGAGGCCTGGTTAGTAGGGGCCAGGGAGGTTATACGCAGAGTTGCATCATTATTTGTTTATTGTTTGCATTTATTTGTGTGACGTATGTTGATTCTGTAACAGTTGGAGCACTGTGCTATTTTACGGACAAGCTAAAGAATATAACTCTTGTAAATTATGTTTTGCCATTGCATACCCCTGTTTGCATCTTCCTCATCTACTTCATTCCTTGCCTTCCAATAAATCTACCCTTTGTCGTTTGCACCTCATCTTGTGTACGGTAGTCTTCCTGCACCGTGGTGGCCCCCCCACCATCGCTTCAGCACTGCACGCAATGTTGGTCGTAAACAGATCAAGCAACTGACAGAATCTATGGATGGAAGGCTGCTGAGTGTCATCATAAAGAAAGGTGGCTATGTTGATCACTAATTTTTTGGGGGTTTGTTTTTGCCTGTCAGAAATGTTTATTGGTTTACCTGGTGAAAATAAACAAGTGAGATGGGAATATATTTGGTTTTTATTAAGTTGCCTAATAATTCTGCACAGTAATAGTTACCTGCAAAAACAGATATCCTCCTAAGATAGCCAAATCTAAAAAAAAACCACTCCAACTTCCAAAAATATTAAGCTTTGATATTTATGAGGTTTTTGGGTTGATTGAGAACATAGTTGTAGATCAATAATGAAAATAATCCTCTAAAATACAACTTGCCTAATAAATCTGCACACAGTGTATTACGCCCGATGTTGGTAAGGGGTTAATTTGGAGAAGATTCTTTATTTCCAATAGAGATTAAATACTTGGAACACAGCGGCAGAGATGCACTTACCGAGGTTCTCCTGTAAAAAAGCAAAAAAATTAATTACTTTTCCACCTGATAAGTGGTGACACATTGACTGGGGGTCTGACTGCTTGGAACCAATTGGCACAACGTTGAACTTTTATCCCCAGTTATTCCCTCAGTGATTGCGAGCGCTGCTCTTGTGTTTTTCTGGAAGCCCCAAAGAGAATGAATGGAGCTGTGGTCAGACTTCCCACCTGCCGCTCCATTTTAAAATGGAGATAAGTATTCTGTCAGAGATAAAACTTCCTCATTCTTCCGACTGGTGGAGTTTCTAATCCTTTTACCTAAATGATTACATATCCTATACAGCCCATGGATCATGATAACTTCTTTTAACCAAAGATCTCCTTTAATGTAAACTACTGTATTTGTACATCCCAGTTATGAGGCGCACAGTAGATGTGCAGGAGCATCTGTGTTTTACAGTCGACGCTCCACTATAAAAGCGATGACAGCTTGCAGATATTTGCACAAAGCATGTAGGGTGGGCCCCTAGGTTCAATTTGCCCTTTGGACCCCTGACACTCCAGTCCGACCCTGGTTACTTTGCATGTTTATAGTGTTATATTGTAGTTTACCCACCTTATGAGAAAAAATGAACTTTATTCCTCCTGGGAGCCGCCAGCTTTCAGACAAAGACGCATGGTGGGAGGCTACAATCACCGTTCAGTACATACTGAGCAGCGGCTGTAACTGCACCCTGGCACTTTAGTTGTCAGCTCACTCTGCATCAATTTATACTCCGGGGTTCCCAGGAGGATTAAAGTTAATTTTCTCCCAGTAGCCTCGCTTTCAGTAAGGCGCACGGACAGCATTGTAATGTTATTAGACCACGTTCAATCAATCAGTATGTGGTCACTGGTCAGTATTTTACATCAGTATCTGTAATCCAAAACCAGGAGTGGGAGATAAATACAGAAGTGGTGACGTGTTTCTACTATCCTCTGATTTTTCTACTCCTGGTTTTGGCTTACAAATACTGCTGCAAAATACTGACCAAATACTGAACGTATGAACGGCGGCCTCAAATGTCAGATTGACCCTGTGTAGAGGAGAAGACCGGGCACCAGCTCTGGAACTGCTGCGGCTGAACCTCCTGTTGCAGGGGAGAAGGAGATTAGAGATGGAACAAACTCTTGACCTGCAGAGAGGGTCCATGGTGAGCCAGAGGAGTATAAGAGGTTTTGCGCAGGAAACGAGGGGGATTCCTGCCAGACAGCAGTGAGAGTGAGGACCTGTTTCGAGCTGTGGGTAGCATTACGCCGAGTGGCAGTGACAGAGGATGAGTGCAGAAAGGACCAGGGAGCATCACTTGGCGTGTAGGGCAAAGCACGCCGAGCAGGAGATTGTTGTGTGAGACTCCTGACTGCTGAGTACGCCGAGTGAGAGATTGTTGTACTCGACTCCTGGTTGCAGAGCTCACAAACATACCTCCCAACTTTTGAAGAAGGCAAAGAGGGACAAATGTTATGCCACGCCTTTGACCACACCCATTTCACAACTAGTCACATCCATATCCACGCCCCAACCACACCCATTTAGCACTGCTGATCACACTTTCATAAACAATAATTATAAACAGAAAAAAATATGGCCCCACAGTGCTCCATACTGTATAATGGTCCTACATGATGCTCAATACTGTAAAATGGCCACACATGATGTTCAATACTGTATAATGGCCACATAGTGCTGCATACAGGATAATGGCCACACATGATGCTCAATACTGTATAATGGCCAAACATGATGCCCTATACTGTATAATGGCCACATATGATGCTCCATACTGTATAATTACCACACAGTACTCCATACTGTATAATGGCCACACAGTGCTTCATACTGTATAATGGCCCCACATGATGCTCAGTGCTGTATAATGGCCACACAGTGCTCCATACTGTAGAATGGCCACACATGATGCTCCATATTGTATAATCGCCACACATAGTGCTCCATACTGTATAATGGCCACACATGATGCTCAATACTGTATAATGGCCACACATAGTACTCCATATTGTATAATGGCCACACATGATGCTCAATACTGTATAATGGCCACACATAGTACTCCATACTGTATAATGGCCACACATGATGCTCAATACTGTATAATGGCCACACATAGTGCTTCATACTGTATAATGGCCACACATGATGCTCCGTACTGTACAATGGCCTCACACAGTGCTCCATACTCTATAATGGCCACACATGATGATCAATACTGTATAATGGCCACACATGATGCTGCATACTGTATAATGGCCACACAGTGCGCCATACTGTATAATGGCCACACATGATGCTGCATACTGTATAATGGCCACACATAGTGCTCCATACTGCATAATGGCCCAACATGATGCTGCGTACAGTATAATGGCCCAACATGATGCTGCGTACAGTATAATGGCCCCACGTGATTCTCCATACAGTATAATGGGCTCACATGATGCTGCATACTGTATAATGGCCTCACATGATGCTTTGTACAGTATAATGGCCCCACATGATGCTGCGCACTGTATAATGGCCCCACATGATGCTGCATACAGTATAATGGCCTCACATGATGCTACATACAGTATAATGGCTCCACATGATGCTGGGTACAGTATAATGGCTCCACATGATGCTCCATACTGTATAATGGCCCCACATGATGCTGGGTACAGTATAATGGCCACAGTTACCCCACCCCCATCACTGCCCTCACACCCCCATCATTTCCTTCTCTCCAACCCCCATCATTGCCTTCTCCATAAATACACAAACACCTACACACATGCACACACACCTCTCACCATGCTGCCTCGCAGCAGCCTGCAGATTCCTCTCCGGCGCTGAATGATGTCATCCAGCCGCTCCGCTGACTGCTGACATCGCTGCAGCTCCGGTACGCCACTGATAAAGACCTCTCCGTGTCTCCTGTACCAGTCAGTGTCAGAGCGAGGAGCAATATCTGCTCCGATCTGACACAGCTAGCGATCGCACTAGCAGTTTAAAGCGGCAGTACATTTGGTCTGAGGCCATGCAGGAAAAGGAGGACCTGGCAGGGACAGAGTCTGAAAATCGGGACTGTCCCGCTGGATCCGGGACGGTTGGAGTTATGCACACGCAGCTCCGCACCGTACACCTCATGCAGAAAGGACCGGGGAGCATCGCCAGGCATGCAGGACAGAGCACGCTGAGCAGGAGATTGTTGTGCGAGACTCCCGACTGCAGAGCACGCAGAGCGGGAGACTGTTGTGCGAGACTCCTGGTTGCAGAGCCCGAGAGCATACCTCCCAACTTTAGAAGAAGGGAAAGAGGGACAAATTTTAGGCCACGCCTCTGGCCACACCCATTTCACAACTAGTCACACCCATATCCAAGCCCCAACCACATCCATTTAGCACTGCTGATCACACTGTTTTATAAACAATAATTATAAACATAAAAATATGCCAACACAGTGATCCAACTGTCCTACTGGATCCGGGACAGTTAGCAGGTATGACTATGCCCTTAATCTCCAGGAAGCGCTACGGGCCATTAAGCAGGTTGACCCTGACAGTGTGCAAGACGGGGACAGATTGTTAAAGGAGCAATTTATTGAGGGACTCCTGTCCAGCACTCAAAGGACACAGCTACGCATCTTGGCTCTACAAAACCCTGACCTGGACTTTGCACACTTTAAAGATAGGGCCATTCGGGTGCTGCATGAACTAAATTCCAGCCGTACAGCACTCCCTAGGCACCCAGCAATTACATACCACCGGGAAGCGGCATCCTTTCTACAGGCCCCCGTTGAGACCGATGCGCAAACCCTAGATAATGACCCTGCTGCAGGACTGCGTCTCCAGGTCCAGGAGCTGACCAAAAGTGTGGCTGCACTAACCAAAACCATGCAGTTCATGCAAGTGTCCCCAAAGGAGAAGATACAGCTGGCTTCCAGTCCAAATGACGTCCCGTGGCAGCGGCAGAAGAGGATCCCACCGACCAGAGGGAAAGACAATGATCGCTATGACCAGGACTATCTGCCACTGCTGCAGCAAGGCGGGGCACATCACAAGATTTTGGAATTTAAATGAGCAACCCCTGGGCAGAAGGCCATCCCCCAGGAGTAAGATGACCACGCCCACAAAGCTGGCGAGACAAGTACATCGGAGGACGACCCATCCTCCCAGTTGTGGTTGACGGCATCCCGATTAACGCTTTACCGGACAGCGGCTCCCAGGTGACGACTATGCCATATATTCTTTACAAACGGTACTGGGCTGACTCTGATATTACCCGTGGCCCAGATAATGATCTGACCATAGTTGCCAGTAATGGTCAGCCCTTGCCTCAGGTGGGGTATAAAGAGGTGAACATTAAAATTGGCTGAGTAGAATTGCCGTCATAAGGTTTGATTATAGTTGATATTGACAAACGAGAATGCCATCTGCCATCCTATGATTACTTTAGGCACCAATGTAATAGAACATTGTCTTGGAGAAATTATTGTTTTGTTGCAACAGGTTGCCTAGACCGCTAGTTCCAGTCTGCAGCGAGTTCTGCAAAAGGAGATCAAAGCACTGATGCAGAGAAAACAGATAGAGTTGTCTGATGGAGAAGTCGGCAGTGTCAGAGTGAGTGATCCATTCCCCATTGTAGTACCCCCAAGGAGTGAAATGTTAATTTGGTGTTGGGCAGCAATAGGCCTCAGGGGTCAAGATTACCAGTACCTGGTAGAACCAGTGTACTCTGATAGTAGGCCCACTGTCCTGACAGCCAGGGGGGTAGTCGATGTCCGAAAGGGTAGAGTACCAATACGTATCTTGAACTGTGGGGAGAAAGAGGTACATTTACCCCGATATGCCACCCTTGCTTAGCTGTTCACTGTAAATAACAACGCATTACAGGCAGTAAAACCATTGCTTCCGTCTGACCAAGTGGAAGACAATGGCTCTGAGGGGCAGTTGGAGGATTGGTTTCAGATGTTGCACGTAGGCACTGACTCCACCCCTTTGCACCAAACGCATGGGGCTTACCGGGTGGTCCAAGAATATGAACGAGTCTTTAGCAAACACCCTCCAGACTTTGGGTAGGTAAAAGGGATGCAACAACATATTCCCACCGGAGATCATCCGCCCATTAAAGAGAGGTACCGGCCTGTTCCTCCAGCTCACTACCAATGTGCCAAGGGTATGTTATGGGAGATGAAGGAGGCTGGGGTGATCAGAGACAGATGTAGCCCCTGGGCAGCTCTATTAGTCCTCATTAGAAAGAAAGATGGTACAATGAGGATGTGTGTTGACTATAGGCAGACTAACCAAATAAGGACGCCTACCCGTTACCCAGAATTGAGGAATCATTAGCTGCACTGAAATCCGCTTACTATTTCTCCACCTTTAATCTCACTAGTGGGTATTGGCATGTCATGCACTCCGCATGGTACTTAGAGACTAACCTGGTGCGAATGCCCAGAATGACAGACTCTGAGGTCAGTTTAGGATCCCAGAGATATGGAGCGGCGGTGGCAAAGAGATGCGCCTCAGGCGGACAGGACCTGAAGCACGTGACCGCCGGGGGGAGTGGCCAGGGGCGGAGGCCACTGCTGGAGCTCTGGAGAGCTAGGCTCCGATGAGGAAAGAAGGAGAGCTGGCAGACAGGCGGAGGCAACAACCAAAGGATGACACCGTTACCAGGGGGGGACAGTCAGGGACGTAATCAGGGCCAGGCCAGGGTCAGAACCAGAGACATCGTAGCGGTACCAGAGGGGAAAGACAGAGCGGGTAGTCAAAAAGCCAGACAAGAGTCAATATACCAAATGAGCAAACAAACAGTACCGAGATAGAATACCAAATCACAATCAAAGGGACAAACCGGGTCAGAGCCAAAAGATCAAGCACAAGAGCAGGCACAAAGTACGGGCACACGAGGGTCAACACACACAGCCGAGGGCGTAAGTATAACTGACAGGGAACCTGAGCCTGGTGTGGGTATATATGTCACTCCCAGATCCAAAAGGAGGCCAAAGACAATTAACCCCATGAGGGCCGGGATGAACCCAGACCACAACCATGACAGTTCCCGTGGCAGAGGCGGATAAAGAGAAGACCGCCTTCACGACACCCATGGGATTAAGCGAGTTCCACTACATGCCACATCGGGGACATTCCTGAGGATGATAGAGTGTTCCCTCAGGCACAAAAACTTTGAAACCGTTCTGTTGTACCTGGATGACGTCATCGTCTTCTCCAAAAGCTATGAAGACCACATAGCTGTTTGTTTTCCCAGTCCATGAGTACTGGATTTCGCTAGGGGGGAATGTGGCTCCCCAGGAGTCTGGTTGCCACAGTGGCATTGCCTCCCTCACAGGGGGTCATGTCATGCCTGGAAGCAAGAAGGGATCAGCAGGTACACTGGCATGCATCACTTTCCTGATTCCAAACCAGAAGGACGAGCTCTAAACCCGGTTTCAGGGGAACTTTCCTATGAGTTCTGGCCTGAAGGTGGGGTTAGCGAGTGTAGTCTCAGAGCGTGAAGGAAGAGGAGGCAAGTGAGGAGAGCCTGGGAGTGGAGCTGTGACTGAGCACCACAGTACGGAGCGCCAAGACCGGACACCGGAGTCCGTGGTTGTGTGGGAACTGCAGGCCCCGTAGCCAAATCCGGAGGACAGGAGATTGCAGGTCTCCTGGCTCCAGCTGGCACCCAAAGGCACAGCCGCATACCTGAGCCCGGAGTCACTGTAAGGGAGTGACACCAGGAACAGGCTCAAGCTGCCTACCATATGGGTTGTGTTTCACTAAGTGGACAGACCGAGAGAGGGACTTGAGGAGAACTAAAAGTACCAAGCACCAGGGAATAGCGCAGTAGCAAGGCCTCCAACCCCACCTGGCTAGGTGGATCCTGCAATGCTTCCAGGCTGCCCGAACGTCCAAGATCACCTGTCACCAGTGCTCCGGACTGCACCTGCAATTAAAGGTAAAGAAACTACAGTCCCTGTGTACTCCAATCATTCCTGCACCCCAAAGTCCAGAACCCTTCATAGACTTATCTGGTAGCCCTGGGGCCTTGCTCCACCTGTGGGGAGTCAAACTCTCAGCTGCAACACCACCGGACGCAGCAGTCCCCTTAAGCAGCATCTGCTATCTCTAGCCGAAAACCACAGGTGGCATCACGAATAATCCCCTTTTTCTATATAAACTTTATTCCTTTCCATCATCCATCCCCTTTAATTGCGCGCCCAGGGCCACGGACCGGGTCACTGCTGTTGTGACCGCCCCTTTAAGAGCCGTGCGACCCGGTTTCAAATACCCCATGGCCCTAGCGGGTGTTGCACATGTATCACTCCCGGTCTTTGAAATTTGAGTGGTATGCCCTTCTTTAATTTCGCCTATGCACCGTGACCCTGCTTACTCTGCGGAATATATTTTTACAGGGTGTGGGTAATTTGGATTTTTGCTATGGAGCCACATGATTTCTATGTACTGTACGACCCAGTTTAAATTATTGTAATCTCTCCTATGACATAAAGAAGACATCGTGATAACAGCTATAAAATGAAGTGATTGGTAAAACACTATACCTTTATGTAAGGACATTGATTATAGCAGTTTCCTAATGTTGTAGAGCGACTCAAAACTAATTAGTTGACAAATATCTCAGCTTTCTGACCCATCTTGTGTTCAGTTATCATTACAGGTAAGAGACAACTGGCTGGAATACCCGTTCTCACTGCATCTTTTTAATCGTTATTTTAATTTACAAAATACAAGGAAAATAAACCAGAAAGCTATTCTCACAAGATGACAATCAGGGAAAAAGATCGAAGGGGCCTGCTAGAATCTTATAAAAGATCTAAGTGTTAGGACCTGTACAAATGAGACTGTACAATTTACATATACAATTATATACAAAACTCTCTTATCGAGAGTCACAACGAGTTCAATCACTAACATGTCAGTAGCAGATTCTTTCTTTTTTTTTTAATTAAAAAAAAAAAAAAAATCTAATAAGGAAAAAAAAAAAACACAATGTTGCTTGTTTTCTCCATCATGAATCGGATTAAAAAAATATGTTATGTTTAAAGTCCACTTAAAAGTGCAAATATTGAGAGCTCCATCGGTTGCCTGTGTGATTGGTCCGATTACGATGATGCTCTTTCCTCTTCTCCTTCATTTTCTATGTTGTAGGGAAGTCTACACTAGACGACCTACTGAAAAAAAAAAAAAAAAAAAATTGTTTCCATAATTTAATATTGAAATGAAATACGGTTCATTATTTCTTTTCACGACTGCATTACGGCTCCAAACAAGTATTTTAAATGCGCCTCGATATTTATAAGAAGGCATACACTTTTTATTTTTTACATTTCTTCTATTACAAAGCTATTAATTTCTGCACAGAAAACTAAAAACTGTTTGAGATGACCATGCAAACTTGTACTGAAATCTACACTGTGTTCCAAATTATTATGCAGAAAGAGTTTAGGAGTGTTAAGGTTGGAATTTTTTTGTTTGTCATTTAAACTCATTGATGGTGATGTGTGCCAGGGCTCTTTATATCACTGAAAGCAATTGCAGATACATGTGCAAATTAGTTTGGCAGGTGTGTCCAAATAAAGGCAAGACTGCTTAAGAAGGCTGTTCCACATTATTAAGCAGCCTACATTTTTTGTCAAAATGGGAAAGAAAAAGGATGTGTCGGCTGCTGAGAAGCAACAAATTGTGGAGTATTTAGGTCAAGGTATGACTACAATCTACATTGCCAAGACACTTAATCGTGATCATCGCGCAATCAAGAAGTATGTAGCTGATTCCCAGCACACACGTGTGCGTGCTGATAAGGAAAAATTGAGGGCTCTTTCCAACAGGCAATTGTGTAAGGTTAAAAGAGCAGCTGCAAAAACGCCTTGTCATAGCAGCAGACAAGTTTTTGAAGCTGCTGGTGCCTCCAACGTCCCCAGAACAACAAGATGCAGGGTCCTTCAGAGGTGCGTAAGCCATCCTGTTGACCACCTCTATCCACTGCACACAAGCAGAAATGGCTCCAGTGGGCCAAACGATACATGAAGACTGACTTCCAAACTGTTTTGTTCACCGATGAGTGCCGTGCAACGCTCGATTGTCCAGATAGATGGAGTGGAGGAAGGCTGGTTGATGGACACCCCATGAAAACACGGCTAAGGCGCCAACAAGGAGGAGGTGGAGTAATGTTTTGGGCTGGAATCATGGGGAGAGAGATTGTCGGCCCCTTTATGATCCCTGAAGGGGTAAAGATGAACTCCATAATCTATGTGGAGTTTCTAAAACAACACTTCCTGCCATGGTTCAAGAGGAAGAACCGTGCTTTCCGCAGCAAGATCATTTTCATGCATGATAATGCACCGTCTCATGCTGCAAAAAACACATCTGCATCTCTGGCTGCTATGGGCATAAAAGAGGACAAACTTATGGTGTGGCCACCATCTTCCCCTGATCTCAACCCCATTGAGAACCTCTGGAGCATCATCAAAAGGAGTGTCTATGATGGCGGGAGGCAGTTCACATCTAAGCAACAGCTCTGGGAGGGGATTCTGTCCATATGCAAAACAATTGAAGCAGAAACCATCCAAAAACTGACAAATTCAATGAACGAAAGAGTTCAGAAGCTTCTTTCGAACAAGGGGTCCTATGTGCAAATGTAACATCACCTAGAATAAAGTTTTCACTTGAAAACTATTTGATTTCATTCTGTAATAAGCTGATAATGCTTATAACTTCACAATTGACCATTTTTTTGTTCAAAATTAAAAAAAAAGGTTGAAAACTCTGCTGTGCATAATAATTTGGAACATGCATTTTGAGTGTTTTTTTTTTTTTTTTTAAAGATACTGTTTTCATAGGCAGTTTGTTCCAAAACATTGCAATTATACTAGAATAGTAGATGACTGGAAAATAACAATGACTGCAATTCAGATAGGTAATTTAGAGAAAATATGAGGAAATATGATTTGCATAATAATATGGAACACAGTGTAGTCTACGATGAGGGACGTGTTCTCAAAGAAGATGGCCAGTGCATATACTATATTTTGGAACTGAAAATCTGTCATGAGAAATCTGGCCAAAATATGGGATGATCTTCTCAAAAAGGTGGTCTTTTTGGAAAGGTCTCAGTGTACAACCCAAATTCCAAAAAAGTTGAAAATATAAATAAAACATGAATGTAAATCTCTTATAGTTGTATGTTATATTCACAACAGAACATAGAACACACAGATCAGAAGGTGAATGTTGGACATTTTTCCATTTCATGTGAAAAGTTAACTAATTTAGAAATTGATGGCAGTAACACATCTCAAAATAGTTGGGATGGGGTTAACAAAATGCTCTTAAGTATGTGGTACTAATAAAAAATAGCTGGAGTGTCAATTTTTACTTTATAAAAAGATATAAGAAGAGCATGTTAGAGAGGCAGAGTCTCTCGGAAGCAAAGGTGGTCAGAGGCTCACCAATGTGTGAACAACTGTGTCTTAAAATCACATATAATATATGGAGGAAGGACCTATCCGAAACGCGCGTTGGGGTGGATAGAGGTTGCACGTGTGGTCTGATATCTTGCTTTTTGGTATGTATATTTGCTGCACTTGCATGTAATACCATGCCATAAGTGTCTCCATTGATATGTTACTACACTTATACCTCTACATGATCAACTATTATTTATAGTCTTTGTATTGTAATACTGATATTAGAAAGAGGTTTGTATTGTAATACTGATATTAGAAGGAGGTATTATTAATTACATTGCCCACATGTGTTTCTACCTGTCCCGCAGTATATGTTGAATTTTGGCACAAAGACTGCTGTGCTCCTTTACCTGATATTATTTAATAAAGTTCTTTGCACATTTGTAATTTTGGACTATATGACTGCTCCTCTTTGTTGATATTTCTTTGTCTCTTAAAATCGTAGGACAATCTTTGTCTCTTAAAATCGTAGGACAATTTTTGGAAAATGTTCCTCCACTTAAAATCGCAAAGAGTTTGAGTATCCCACCTTCTACAGTAAATGATATCAAGAGATTCTGGAGAAATGAATGTCCAAAGCTGTGATATCCCAGTTCCCGGTCTACTGCTGCTGAGTGAAGCAGTTGTCGTATGGCAGTAGATTTGTTCCACTATGTCAGAACTACTTTGGGCCCTGTGAGTTAGGACATGTAATATACTGTATGTGCATACACTGAGGATTCATAAATCTGCATTGCAATTTGTATTTTAATACCATCTACTGGTCAATGTATGTGTATGAATAGTTAGGTGATTCATTTCCTCACAACAAGCTGCCATGGAAATGGCTGGAAGAAACCTCCCAGCTCAGTGCACACACTTCCTGTGAGATGGTACAAACCAGTTCAGCTTAGGCCTATATCACACTTCCAACTTTCTTTTTCAATCTGTTGTTTTGTGAAAAAACGGATCCAGCAAATGGTGCTGCTGGATCCGTTTTTTCTCATAGACTTATATTAGCGACGGATTGTGACGGATAGCCACAGGTTTCATCCATCGTGCACTGGATCCGTCGTGAAATTGCTGTCCGTCGGGCGGAGACAACGCACAGAGGAAGGTTTTTTTTCAGTGCGTCGGAAAATCGCTCAGCGACGGATCCTGCGCTGTCCATCGTTGGCTATAATGGAAGTCTATGGACACAGGGTCCGTTGCTGACTGTGAAAAGCAGGAATCCAGCGACGGATGCCGCCTTTTCAAACTGAGCATGCATGGAAGAATTTCCCATTAGGGAAATTCTCTCTCTCTCTCTCTTTTTTTACTATTGATGCTGCCTATGCCTATTATAGCACCATGTGGCGTGCAGGAAGAAAAGGGCGCGTTGTCGTCGGTGGCACCTGGATGAACGGCATGAAAACCATGGCTGCCCCTGATCAGTATTACTATCTGAGAGAAATATGCCCATCAACAAGAGAGGTTCGCCTCCTAGTCTGGGATTGTGGGGAGAAGAAAAAGAACTGCCCACGAAGGTGGGCGTGGTGCAGAGAAACTGCAGGAAATGAGACCAAGGAGGCAGTACCGGAAAGCAACATGGCGGAGGGAGGTGAGCGGACACCAGAGCGTGGGGTGGAGCAGGAGGACTCCCCCCAGCTGGGACCTGCAAGAGTTGTACCCATCACCGATGATGGATCCGGACCTCCTGCGGAGAGAGGTAGAGGAACTCACCCGGCAATTCATGAAGATGCAGCAGGAGACCATGACCGGGTGGAGGGAGGCCTTCATTAGGAGCCTTACTGGATGACCGTCGGCAGCCTCGTCTGGTTCGGAGCAGGAAAGAAGTTCCGGCGCTCAAGTGGCAGAGGTAAGGGGCATGACCCTGAAGACCCCAGCGGTGGAAGGCCCGACTCACCTCCACCGCTATACACACCCGACCAGGGTTTCGAGGCCCTCGGTGACACGCCACCGCACCTTGAGGGCATCCCGGCCACCAGCTCTACAGCAATCCTGGGCCCGAGGACACCATGCTGGGCCCCTTCCCAATTCCACCGACTCCGAAGCCCGGAAGGGTATGTTACCGGTTAGCCCGGGATGACAGCGGCCTGAGGCAGATGACAGCCCCACTTATCCAATTAGTGGACCCCAGGCTAGCTCCCCAGAACCTGTGGTATTCGCAGACAGACCTGCGGAGGAGGACATGATCGCCCTCCAGAGGGAGATCCCCATGATCACCTGGTGGGAGCATTGCAGGCGTCAGGAGGAGAGGGAGAGCCAGCAATTCCTGGCCCGGCAAGCATAAGAGAAAATTGATAATTTCTGAATGCTAAAGTGACTGTGAATAGTTAAAAGTTGAAAGTTAACCTGCTGAAAGAGTTAAATGACTATTGAAGTTTAAAAGTTTGTTTATCTGAAAAGACACTGAGGCCATGGACAGTGATTGGTCCACAAACTTTCTTGTATATAGTTGGCACCTCTTTAGGTGCTTTCTACTGGTTTTACATGGAACTCTTAAAGGAGCTGTGTACCAGTGTTTGCCTTAAAGTTTACATTTGTTTACAGACCTGAAGGTTAAAACCGTCTGGCGTGGCTGAACACCGAGTCTGGATATACGCCTTGTAGCCCGCCCAAGGCATACGTTGAGGGTTTATGACAGGTCCCTCGCATCGTTGCTGCTGTTTAAATGATTGACTTGAATATTGATTGCACTTTGTTTAATAAAAAAAATGATAGGGTTTAATATTGCCAGAAAAGTTACCCTGTAAGAGAAATAGATAGTGTTATATACAGAAGAAAGTATAGTAAGGGTTAGCCAATGGAAGCAAGCCTAATGCTCATTTTTGCTCTTTTGAATAGGAAAATGTTGAATTGTTGCACTTTTATTATCTAAATAGTGTTGAGAATTGTAGTGAAAATGATAATGAAGGTTTTGCACTTTGAATAAAGAAAGCCTTAAAAGTAGTATACCCATGGGGGGGCGTGTCCGGATGCCGAGCTGAGCAGACGTGTGGTGAGGGAGCTCCCGCCATCTCCCAGCTATAAATAGCATAATATCACCCTGCATCACCGGGTTCCACAGTCAGCATGGGGCCCAGGAAACCTAGAATCACACAGCAGCCAGCGGTGGACCAGCCGGCACAGCGGACGGTTCTGGACGCTTTTCTGGGCCTTGAACAAGTCCAGGGAGATACACAGGCGCCATCTTTACAGAGACAGGGCAGTGAGGAGGAAGCTTCCCGGCGCGACGCTCTGCATCAGGACGGCACTCAGGAGACAGATGGCTGCAGGGAGGAGGAGGAGATCTCCCCCTCTACATTGGGGCCGTACACAGAAGGAGCAGGATCAGCACGGCTGCTGACAGCAGCCATGAGGTGAGGGGGAAGGGGGTGCTGGGCCCCCCCTCCTTTACCCTTCATATCAGCCCACACAAACAAACAGCTCCTCATTACATCAGGAGGCCCATGGACAGAATACTACACAGGACACTGCCTATATCCAACCCCATCAGGGATACTACTTCCCTCATCATCCACATCATTCAGTTAACTGTCCTCCTAACTCACAGCCTGATGGCAGCTTCAGGGGGCCTGCCCCTCCCTCCCAAGACTGGCAGTCTATTCTGGCAACCCTACCATCTAAAGAGGACTTTAAGATCCACATTAGTGAGGTCAAAGACATATGCAGGGCAGAAATAGCCAACGTCAGACGAGATTTACAACACTTAACCCCTTAATCCCATATGACGTACTATCCCGTCGAGGTGGGGTGGGCCTTAATTCCCACCGACGGGATAGTACGTCATAGCGATCGGCCGCGCTCACGGGGGGAGCGCGGCCGATCGCGGCCGGGTGTCAGCTGACTATCGCAGCTGACATCCGGCACTATGTGCCAGGAGCGGTCACGGACCGCCCCCGGCACATTAACCCCCGGCACACCGCGATCAAACATGATCGCGGTGTGCCGGCGGTACAGGGAAGCATCGCGCAGGGAGGGGGCTCCCTGCGGGCTTCCCTGAGACCCCCGGAGCAACGCGACGTGATCGCGTTGCTCCGAGGGTCTCCTACCTCCTTCCTTGCTGCAGGTCCCGGATCCAAGATGGCTGCGTCATCCGGGTCCTGCAGAGAGGGACGTGGCTTACCAAGTGCCTGCTCAGAGCAGGCGCTTGGTAAGCCTGCAGTGCTCTAAGTCAGATCGGTGATCTGACAGAGTGCTGTGCAAACTGTCAGATCACCGATCTGTGATGTCCCCCCCTGGGACAAAGTAAAAAAGTAAAAAAAAAAATTTCCACATGTGTAAAAAAAAAAAAATTTTTTTTTTCCTAAATAAAGAAAAAAAAAATATTATTCCCATAAATACATTTCTTTATCTAAATAAAAAAAAACAAAACAATAAAAGTACACATATTTAGTATCGCTGAGTCCGTAACGACCCAACCTATAAAATTGTCCCACTATTTAACCCCTTCAGTGAACACCGTAAGAGAAAAAAAAAAAAACGAGCCAAAAAACAACGCTTTATTATCATACCGCCGAACAAAAAGTGGAATAACACACGATCAAAAAGACAGATATAAATAACCATGGTACCGCTGAAAACATCATCTTGTCCCGCAAAAAATGAGCTGCCATACAGCATCATAAGCAAAAAAATTAAAAAGTTATAGTCCTCAGAATAAAGCGATGCCAAAATAATTATTTTTTCTATAAAATAGCTTTTATCGTATAAAAGCACCAAAACATAAAAAAAGATATAAATGAGATATCGCTGTAATCATACTGACCCGACGAATAAAACTGCTTTATCAATTTTACCAAACGTGGAACGGTATAAACGCCTCCCCCAAAAGAAATTCATGAATAGCTGGTTTTTGGTCATTCTGCCTCACACAAATCGGAATAAAAAGTGATCAAAAACTGTCACATGTCCAAAAATGTTACCAATAAAAACGACAACTCGTCCTGCAAAAAACAAGACCTCACATGACTCTGTGGACCAATATATGGAAAAGTTATAGGTCTCAAAATGTGGAGATGCAAAAACTTTTTTGCTATAAAAAAGCGTCTTTTAGTGTGTGACAGCTGCCAATCATAAAAATCCGATATAAAAAACGCTATAAAAGTAAATCAAACCCCTCTTCATCACCCCCTTAGTTAGGGAAAAATAATAAAATTTAAAAAATGTATTTATTTCCATTTTCCCATTAGGGCTAGGGTTAGGGTTAGGGTTGGGGCTAGGGTTAGGGCTAGGGTTAGGGTTGGGGCTAGGGTTAGGGTTGGGGCTAGGGTTAGGGTTAGGGCTAGGGTTAGGGTTGGGGCTAGGGTTGGAGCTAAAGTTAGGGTTAGGGTTGGGGCTAAAGTTAGGGTTAGGGTTGGGGCTAAAGTTAGGGTTGGGGCTAAAGTTAGGGTTAGGGTTGGGGCTAAAGTTAGGGTTAGGGTTTGGATTACATTTACGGTTGGGATTAGGGTTGGGATTAGAATTAGGGGTGTGTCAGGGTTAGGGGTGTGGTTAGGGTTACCGTTGGGATTAGGGTTAGGGGTGTTGTTGGATTAGGGTTTCAGTTTGAATTGGGGAGTTTCCACTGTTTAGGCACATCAGGGGCTCTCCAAACGTGACATGGCGTCCGATCTCAATTCCAGACAATTCTGCGTTGAAAAAGTAAAACAGTGCTCCTTCCCTTCCGAGCTCTCCCGTGCGCCCAAACAGGGGTTTACCCCAACATATGGGGTATCAGCGTACTTGGGACAAATTGGACAACAACTTTTGGGGTCCAAGTTCTCTTTTTATCCTTGGGAAAATAAAAATTTGGGGGAGCTAAAAATCATTTTTGTGGGAAAAATAAGATTTTTTTATTTTCACGGCTCTGCGTTGTAAACTGTAGTGAAACACTTGGGGGTTCAAAGTTCTCAAAACACATCTAGATAAGTTCCTTGGGAGGTCTAATTTCCAATATGTGGTCACGTGTGGGGGTTTCTACTATTTGGGTACATCAGGGGCTCTGCAAATGCAATGTGATGCCTGCAGACCAATCCATCTAAGTCTGCTTTCCAAATGGCGCTCCTTCCCTTCCGAGCTCTGCCATGCGCCCAAACAGTGGTTCCCCCCCACATATGGGGTATCAGCGTACTCAGGACAAATTGGACAACTTTTGGGGTCCAATTTATCCTGTTACCCTTGTGAAAATACAAAACTGGGGGCTAAAAAATCATTTTTGTGAAAAAAAAAAGAATTTTTATTTTCACAGCTCTGCGTTATAAACTGTAGTGAAACACTTGGGGGTTCAAAGTTCTCACAACACATCTAGATAAGTTCCTTGGGAGGTCTAGTTTCCAATATGGGGTCACTTGTGGGGGGTTTGTACTGTTTGGGTACATCAGGGGCTCTGCAAATGCAACATGATGCCTGCAGACCAATCCATCTAAGTCTGCTTTCCAAATGGCGCTCCTTCCCTTCCGAGCTCTGCCATGCGCCAAAACAGTGGTTCCCCCCACATATGGGGCATCAGCATACTCAGGAAAAATTGGACAACAACTTTTGGGGTCCAATTTATCCTGTTACCCTTGTGAAATTACAAAACTGGGTGCTAAAAAATCATTTTTGTGAAAAAAAAATTTTTTTATTTTCACGGTTCTGCGTTATAAACTGTAGTGAAACACTTGGGGGTTCAAAGCTCTCAAAACACATCTAGATATGTTCCTTAGGGGGTCTACTTTACAAAATGGTGTCACTTGTGAGGGGTTTTAATGTTTAGGCACATCAGGGGCTCTCCAAACGCAACATGACGTCCCATCTTAATTCCAGTCAATTTTGCATTGAAAAGTCAAATGGCGTTCCTTCACTTCCGAGCTCTGCTATGCGCCCAAACAGTGGTTTACCCCCACATATGGGGTATCATCGTACTCAGGAGAAATTGCACAACAACTTTTGTATCTAATTTCTTCTCTTACCCTTGGGAAAATAAAAAATTGGGGGCGAAAATATCATTTTTGTGAAAAAATATGATTTTTTATTTTTACGGCTCTGCACTATAAACTTCTGTGAAGCACTTGTTGGGTTAAAGTGCTCACCACACATCTAGATAAGTTCCTTAAGGGGTCTACTTTCCAAAATGGTGTCACTTGTGGGGGGTTTCAATGTATAGGCACATCAGGGGCTCTCCAAACGCAACATGACGTCCCATCTTAATTCCAGTCAATTTTGCATTGAAAAGTCAAATGGCGTTCCTTCACTTCCGAGCTCTGCTATGCGCCCAAACAGTGGTTTACCCCCACATATGGGGTATCATCGTACTCAGGAGAAATTGCACAACAACTTTTGTATCTAATTTCTTCTCTTACCCTTGGGAAAATAAAAAATTGGGGGCGAAAATATCATTTTTGTGAAAAAATATGATTTTTTATTTTTACGGCTCTGCACTATAAACTTCTGTGAAGCACTTGTTGGGTTAAAGTGCTCACCACACATCTAGATAAGTTCCTTAAGGGGTCTACTTTCCAAAATGGTGTCACTTGTGGGGGGTTTCAATGTTTAGGCACATCAGGGGCTCTCCAAACGCAACATGGCGTCCCATCTCAATTCCAGTCAATTTTGCATTGAAAAGTCAAATGGCACTCCTTTCCTTCCAAGCTCTGCCATGCGCTCAAACAGTGGTTTATCCCCACATATGGGTTATCAGCGTACTCAGTACAAATTGCACAACAACTTTTGGGGTCCATTTTCTCCTGTTACCCTTGGTAAAATAAAACAAATTGGAGCTGAAATTAATTTTGTGTGAAAAAAAGTTAAATGTTCATTTTTATTTAAACATTCGAAAAATTCCTGTGAAACACCTGAAGGGTTAATAAACTTCTTGAATGTGGTTTTGAGCACCTTGAGGGGTGCAGTTTTTAGAATGGTGTCACACTTGGGTATTTTCTATCATATAGACCCCTCAAAATGACTTCAAATGAGATGCGGTCCCTAAAAAAAAATGGTGTTGTAAAAATGAGAAATTGCTGGTCAACTTTTAACCCTTATAACTCCCTAACAAAAAAAAATTTGGTTCCAAAATTGTGCTGATGTAAAGTAGACATGTGGGAAATGTTACTTATTAAGTATTTTGGGTGACATATTTCTGTGATTTAAGGGCATAAAAATTTAAAAATGGAAAATTGCAAAATTTTCTAAATTTTCGCCAAATTTCGTTTTTTTCTCAAATAAACGCAAGTTATATCGAATAAATTTTTACCACAAACATGAAGCACAATATGTCATGAGAAAACAATGTCAGAATCGCCAAGATCCGTTGAAGCGTTCCAGAGTTATAACCTCATAAAGGGACAGTGGTCAGAATTGTAAGAATTGGCCCGGTCATTAACGTGCAAACCACCCTCGGGGCTTAAGGGGTTAAATGGGAGGATTGAGGCCCCGGAAGAGGAACATGACTCCACAAGAAATCACCTGACAGAAATTCACCAGCTAGTGTCCTCACAACAAAAAGTGATGGAGGAAATGCAGTCCCAGTTGGAGTATTTGGACAATAGGGGACGCAGATGCAACATACGTATGAGAGGAGTGCCTGAGGTGGAGGACTCCGAGTCTGCTGATTTGATCCTGCAGGACATCTTTAATAATATTCTGGGTGCACCTTCAACCAATATAACTAAGTTGGACAGAGCACACAGGGCGCTACAGCCTAACAACATGTCTACTCAACCCCGAGATATTATATGCTGTGTTCACGACTTTACTACCTAAGAATTGATCATGTCAAAAGCCAGGACCCGGAACCAGACCCCCTCATTTCGGGGAACAGAGGTTCAGCTCTTTCCTGATCTCTCCCGTATAACCCTGCAGAAGCGGAGACACCTCAGGCCCCTCTTGCTAATACTCCAGGAACACCAAATTAAGTATAGATGGGGGTTCCCATTTGCCCTGACAGCCAGGAAAGATGGAAAGTCCGCAACTCTGCGCACCCCTGCTGATTTGATGGCCTTCTGTACAACCCTGGAGATCCCGGCGGTCAACATTCCACCATGGGTCCTGCATGTACCTGGGGCTCCTCCTCCACCGGTGTGGACCAAGTTGGGGGGAGGAAGGCGCGGGGCACGTGGTGGAGGAGGGGGGAGGCGGCCACGCCCCGTCTTCCCCCCGTACCCGTTGACTTGACTCTTAGTTTAGGTTTGTTTAGAACAGGCCGCATATTCTCTTTTTCTCTAAGCCCCCCTTACTGACTGGCCCCTCTGCTTTCTGTCCTGTAACGCTGGAAATGAGACATCCAAACCCCGCCGGGGGATGGACCCAATGCTGCTTCTGTGTGTCTGGAGCCGCATCATTTACTGAAACAATTGTAGCAGGTCACCCGGGAAGGCGGGTGGCGGGGGCTTCGCCAAGGCCACTTCGGTTGCTTCCCAGTTGCCCCTTTCTTTACGTTGGAGGGGCGGCTGGCTGGAGATAGATCGTCTCTCTCGGATTCGGAGACTTCAACTGTTATGGTTCCCAATGGCAGGGGAACATCAGAAACATAGAAAAACGGACAAGCTCTCGGGTGATGGAAACTAGAGCTGACCGCGATGCTAAACCTATACACACAACTAATAGTAGCCAGGGAACGTGCCTACGTTTTCGCTAGACGTCTCGCACCAGCCGGAGGACTAACTACCCCTAATAGATGAAACACAGTCCTGGCTTGCCTCCAGAGGAAAATTCCCCACAGGAGATAGTAGCCCCCCACATATAATAACGGTGAGTTAAGGTGAAAAGACAAACGTAGTATGAAAACAGATTTAGCACAGCGAGGCCCACTAACTAGATAGCAGAAGGATACAATAGTGGACTTCGCAGTCAGCTACAAAACCCTATCAAAAACCATCCTGAAATTACCTTAAACTCATGTGCCAACTCATGGCACCGGAGTGGCAATTTCAGCCCACAAGAGCTTCCAGCTGCAGAGAATCACATAACTGCAAACTGGACAAAACATACAAAAATAGACTAAGGACAGAAATGTCCAACTTAGCTGGTCAGCAGACTGGGAGCAGGTACATGCAACAGAAAGACTCTGGTTACATTGATGGCCGGCATTGGAATGACTGAGGAACAAGGCTAAATAGGAAACTCCCACATCCTGATAGAAACAGGTGAAAAGCTCACAAGACACCAGTACCACAAGCGACCACTGGAGGAGCCAAATAACCGAATCACAACAGTACCCCCCCCTTAAGGAGGGGGCACCGAACCCTCACAAGAACCACCAGGGCGATCTGGATGAGCCCTATGAAAGGCACGGACCAAATCAGAGGCATGAACATCTGAAGCTGAAACCCAAGAATTATCCTCCTGACCGTAGCCCTTCCACTTAACCAGATATTGAAGTCTCCGTCTGGAAACACGGGAGTCCAAGATTTTCTCCACCACGTACTCCAACTCACCCTCAACCAGCACCGGAGCAGGAGGCTCAACAGAAGGCACAACTGGCACCTCATACCTCCGCAATAACGACCGATGGAAAACATTATGGATAGCAAAGGATGCTGGGAGGTCCAAACGAAAAGACACAGGGTTAAGAATTTCCAAAATCCTATAAGGACCGATGAACCGAGGCTTAAACTTAGGAGAAGAGACCCTCATAGGGACAAAACGGGAAGACAACCACACCAAGTCCCCAACACGAAGACGAGGACCAACACGACGATGGCGATTAGCAAAATGCTGAGTCCTCTCCTGGGACAACTTTAAATTGTCCACCACCTGACCCCAAATACGATGCAACCTGTCCACCATAGTATCCACTCCAGGACAATCCGAAGATTCCACCTGACCAGATGAAAAACGAGGATGGAACCCCGAATTGCAAAAGAAAGGGGAAACCAAAGTGGCAGAACTGGCCCGATTATTAAGGGCAAACTCTGCCAATGGCAAAAAGGTGACCCAGTCATCCTGATCAGCAGACACAAAACACCTCAAATAAGTCTCCAAGGTCTGATTAGAACGCTCCGTCTGGCCATTCGTCTGAGGATGAAATGCAGACGAAAAAGACAAATCAATGCCCATCCTGGCACAAAACGCCCGCCAAAATCTGGACACAAACTGAGATCCCCTGTCAGAAACTATATTCTCCGGGATACCATGCAACCGAACCACATTCTGAAAAAACAGAGGCACCAACTCAGATGAGGAAGGCAACTTGGGCAAAGGTACCAAATGAACCATCTTAGAAAAACGGTCGCACACCACCCAGATGACAGACATTTTCTGAGAAACAGGGAGATCAGAAATAAAATCCATAGAGATGTGTGTCCAAGGCCTCTTAGGAATAGGCAAGGACAACAACAATCCACTAGCCCGAGAACAACAAGGCTTGGCCCGAGCACAAACATCACAAGACTGCACAAAAGTACGCACGTCCCGAGACAGGGAAGGCCACCAGAAGGACCTAGCCACCAAATCCCTGGTACCAAAAATTCCCGGATGACCTGCCAACGCAGAAGAATGAACCTCCGAGATGACTCTACTGGTCCACTCATCCGGCACAAACAATCTACCAGGCGGACAACGATCAGGCCGATCCGCCTGAAACTCTTGTAAAGCACGTCGCAGGTCAGGGGAGACAGCAGACAATATCACCCCATCCTTAAGGATACCCGTAGGTTTGGAATCACCAGGGAAATCAGGTTCAAAACTCCTAGAAAGGGCATCAGCCTTCACATTTTTAGAACCTGGCAGATACGAGACCACAAAATTAAACCGAGAGAAAAACAACGACCAGCGCGCCTGTCTAGGATTCAGACGTCTGGCCGACTCAAGATAAATCAAATTCTTGTGATCAGTCAAGACCACCACCTGATGTCTAGCACCCTCAAGCCAATGACACCACTCCTCGAATGCCCATTTCATCGCCAAAAGCTCCCGATTACCAACATCATAGTTTCGCTCGGCGGGCGAAAATTTTCGAGAAAAGAACGCACAAGGTCTCATCACTGAACCATCTGAACTTTTCTGTGACAAAACCGCCCCCGCTCCAATCTCGGAAGCATAAACTTCCACCTGAAAAGGAAGTGAAACATCAGGCTGGCGCAACACAGGGGCAGAAGAAAAGCGGCGCTTAAGCTCTCGAAAGGCCTCCAGAGCAGCAGGAGACCAATCGGCAACATCAGCACCTTTCACCTTTTTTAGTCAAATCAGTCAAAGGCTTGACCACGCTAGAAAAACCAGTTATGAATCGACGATAAAAATTAGCAAAGCCCAAAAATTTCTGAAGGCTCTTAAGAGAAGTCGGCTGCGTCCAGTCACAAATTGCCCGAACCTTAACAGGATCCATCTCAATAGAAGAAGGGGAAAAAATGTACCCCAGAAAAGAAATCTTCTGAACCCCAAAAACACACTTTGCACCCTTTACAAACAGAGAATTGGTCCGCAAAACCTGAAAAACCTTCCTAACCTGTTGAACATGAGACTCCCAGTCATCCGAAAAAATCAAAACATCATCCAGATACACAACCATGAATTTATCCAGATATTCACGGAAAATATTATGCATAAAAGACTGAAAGACCGAAGGGGCATTTGACAAACCAAAAGGCATTACCAAATACTCAAAATGGCCCTCGGGCGTATTAAATGCGGTTTTCCACTCATCCCCCTGCTTAATTCGCACCAAATTATACGCACCGCGAAGATCAATCTTAGAGAACCACTTAGCTCCCTTAATGCGAGCAAATAAATCTGTCAGCAATGGCAAAGGATACTGATATTTGACTGTGATCTTATTTAAGAGTCTATAATCAATACAAGGTCTCAAAGAACCATCTCTTTTGGCTACAAAAAAGAACCCTGCTCCTAAAGGAGACGAAGAAGGACGAATATGTCCTTTTTCCAAGGACTCCCTAATATACTCTCGCATAGCAGCATGTTCAGGTACAGACAGATTGAATAAACGACCCTTAGGAAATTTACTGCCAGGAATCAAATCTATGGCGCAATCACAATCTCTGTGAGGGGGAAGAGAATTAAGAGTAGACTCCTCAAAAACATCACAATAATCAGACAAAAAAGCTGGGATCTCAGAGGGAATAGATGAAGCAATGGAAACCAAAGGTGCGCCCCCATGATTTCCCTGACATCCCCAGCTTAGTACAGACATTGTTTTCCAGTCAAGGACTGGGTTATGGGTTTGCAACCATGGCAATCCCAGCACTAATACATCATGTAGATTAAACAACACAAGGAAGCGAATCACCTCCTGATGGTCTGGAGTCATACGCATAGTCACTTGTGTCCAGTATTGTGGTTTATTACTAGCCAATGGTGTAGAATCAATACCCTTTAAAGGTATAGGGACTTCCAGAGGCTCTAGATCAAACCCACAGCGCCTGGCAAAGGACCAATCCATAAGACTTAAAGCGGCACCAGAATCCACATAAGCATCCGCGACAATAGAAGGTAACGAACAAATTAAAGTCACAGACAAAATAAACTTGGACTGCAAAGTGCCAATAGCAGAGGATTTAGCAACTTTGTTTGTTCGTTTTGAGCATGCTGATATAACATGAGTTGAATTCCCACAATAGAAGCACAACTTATTTTTGCGCCTATAATTCTGTCGTTCGCTTCTGGACAGAAAACTATCACATTGCATACTCTCTGGTACCCTCTCAGAAGACACCGCCAAATGGTGCACAGGTTTGCGTTCCCGTAAACGCCGATCAATCTGAATAGCCATTGTCATGGACTCATTCAGACCCGTAGGCGTAGGAAACCCCACCATGACGTCTTTTACGGCATCAGAGAGACCTTCTCTGAAATTTGCCGCCAGAGCGCACTCATTCCACCGAGTAAGCACAGACCATTTTCGAAATTTTTGGCAATATATTTCGGCCTCATCTTGCCCCTGAGAGAGGGCTATCAAGGCCTTTTCAGCCTGTATCTCTAAATTAGGTTCCTCATAAAGCAACCCTAAGGCCAGAAAAAACGCATCCACATTGAGCAACGCAGGATCCCCTGGCGCCAATGAAAATGCCCAATTTTGAGGGTCACCCCGCAATAATGAAATCACTATTTTAACCTGCTGTGCAGGATCTCCAGCAGAGTGAGATCTCAGAGAAAGAAACAATTTACAATTGTATTTAAAATTCAGAAAACAAGATCGATCTCCGGAGAAAAACTCTGGTAAAGGAATTTTAGGTTCAGACCGAGGAGCATGTATAACAAAATCTTGTATATTCTGAACTTTAGCAGCAAGATTATTCAAATTTGTAGCCAGACTCTGGAGATCCATATTTCAACAGATAAAATCTGAGCCATTCAGGGGTTAAGAGGAGAGGAAAGCAGGAGACTGCAATTAGAGCTGGAGTGCAACTTCAGAAAAAAAAAAAAAAAAATTCCACACAGTTCCTTTTTCTCTCCTGTTTCAGCCCATAGATTAAACATGTAGGCCGGCCATACTGTTATGGTTCCCAATGGCAGGGGAACATCAGAAACATAGAAAAACGGACAAGCTCTCGGGTGATGGAAACTAGAGCTGACCGCGATGCTAAACCTATACACACAACTAATAGTAGCCAGGGAACGTGCCTACGTTTTCGCTAGACGTCTCGCACCAGCCGGAGGACTAACTACCCCTAATAGATGAAACACAGTCCTGGCTTGCCTCCAGAGGAAAATTCCCCACAGGAGATAGTAGCCCCCTACATATAATAACGGTGAGTTAAGGTGAAAAGACAAACGTAGTATGAAAACAGATTTAGCACAGCGAGGCCCACTAACTAGATAGCAGAAGGATACAATAGTGGACTTCGCAGTCAGCTACAAAACCCTATCAAAAACCATCCTGAAATTACCTTAAACTCATGTGCCAACTCATGGCACTGGAGTGGCAATTTCAGCCCACAAGAGCTTCCAGCTGCAGAGAATCACATAACTGCAAACTGGACAAAACATACAAAAATAGACTAAGGACAGAAATGTCCAACTTAGCTGGTCAGCAGACTGGGAGCAGGTACATGCAACAGAAAGACTCTGGTTACATTGATGGCCGGCATTGGAATGACTGAGGAACAAGGCTAAATAGGAAACTCCCACATCCTGATAGAAACAGGTGAAAAGCTCACAAGACACCAGTACCACAAGCGACCACTGGGGGAGCCAAATAACCGAATCACAACATTCAACCTATCCTAGGGCTTCCCTGGGATTGATATTGAGACCGACTTTTTCTACCACTCTGGCCCTCCGAGCCAAGAGTGGGTTTCCTCAGGGGATCCCTCTCCAGGTTAAACCCCGGGTAATGTTCTCAATTGTTTTTCTAGGTTTTTTCACTTTTTGGATATGTAATTTACTAACTGAGTGTCTATGTCTTCCCTTCTCCTTGTTGTTCTTATCCTACCCAACCATCCAAATTTTGTTTCCACCCTCGGTTCGATCCTTGACAGCCTTCATCTGGTGGACCAGCCACGCTGAGACAACCTCTATGTTAACCTACACCTTCAAAGGTAACGGTCCCAACACCTGCACTACATTCCACTTAATGCAACTAAGATGACACGTATTGTATCTATTAACGTGCGGGGTCTTAACTCTCCCTGCAAGAGGAAATTGCTGTTACAGGAGCTGAGCTCCACTAGGGCAGACGTGGCTTTCATCCAAGAGACCCACTTTGACTCTATAGGCTCATTTAAGTTTGCAGCCCACTTATATCCCCAACAATATCTAGCAAGCACGAATACTAAGAAAGGGGGGGTTGCAATCCTGATTGCAAAAAATTGCCCTATACAAGTCACCGGAAATCACTCTGACCCTAAGGGACATTACGTGATCCTGGAGGCACAGGTGGGGGGCTCACCTCATATTCTCGCTAACATTTATGCCCCGAACGAGGGACAGATTCGCTTTCTGAGGGGGGTGTTCTCACTCGTAGGGGGGCTTCCCCATGCGGCGACGATAGTAGGTGGAGATTTCAATCTTCCATTCTCTGAAACATTTGATAGGCTTTCTCTCGGGGGGTTGCCGCCCTCTGACTCTGTAAAGAAGCTGTCTTTGGGCTTCCGGAGGATTATAAGATCTGAGGTTCTCTTCGACGCATGGAGGGTGGCACACCCTGGAGAGAGGGCCTTTACCTTCTTTTCACACCCACACCAGACCCATACCAGGATCGATTACTTCTTTGTAAACTCTGCTATTCTTAAGAGGCTGGGGGGGGGGGTGGAACTGGGCTCCATTACCTGGTCAAATCATGCTCCTGTGATCATGGAACTTGAGGGAGCCCATTCGCGACCTGGATTTGGCCACTGGCGCTTAAATGAATCTTTACTCAAGGACCTTGAAGTCAGGGCCTCATTGCATAAGCAACTGGAGGAATTCTTCCAGCTCAATACGGGCTCAGTCTCCTCCCTGGGAATTCTGTGGGAGGCACATAAGGCAGTGATGAGGGGCCATTGTATTAGGGAGGGCGCCAGGGCCAAGAGATCCGCGGGGGTCCAGAGGGCACATTTGACTTCTCAACTAAAGCTTCATGAGAAGACACTCGCTAAATCTCCCTCTCTGGCCGCTTTGAAAGAGGTGGTCAGACTAAGGGAAAAATTAAAAGATTTGGCGGTGGTGGGGCGGAGAAGCTGCTAACTTTCTCTAGACAGAAATTCTATGAAAGGGGCAATAAGGCACATACCCTCCTGGCATGCCAGCTGAAGGAACGCTCCGCGGCTTCATGTCCTCAGGCCTTGCGGGACGCTGCAGGGGTGACGCACTATCACCCTGATGCCATAGCTGATATTTTTTATAATTTCTACAAAAAATTGTACAATCTTGGTCCCCCATTGGCTGATGGATCCCAGGGTTCAGGGGCTATTGAAGACTATCTTGCTACCTTAGACCTCCCCTCCCTACCTAGTGAAGCGATTGAATCTCTAAATAGTGCAGTCTCCTCTGAAGAGGTAGAGGAGGTTTTGGAGTCCCTGCCCATGGGAAAATCACCTGGCCCTGATGGTCTGACATACTTTTACTATAAGACATTCGCCAAAACACTTCTTCCTCACTTGGCCTCATTATTTAACTCCTTCTTGCAAGGCGACCCAATCTCGTCCACAATGCTACATTCCCACCTCATCCTCCTTCCAAAGCCGCCTAGGGACCCCTTGGACTGTGCAATCTATAGGCCAATAGCCCTTTTGAATTCGGACTTGAAGGTGTTCACCAAGCTACTGGCCTCCAGACTTAATAAATGGCTACCCTCGATTATTCATAAAGACCAAGTAGGCTTTATTCCATGCCGTCAAGGGGGTGATAACACCAGGAGGGTTGTGGACTTGGTGGATATCTCGAACCGAAAGAAATTGCAAACACTAGTATTGAGCCTTGACGCCGAGAAGGCTTTCGATCGCTTCTCCTGGCCATTCCTTTTTAGTACGATGCGGGTCTTTGGCATCTCGGGCGGATTTTTGTCCGCGCTGAGATCCCTATATAACCACCCTACAGCAGCCATAAAACTCCCTCTCTGTACATCCAAACCATTCACTATATATCGAATGTCACCTGGCAGGGGTGCACTTTGTCGCCTCTCCTGTTTGCCCTCTGCATAGAGCCCATGGCAGCATCCATACGACGGGACCCCAATATTACTGGGGTGATGGTTGGGAGTAAATCTTTTAAGATCGCACTATTTGCTGATGATGTCCTATTGACGCTCACTAATCTCCACGTGTCTCTTCCGAACCTCATGAGGGCTTTGAGGAGATATGGAGACTTATCTGGGTATAAAATCAATTCCAGCAAAACGGAGGCTATGTCGCTGAACATCCCCCCTGAGGTATGGGACCACCTATGCCTGAATTTTAAATTCAGGTGGAAACAGGATGCTGTGAAATATCTGGGGGTGAATATTACGTCCTCATATGAGACCCTCTACAAACTAAATTTCCCCTCCCTCTTTAAAGAATCAAAAGCCAGCCTGACTAAATGGCAATCACTCCCTCTCTCGTGGATGGGTCGGATAGCGGCGGTAAAAATGAGCCTTTTACCCAAACTGATCTACGCCTTTGAGACCCTCCCAGTTGGAGTTCCGGTCTCGGAATTGAAGTCCCTTCAGGCGGCTATTATTAGGTTCATATGGCAACAAAAGTGCTATAGAGTGGCTAAGGAGGTTCTTACAGCTCATAAGACCAGGGGAGGGCTATTTGTGCCAAATATTCTTAAATACTACTAGGCTACTCACCTGAGGAGAATCCCCTGCTGGACGTCCCTATGGGCCTACAGCAAGTGGAATGAAAGAGAAATTATGGCTTGCCCCAATACACCCTAACTCTCTTTTATGGTTGCCAGCACAATGTAAGTCCTTTCCGCCCCTTTTAGGCCCCATGCAGTTCACCCGTGACATTTGGAACACCTGCACACGGAGATTCGCCCTCATGTCACCTTGCTCCCCCCTGGTGTCCTTCATCTATCATCCACAGCTCCCAAGCAGTTTAGAGTCTCCTATGGTTCACCCTTGGCTTAAAGCGGGCCTATTTAGATTTGCGGATATTATAGACGGGGAGACCATGGAGATTCACTCCTTTGATTATCTTAAGCAACATTTTTCGATTTCCAACAGGGAATTCTTTTAATACCTACAAATCAGAGATTTTGCTAACTCCCTATATGGTAAAGCGGGAGCTTCGATCCCCACAGAATTCGAGAAAATTTGCAGGAGGGGCGTGAACACCAGGGGTCTGATCTCAGAAATTTATAACCTTTTATCTGATCCACGGGATGGGTCTGGTGAATCTTTTCTATACATGCGCAAGTGGGAGGCTGCCCTGGAGTGGCGTATTTCTCCCCGAGAGTGGTCTGTCATTTGGAGGAATGCCGCAAAATCATCAGTATGTACTCTCTATAGAGAAAATATCTATAAGATACTAATGCACTGGTATCACACTCCAGAGTTTCTGCATGGACTGAATCCCTCTGTCCCTCCCTCCTGTTGGAGATGTGGAGGAAGCACTGGGTCCCTCATGCACATATTCTGGTCGTGCCCAAAAATTGTGCCTTTTTGGGGTCAAGCTAAGTCCCTCATTGACAAGGTATTGCATACAGATATAGAACTAAACCCGCTGGTGCTTCTCCTGGGTCACAGGGTGCTGGGTATGGGCAAACTCTCCAATAGATTATTGCAACATATCCTTACGGCGGCCAGATGCCTGATTGCGCGTCTTTGGAGGCAGCCGAGTCCCCCTTCGCTTCAGACCCTCATTAGACGGATCATGGATGTCAGAAGGATGGAACGCCTTACAGCCTTACTAAATGACTCGGTGGTGCGCTTCCAGGCAATATGGTCCCCGTGGGATTATTATGCAGCGGGATCCGACCTGTAGTGCGGCTGAGTTCGGATTTGATTAGTTGATTTAACTGAGGGTTTTTTTTCCCCTTCCCCTCCTTCTACCCCTTACTGTCTTGTCTTGTCTTTGTCATTTACGTCTTTGTAAAATTAAGGTCATTTATAGCCTTACATCGTTTATATCGTTTATTATTCATGCACACTATACAGAAACTAAATTCTTGTACGACGCTGTTTTGTTATACAATGTTTAATAAAATAAAAATTTTATGGTTAAAAAAAAAAAAAAGTAGTATACCCATAAGGGTAGTCGCCGTTACCTAGTATTGAAAGTTATTTATATTTTTGTAAATATGCTCCAGTAATGTTAAATTATTAATTACCTCCCATAAAGGGAAGCCCAATTTTACATATATTAACCAGTGTTAAACTGTTTACTTGTATTTAAAATTTTGTGGGTCTTTTTTATTAATCTGTAACTATTGTTCTTTTTCCAGTCCAGGAGTACTGGATTTAATGGGGGGGGGGAGTGTAACACCCCAGGGTCCTGGCTGCTACAGTGGCATTGCTTTCTTCATGGGGAGAGTGATGTCATGCTTGGAAGCGAAGGAAGATCTATTTCACCAGGTAAACACAATGCACACATGTTCATACTCCAGGCCAGAAGGGGGAGCTCTGAACCCGGATTAAGGGGAACTGCCCGAATATACATTCTGTCTTGGAGGGAAAGTCAGACAGTTCGTACCAGACAGCAGACTGGAACAGTCGGAGGCAGAGTGATGTGTTTGGGGCCGTGCAGCCAGAGTTGCTGCATCTCCAGGATTGAGAGATACCGAAGGAAGAACAGTGTTAGTGAGCGTGCAGGAGAGTGGAGCACAGGAGAGTGACACCAGGGGAGAATAGCAGCGTTTGGGCTACCTCCCTGGCTGAGCGCAGATTCCAGTAGCCGAAAGACTGAGGTTGTGTCGGACTCTAGGAGGTCCCTTTAAGCAGCGTCGGTCCCCACTGACCGAATGCCACAGGTGTAGTCACGAACACAAAGTTTATTACCACCCCTTTAAAGATCTTTCCCCTTTAATTGGGCGCCCAGGGCCACGGACCGGGTCACAGCCACATGACATCCCCTTTAAGTGCCGGACCTGATAACGAGTACCCCACGGCCCTGGTGGGCGACTCATGAACATCATGGTCGCTCCAACACCTACACCCAGACACCACCTCTACAGGTGCGCCACTGGAGGTCTTATACTATCAACGCAAGTGTCGCCCTCATTATTGACAATTGTTGTGGACTCTAGGGAAGTGTTTAGGGGTCCAGCGACCCACTTCAGCTACTGTGACATACTGCATGCACACCAACTCATACTCCAGTTCACCTCTTTAGGCTCTTTACATTAATAACAGGCATGATCCGGTTGTGCAAATCACTGCATGGAGTCGGGAATACTTCCGGAAATCATTGTCTGTGAACACCATTCGCTGTGCAATCCATCATGCAAAGAAGAAGCCATGGATCAGCACAATCGAGAAAAGCTGCTATCTTCTCTGGCCAAAGCTCATTTAAAATGGACTGAGGCAAAATGGAAAACTGTTCTGTGGTTAGATAAATCCAAATGTGAAATTCTTTATGTAAACCACAGATGCCGTGTCCTGTGGACTCAAAAAGAGAGGGAACATCCAGCTGGATATCAGCGCACAGTCCCTACGTCTCTGATGATGATAATATGGGGCTGCAATAGTGCCTATGTTATGGGCAGCTTACCCATTTTGAGAGGCACTATCAATGCTGAGTATTATATAGAGGTGTTAGAACAACATAGGCTCCCCTCCATCCAATGTCTATTTCAGGGATGATTTTGCATATTTCAGCAACACAATGCTAAACCACATACTGCATCCATCACAACAGCATGGATTCACAGAAGAAGAGTTTAAGTGATGAACCGGTCGCCTGCGGTCCGGACCTTTCAGCAATAGAAAACATATCACGCATTATGAAACAAAAAATCCAGAAAAGACCCCGGACTGTGGAACAACGAGAATCCTACATCGGACAGTAATGAGACAACATTCCTCTGCCAAAACTCCAACAATTGTCTCCTCCCTTCCCTAACGTTTACATACAGTTATAAAAAGGAAAGGAGATGCTACACAAGCGTAGATGTGACCCAGGCACAACTTTTTGGAGATGAGTTGCTGCCATCAGTTTCTAAATAATGTATTTTTTTCAAATGAAATAAAAAATTCCAAAGTTCTATGATTAAAATATAATTAGAAGAGAATTCCAAATCATTGCATTCTTCTTTTCTTTACATTTTACACCGCATGACAACTTTTTGGGATTTGGGGTTATATAATAAAATCAGCAAGTGCGCCATCCAGAACTGGTCAAACTGCGTCCAGTCGGTCCATGCTTGCGAGTTGCAAGGGGCAATCAGGCATTTTGCCAAGGTAGACCGACAGCTGCCAGAAGGAGGCACATACTGGTGCTCGTGACAGAACAGTGACTGTAAAATACATGTCTATGGTACAAAAGATATGGAAAAGCAAAGAAAATGTCACAAATACAAAATACTTAGCACAGTTGTAATACTGAATACTTACTGAAAGGGTTAGAGCCGGGTCTTCTTCCAGGAGGAAAACTGCCTGCGCTGGCACCTAGAATAATACGGCAAAAGATTTAGATTTTTACTCTCTACATCCCAAAGATTGCCACAGCACACTATGTCTGCCAAGACGCACATAAGCATTGAAAATCTTAATTTTAAACTGCATTACTGCTAAGCTTAGAAATTTGAGACACTTAACGCTGTAATGTCTATTGTCTGTACAAATCCCCTCTATAATTGTAAAGTGCTGCGGAATATGTTGGCGCTATATAAATAAAATTATTATTATTATAACGCACAAATTGGCCAACTAGTGTGTGCCCGTCAGCCACGACAAGGCGTACCTTACTTCGATGGGTCTTTAACACTGGACAACCTGTTTATAGTGACTGCAGACTTTTAACCTTTGTGACTGCAGACTTGCAAATCTTCAACATTGCATGCACTGTGTGCTGTGAGCATTGTCCAGTGTCGGTGCAATTGAGGTTTTGGATCAGATTTCTTGCAGTATTTGGTCATTGTGTCACTTTTTGCCATCATTTTTACATCGCTGATTTTATTACACATGCAAAAGTTAAAAAAAAATATATAAAGATACTCTTGCACTGTTATAAACCCATGGATTGTACGTGGATGACAGTGTTGGCAGTGAGTGTTTTTTTTTTTTACAGAGCCATAGACTTGTATGGGCGATTTTCATCTGTGACTTGGATCAAAGTTATAATAAAGGGACCCGGCATTCCCAAAGTAATTTAGTGTTTCTTATGGTTTTATTTCAATAACAATCCACTAGCGTAACATTGTGGTCTGTATTACGGACCTTCATCGGAGGAAATGAATCGAATGGTAAAAGGTGATAAGTAATGCAAGTGCTGTGGAATGTCGATGCCTGACACAGGGAAGACGGATCCTCTTCCTTGCCACAGGAGCTGCCATTCCACAGCACTTAGGTCCACTTTTACCATACAATCAGTTTTGTGTTTTGTCTGATAAAGGTCTCGGGATACAGTCTAGTGGATTGTTAGTGAAATAAAGCCACAAAAAATCCTGATTTGCACTGGGAGTGCTTCATACCTTCTTTCTAGATTTAAGGTTTGAAACGAGAGATGAGTGGATCGATTTGCTGGACTCTAGACCAGGCTGGAGCGAGCCGCCCCACCCCCTCCCCCCGGCGGCGTACGTGGAAGCCGCCATGACAGGGGGTTTGGAGCATGAATAAGGGGGGCGTGGGGTTTCGCTCCTAGGGGAGGGTTAATCTTGGCCGGAGAGGGTTATGGGTGAGTGGGAGGTAGGAGCCGGTCACTTCCCGCTCTGAGGACCTGTAAGCAGGACGGGGATGCCAGCGCTTACCTCATGGCCTCCATAGACCACGTGCTGGAGCAGCTGCGGGCGGCGGCGGCGTCACAGCCTCCAGGCTGGTTGGAGGCTCAGGTGTCCAGCATCCTCGGCGGCAGCAGCGGCGGCAGCGGTGCGGATCCCCCGGCGGCTGGGCCTGGTGAGCGGCGGTCCAGGCGAGTGTGGCCCCCGGAGCGCCTATCCCCCGATCTCACCCTGGCGTCCCAGCGGCGGCGCAGGAGCCCCTCAGGGGACCCTCCAGGCTGCGCGCCTGCTCAGATGCACCCCAGCAGGCCGCGGTCTGGGAGGAATCCATCAGCTGCGCTGGGGCCTGCGGCGGTGGTTGGGCCTTCTCCCCCATCACTCCGGGGGGCGGGGCCTACGCGCGCCAAAGCCACCAACGGCCGGAGCGATGTCACGGCCAGGCGGCCTGCTTCCTGCGGCAGCTCGAGATGGCGGGGGAGCATCCCAGATCCAGCGGGGCTGCTGGACACGGCCAGGGAGCACCTTTCCCCCATACACCGGCGACCGGGCCTGCATCCTTTCGGGTGGCGGCGACAGACGGCAGTGTTTCCGACGGCGGGTACGGGTCCGGGCCTTCTGAACACCAGGCAGCCCCCTCGGCTGACGGGGTCAGCACGGTCCCCTCTGCAGGGGTCAGATCAGCTGGAGCCACATTGAGGAGCGAAGTTCACATCCGGGAGGGCCCAAGGACGGCTTCGGGATCGAGAGACGGCTGGACGGCGACGGCATCTGCAGCTGGGGGATCACAGCTCCCCTGCAGCCTGGTGAGAACCCATCTATGTTTCGTTTGTCCCCGGCGTTTTCGACACCTACTTCGATTTCTGTGGATCGGGTTGGGGGGTATGTAGAGCGGAGTGATGGAGTCGGTACGCGGGCGGTTGGGAGTTGTGAAGGGGTGGGGGTGTTGTTGTCGGGAGTACGAGAGCTGTTGTCACGGTTGGGCAGTGGCAGGCCAGGGCCGTCCCCTTTGTCAGCTTGGGTCGGATCGTCCGATATGGGGTTGGCATTGTCTGGCAGCGGTTTTACGGAGCAGGGCAGGTTGGCTGAGCCGGTTTCGGTATCCGTGCAGACTGAAAAAGAGAAAGAAGGGGGCATTCGGCTGGATGATAAGGCACGCGGTGAGGTATATGTTTGTTTTGAAGGGCTGTTAGGGGCGCATTTGAAGAAGGAGGTGCGTAAAAAGATTTGGAAAGACGAGTACGCGGAGATATTTTCGCTTTTGCCGTTGGAAAAATTTAACCTTGATAAGAGTATGAAGGAGGATAGTAAGAAGGAGGATGAGGAGAAGCGGCGATGGCGCCTTATTCCTCAGACTTTTGTGAATTGGCTTCAGGCATTCGCGATTTTCGCGAGTGTTATTGGCGAGAAGGCTCCCGAGAATTGCTCCGCTTTATTTTGTTATATGGATTCTATAGGTGAGGCGCATAGGGCCTATGGAGGTCAAGCGTTGTTATGGTACGACGAGCAGTTTCGGCAGCAGAAGGCGGTTCGTCCTGCAATCCGGTGGGATCAGAAGGACATTGGTTTGTGGTTGCGCGTGATGGCGCCAATGAAGTTTGGTCACTCCTTTCAAAGCGGGGCCGGAACTTCCGGCCAAGGTGCTTCGCAAGGTTCCTCTTCAGGAACCGTGGGTCAATCGGGACAATCCGGCGGTCAGAAGCACGGTGTGTGTTGGCAGTTTAACGAGGGCCAGTGTAAGTTCGGAGCAACTTGTAAGTTCAAGCATTTATGCTTGCACTGCAATGGCGCTTCCCACAGAGCTTCCAAATGTTTAAAGAAAAAAGGGAAGCCAGAGGGTAATTCCAAAGGGGGTGACGCCAGTGAGGTTGGACGCGATGGCCCCCTATCTAAATAGGTTCCCCGATAGGGAGAGGGCGGAGTTGCTCCGGGCCGGTTTTAGTGTTGGTTTTTGCATACCTGCTCCGGCTTTTGTGGTACCACCGGGTTTGAAGAACCTTCGATCGGTCGTGTCGGAAAAGTTAAGCAAAGAGGTTGCTTTAGGTAGGATGTCTGGACTTTTTCCCGTTGCTCCTGTGGACGATTTGGTTGTGTCGCCTTTGGGCATGGTCCCCAAGAAGGAGCCTAATAAATTTCGGTTCATTCAGCATCTGTCCTACCCAAAAGGGAGGTCTGTGAATGATGGGTTTGATCCAGAGCTTTGTTCGGTGGTTTATACATCGATTGATGAGGCAGCCAAGTGGCTGCGCAGTTGTGGTAAGGGGGCATTGTTGGCTAAGACCGATATTGAGTCGGCTTTTCGTTTATTGCCGATTCACCCCGATAGCGTGAGGTTGTTAGGCTGTTATTGGGACGGCGGGTTTTATGTTGACCGATGTTTGCCGATGGGCTGTTCGCTGTCGTGCGCTTACTTTGAGGCCTTTAGTTCCTTTTTGGAATGAGTGGTTCGGGATATGTCCGGTTTGGATTCGGTGATTCATTATCTGGATGACTTCTTGTGCATAGGCCCTGATCAGTCACAATGTTGCTAGGTCCTGTTGATGACGGTTGTTTGGGTTGCTGAGCGTTTTGGGGTCCCGCTGGCACCGGGCAAGACTGAGGGTCTGTGCACGAGTCTGTCCTTTTTGGGTATTGTCATCGATTCAGTGAAGTGGGAGTTTAGGTTGCCAGCTGACAAGGTGTTGGGCTTAAAAAATGAGGTGGCCCGCGCTAGACGCCTGAAGAAATTGCTGCTGCGCGAGGTGCAGTCGCTCCTGGGGAAATTGAATTTTGCATGCAGAATTATCCCAATGGGGAGGGTTTTTTCACGTAGATTGGGTAGCGCTACGGCCGGGATTACCGCCCCACATCATTTTGTTCGTTTGTTGGCTGAACACAATGCCGACTTGGAGGTTTGGGACCGTTTTTTGTCCTGTTAAAACGGGCGTTCATTGTTAATGGAGGAAGCAGTGGGTAACGCTGACTTAGATTTATTTACCGATGCGTCAGGCGGTATTGGATTTGGGGCCTTTTTCGGGGGCCGTTGGTGTGCTGCTAGATGGCCTGAAGCCTGGCTTGAAACAGGGTTTATACGGAACATTACTTTGTTGGAGATTTTTCCGATTTTGGTGGCGGTGCAGCTTTGGGGCGACGATTTTTGAAATAAAAGGGTTCGTTTTAATTGTGATAATATGGCGGTCGTGTATGCCATTAACAGTTTGCCGACAGCTTCGCCCCCTGTGATCAGAGTTCTTCGGCAGTTGGTTTTGTCTTGTTTATCCTTGAATGCTTATTTTACGGCATCACATGTGCCCAGTGTTAATAATTGCATTGCCGACTCTTTGTTTCGTTTCCAGTAGGAACGTTTTCGGCCACTGGCTCCGGATGCCGAGGAGACGGGGCTGGAATGCCCGGCGGAGCTTTGGAGCGCGGTGTCCGGGCTGCAGAACCTTTAATTCAAGCGTCCTTGGCGCCTAGTACGTGGGCGGTTTATCGGTCTGTATGGAGCGCTTGGGAGAGCTGGTTGGTGTCTTGTGGAGTTGCGGATACGGGCCGGGATCAAGTGGGGGAGTTGTTGTTATGGATGAGACATGGGGCAGATCAGGGATGGTCGGCAGCGAAGGTCGATAGGACAATAGCGGCTTTGGCTTTTGGTTTCAGGCTCCGGGGTCTGCAGGATTTGACGAAGTCTTTTTTTTTGGCAAAGCAAGCTGCGATGGGGTTGAGAAGAGCAGGTAGCCGGGGCGATCGCAGGCGCCCGGTGTCTTTTGAGATGTTGGTGCAGTTGGGGGTATGACTGGGTGATATATGCGTGTCCAGCTTCGAGGCTGCGCTATTTCGCCTAGCTTTTTCGTTGGCTTTTTATGGAGCGTTGAGGGTTGGGGAGCTTGTGTCTCCTACTACTGTTCGTCAAAGGGGCCTTTGGGCTGGGGACGTTTTTGTTACCACGGGGTCGTTGCAATTTTGGATTCGGAAGTCTAAGACGGATCAGGCGGGACGGGGTAAAAAGGTGGTTTTGGGAGCCGTTCCAGGTTCCGTTATGTGTCCGGTCCGTTGTTGGCAGAATTTTGATAGGCTTCAACCGCGTGGCGATGGGCCTTTGTTGCATCACGAGGATGGGTCTTTTCTTTCTAAATACCAGTTTGTAGCGGTTTTTCGGCAGCCTTTGGAGGCCATCGGCGTGGATTCTGCCAGGTTCGCCCCTCATTCTTTTTGGATTGGGGCCGCTACGGAGGCGGCGCTGAATGGTTCGGCTCCTGCGGTGGTACAGAGGATAGGTCGGTGGGAGTCCGGCCGTTATCTGAGTTATGTGAGGCCTTGAGAGGCTGGGACTGATCGGTTATTTTATTCGTTGTTTGCATTTGTCTAAGTTGTTTATATTTTTTCAGGTTCACCTTTGCTGTTGGTTTGGATTGTCGGCCACTCCTACGTGTACTGGGGCGCAAAGCGGGCAGACGTCCGACAGGATGGAAGACAGCTCGGCTTTTCCAGGGATGTGGCCGTCATCAGGTGGTTGGGGTTTCGGGGCTTAGGTTGGAACAGAGTCATGCAGGAAGTACACAATGGCGTTCGCTCGGACAGGTCTCCCGATATTTTGGTTTTGCACATTGGAGGAAACGACTTGGGTGTTCGCCCTTGTCGGGAGTTGATTCGGGACATTAAACATGACTTACTAAGGTTATGGGTTTCCTTTCAGGAAATGTCTATTGTGTGGTCGGAGATTGTTCCCCGGAAATCCTGGAGGCATGCTAGGTCGATGGACAAGATTAATAAAGCCCGCATCAAGGTGAATCGGGCCGTGTCTGGTTTTGTTGTGCGGAATGGGGGCTTCGCCGTGCGTCATTTTGAGTTGGAACATGGGGGTGATCAATTTCTTTTGGGTGATGGCGTTCATCTGAATGCAGTGGGCATTGATTTGTGGGCCCTGGGGCTGCAGTCTGGAATTGAACGAGCCATAGCGGTTAAGGTTGGTGGGGTCTCGGGTACTTGAGGGGGTCAAGTATCCTCGTTGTGTTGGGGGGAGGGGTCCTTGGAGTTGGTGCTAAATTGGCCTGGGGGATCCGTCGGGATACGGATTCTCCAGTTGGTATAAATTTTGGTTGCGGTTCTGGTGATTTGGGGGAGTCTTGGTAATGGTGGGCCAGATTCCTAAGTTGGAAGTGGACAATGGTAACCCTTCGGGGTATTTTGGTGCTCTCGAGCCTGTGGGGTAACGTCTGAGAGTAATCTACGGTTGGTTTTCCTGTCCACTTGTTTATACTATGGTTAACACCAGACTTTTAGCTTCAAGGACCCCTTCCCAGCTCAGGTTACGGTTATATGTTTTGTTTGTTATAATAAAGGCCGCTGTGGCCAATTATATCCAATTTGAGACTCATGTCGTTATTCGGGGTTGGGAAGAAAAGGTGTCGGTGACCCCATTGGGAGGCACTTATTCACGGGGGTCGACAATACCAATGTCAGGTCCATGTCAGTAATAGCTGTCAGCTAGTGGAGAGGCTCGCAGAACTCTTACCATACGGTGTCCCCGGTGCAGGTTTTGGTTTGTCAAGGCTGGGGCAACGTCACACACAGATGACATCACACAAGACCTGGCAAATCAAAAGCTGCACCGGGGATGCCAGAAGGCAAGAGATTCACGGGTCCCTCATCTAGCTGCCAGGCACCACTGACCAGGATGCTGGACATGAATCTCACAAATTGATCCTCTCATCTCTAATTTTATCAGTTCTCATGCACCCAACAGTTGGCAGTGTCGTATATCTTCTAATTTTTGGATCAAAATCAGACATGTCTCCATAATGTTTTCACAGATGCAGGTTCTATGAAAAATCATGGACATGTTAATAGATCCATAGGTTATAATGAGTACGTGTGCCATCCATGAAAAATGGATGGTTGAATGAGGCCTTAGACTGATCGGAGCAGTGCTCAGCCAGATATGGCACCCTTCCGACACTTTTGCTTAATTTTTAATAAGAGTTTCTTGTGAATTAACATATGGCAATTCTGACATCAGTATATGAATCAGCGTAATAGAATCAGATTACTAGTAAAATAATAATGGAACTTCTTTTTAATGATTTGTTCAGCATATTCTGGCAGCGATTAGCTCATTGTATTCCCAGAGTATGTATTTTGCCTGTGACATTTTCTATCAATTGGAAAGGCCATGCTCCAAGCACCTTTCCTTCTTTCCCATCTGAAAAAAATAGTATATGGTAAAGCGTAGAGCAATTCTGAGCATTCTGAACAATAGACACTAGAGGGCGACACAACACTGACTAAAAGCGCTGGCGGCAGGGAGTAATAGACAAGGATAATTTGCCAATGATCAGGTTTGGGTTATGCAGCAAGTAATTGTATGTTTTTCATCTTTATGTATACATATGGTAATACTGATTAGTGATAACACAAAATCTGCACATTAATAAGATGACATCATGTAAACCTCAATAAACTCTACTTTCAATTTTCTGCCATAATCTCCTTGAAGAGGATTAGCTCTGTTTTCTATTACTGATATAATTATGATAAACGCATGCCAAAGTACATTAGTAACCCATGCACGGTTGGTTCAAACAGCAGGCATAGGATTTTTTTGTGGTCAGAGGGAAGACTGATGACCTTGATGGTGTGGAACAAAGTTGGACATGTTTACAAAAAAATAACCATTTTAATTTTTATTTAATAAATCAATAGTACATATGCAAATAAGAAACTTTGTAATATGTCTTATCAGAGAAATTTGTTCCTTCTCCTCCTGGACTGATCTAGGTAAAATCTGTCTTCAATTCACTGAATATATAATTGCATAGGTACCTCCAATAATAAAATCTGTCTTCAGTGACTACAAACATTCCCGTTACTTAGATAAGAGATGACAGTTGGTGCTCACAAGATTCTATGGAGTGGAGGGGAGAGAAGGAGGAGCTATAGTCAGACAGACTTTCTGCTGCAAGTTCTCCTAAAACCCTAGTTACAGTTCTTCATAGAAAGTTATGGGCACCAACTGTCATTTCCTATCTCAGTAATGGGAAAGTTTGTATACACTGAAAATAGTTTTTACCTGTGAATTGAGAATATTGAGAATGAAAGATCAGTCCAGGAAGAGAAAGAAACACATTTCGCTAAAAATATATTATAAAGTTTCTAACTTTCACATGGTTTATTGATTTATGAAAACAAAAACACAAGAAATGATGGTTACTTTTTAAAATTCTTTTCTGATACTCAAAAGATCTTTAGAGCAAAAGAGATCATTTGTGTCATTGACTATGACTATAACTCACATGTAAAGCGCCATAGAATAAATGGCGCTATAATAATAAATAATAATAATATGGAGTAAATGGGTATGTCTGTGTTCGCAAATTGACAGTTCACAAGACATTCATTCAGCGGTTGTTGAATATATGGGTTTCTAATGTATTCTGTGTGGCCGCCAAAGGCAGGGGTGCAGGAGGGGCATATGCCCCTGGAGCAGCTGTGGAGGGGCGCCATCGGGCTGCATGAAGCTGCAATCAGAGGCATCTCCCTGGCGGCTGCATTTTTCTACCCCCCGAACTGGGGCAGTGCAGCAGCTCCCAGTAATCAATTTTTCAGATGCAAGTATTATTGAAGCTCTGACAGCCGGGGCGTGATCACGCTGATGACATCACTCGCCGGCACTGCAGAGGCGTGAAAAGCAGCAAGTGCTCCAGTGGAGCTGAATACACTGAAGGTTTAGTGTAACGGGTAGGGGTTTAGTGTAACGTGGGTGGAAGTGGGGAAGATTTGAGGACACAGTTTGGGGATCTAGGAAAGGACAAGTGCAGACACAATATGCGGATCGAGAGAAATTTGAAAACATAGTATGAGGATCAAGGGGGGGAGATGCGGGGCATGAATGAATAAACAGTATGGGGAGATGGGTGCAGACACAGTATTGTTAGTGGGGGAATGGGTGTGGACACAGAATGAGGAGTGAGGGGGGAATGTATGTGTTACACCCCAGGGTCCTGGTTGTCACAGTGGCATTGCTTTCCTCATGGGAAAAGTGATGTCACGTTTGGAAGCGAGGGAGGATCTTCTTTATCAGGTAAACACAAACATACAACATGTTCACACTCCAGGCCAGAAGGGGAGCTCTGATCCTGCTTGTGGGTGGCTCCCCTATATATATTCTGGTCTGGAGGGAAAGTGAGTTGAATTCAGTCAGTGAGTGCCAGACAGCAGACTGGAGTAGTCTGCGGCAGAGAGGAAAGCAGAGGGGCCGTGCAGCCAAGAGGGTGCTGAAGCTCCTGGACAGAGATAACACAGAAGAACAGCTTGTAGTGAGCGTGTAGGAGAGCAAAGCACAGGAGAGTGAGACCTGGGGAGACCCGTGTCATGCCGCCCTGACACATCCCTTTAAGTACTGGACCTGCTACGAAGTACCCCACAGCCCTGGCGGGCGTTCCATATAAGCAAACAGTATGACGGGGATGGGGGCAGACACAGTATGGTGAATAGGGCGATGGGGCTGACACAGAATATGGAGGATTGGAGGATGGGTGCAGTATGGGGAGCGAAGAGGAAAATGTATTCGGATACAATATGGGGAGCAAGAGAGGGGATGGGTGCAGACAGTATAATGAGTGGGGGTGATGGATGAGGACACAGTATGGAGAGTGGGGGGATAACTGCAGACACAGTATGGTGAGTGGGAGGATGGTTGCGGACATGACGAATGCTTGCGGACACATTATGTGGAGCAAAGGTGATGGGATGAGTGCGAACACAGTATTGAGGGTCAAAAGGGGATGTCTGAGGAGGCAGTATGGAGAGCGAGGGGTTAAATATATGAGGAGACTGTATTGTTAGCAGGGAAATATGAGAGGAAACAGTATGAGTGGGGGGGAAGTAAGGAGACTATTGAGGTTAATAGTGTGAGGAGACAGAATGGGGAGAAAAGTGTGAGTGGGCACAGAATAAAGACGGAGTAGTGTGGGATAGTAGCATTGGGGGACAGTGTGCCAAGAAGGGGGAGCACAGTATAGACTGGGCCCTATATGGGGGGACACAGTGTGAGAGGACAGTGTGAAGAAAGTGCCCAGTATGGAAAAGAGAGGGCAATGTGGAGGTCATATTTTGTGCAGGGAATATAGTTAGGGGCAATTATTTAATGAGGGGCTCAGAATAGGGCAGATATTTGTATTCAGGAGCATTATAATGACACTGCAATCTTTAAGGGTATTGTGTGGGAATGTGCTGCAGAAGACCAGAGAAGATGGAGGTTTGCAGAGATTAGCTGTGGCATCTGGACAAGATGAAGAAGAAAAGAAAGAGAATGACTCCAATCACAGACATCATCTACAGTGGGGAAAATAATTATTTGATCCCTTGCTGATTTTTTACCTTTGCCCACTGATAAAGACATTAACAGTCTATAATTTTAAGGGTTGGTTAATTTTAACATTGAGAGATAGAATATCAAAAATAAAATCCAGAAAATCACATTGTATAAATTATATAAATTTATTTGCATTTTGCAGTGAGAAATAAGTGTTTGATCCCTCTGGCAAACAAGACTTAATACTTGGTGACAAAACCCTTGTTGGCAAGCACAGCAAGTCAGACATTTTTTGTAGTTGATGATGAGGTTATTGCACATGTCAGGAGGAATTCTGGTCCACTCCTCTTTGCAGATCATCTCTAAGTCATTAAGATTTTGAGGCTGTCGCTTGGCAACTTGGAGCTTCAACTCCCTCCATAAGTTTTCTATGGGATTAAGGTCTGGAGACTGGCTAGGCCACCCTATGGCCTTAATGTGCTTCTTTTTGAGCAATCATTTGCTGCCTTGGCTGTATGTTTAGGGTCATTGTCTTGCTGGAAGACCCAGCCATGACATATTTTTAACCCCTTAATGACTGGAGCTTTTTTCGGTTTTGCGTTTTTGTTTTTCGCTTCCCTCCTTCCCAGAGCCATAACGATTCCGCCCATGCCTATTGCGGGCACATGTCAGCTGTTCAAAACAGCCGGAACCTGCATCAAAGCAGGGGTTCTGCCATCGGACGTAATATTCCGCCGGATGTCAGAAAGGGGTTAATGTCCTGGCAGAGGGAAGGAGGTTGTCACTCAGGATTCTATGGTACGTGGCTCCATAAATGTAGATTAGCAAAATTAGGATTATTTAGTCTAGAAAATAGATGACGGAGGAGCGATCTAATAACCATGTATAAGTATATAAGAGGACAATACAAATATCTCTCTGTTTATACCAAGGAATGTGACGGTCACAAGGGGGCATTCTTTGCGTCTGGAGGAGAGAAGTGTTTTCCACCAACATAGAAGAGGATTCTTTACTGTTAGGGCAGTGAAAATCTGAAATTCCTTGCCTAAGGAGGTGGTGATGACAAACTCAGTCGAGGGGTTGAAGAGAGGCCTGGATGTCTTCCTGGAACGTAACAATATTGTATCTTACAGTTATTAGGTTCTTTAGAAGGACGTAGATCTGGGGATTTATTCTGACAGAATATAGACTGAACTGGATGGACACATGTCTTTTTTCGGCCTTGCTAACTATGTTACTATGCATCCATTCTCCCATTGATGCCTTGAAGTAGTCCTGTGCCCTTAGCAGAGACACACCCCCGCCATGATTGGAGGAAGAGAAATGATGCCAATGATCCAAAGAACACCGTCCTCACTGTCAAGCATGGAGGTGGAAACATGTTTTGGGCTTATTTCTCTGCTAAGGGCACAGGACTTCACCGCATCAATGGGAGAATGGATGGAGCCATGTACTGTAAAATCCTGAGTGACAATATCCTTCCCTCCGCCAGGACATTAAAAATGGGTTGTGGCTGGGTCTTCCAGCAAGACAATAACCCAAAACATACAGCCAAGGCAACAAAGGGTTGGCTCAAAAAGAAGCACATTAAGGTCATGGAGTGGCTTAGCCAGACTCCAGACCTTAATCCCATAGAAAACTTATGGAGGGAGTTGAAGCTCTGAGTTGCCAAGCGACAGCCTCAAAATCTTAATAATTTAGAGATGATCTGCAAAGAGGAGTGGGCCAAAATTCCTCCTCACATGTGCACAAACCTCATCAACAACTCCAAAAAAAAGTCTGACTGCTGTGCTTGCCAACAAGGGTTTTGCCACCATGACTTCAGTCATGTTTGGCATAGGGATCAAATACTTACGGTATTTCTCACTGCAAAATGCAAATAAATTTATATAATTTATACAATGTGATTTTCTGTCTTTTATTTTTGATATTCTATCTCTCAATGTTAAAATTAACCAACCCTTAAAATTATAGCCTGTTCATGTCTTTGTCAGTGGACAAACTCACAAAATCAGCAAAGGGTCAAACACTTATTTCCCCCACTGTATAAGTTACCTGGATGTAAATGTTTTTTGCAATACTGACTAATTCTCATTTTTTTTATGTTAGGAGCATTAAAGGGGTTGTCCAAGTGTGTGAGGAATCTACAGTCATTCTATGTGACTGCAGACTTCTGAATTCTCACAGGGCACACTTCACACTGTCAGGATTTTCTCGTGCTGGCGATTTACATACATGCGGTCGCGTGGTGACTAGACATGTGTGGCCTCACTCAATGAAAATGAACAGAGCGAAGCAGGAAAAAATTAGTCAGAATGTGGCCAGAAGTATACAAATCATATATGGTTCTTGTGCTCACATGACCGTCCACTCTTGCCACCAACAAGGGGAATCCTAAAAGTGTGCAGTGCATACACTGTGAGAATTCAGAAGTCTGCAAGCCATGTAGCCAATCCTAACAGCGTGCAATATACTCACTGTCAAGATTCAGCTCTGCTTGTAGGTTCCAGTAGTTGTCACATGGTCACTTCACTCATATGCGATTTTCATACTTATGGTCCTGTGACAACTACTGTTACTTTTCTTCCTGTTTCTCTCAGTTTTTCACTGAATAACACTGACAAAATTAGGAAGAGCAGGTCGCTGGCTGTAAGTGTGCAAATCGTATATGTGCTTGGCACCGAACAGAAATCTGACCCCGGGGGCAGGAAAAACTTGATACACCTCTGATGGACACATTCAGATCCCATTCACACACAGCAGATTTAGTTACAGATTTGCAACAGGTTAAACATAATGGGTAGATCACTGGCGGGCACAGACAGAGGAGGGCCCCTGAGCAAGAACAAAATATGGGCCCTTGGCAGTCCAATAGCTCATCATAATGCAAAATTGTACCTGCTTTGGAGGTGGAAATGGGCCTCCATACCGCTTGGGCCCCTGTGTGGATGCACAGGCTGCACCAATAATATGTCCGCCCCTGGGTTAGATGTATGCTTCTCTTCTGTGAATCCACTACTAACTTTGGCTTCAAAATACTGATGCAAAATAATCAACCAAATCCACAATGATGATGATGCCGCTCTGTGCCTTTGATTTCCCACGGGGCACTTGAAGCATGTGTTATTTAGCCTGATGTCACATGAGCGAGCGTAAGTTATGCTCCTTGTACTGCGACGCTGTGTGCATTATCCTTGTGATTTATTGTTGTGTTTATTATTTCTGTTGTGTGACATCACCAATGTCCTTACCCTTTAGCGGTGACCTCACTGTTTATCGTCTGTTTATCTGACATCTGCTCTGTGTCATCACTTTGCACATTATTCTAATATCGTGACATCACTATGTGTGTAACTCATGTTTTATGCATCCTCTATGAACAGTCATACATGCTGATCAGAATTATTGTGCAGTAACCCTTTTTGTATCACTTTGGTTATGATATGTGTTGTGACAGCACTATATTGTCAGATATGAGCATCACAGTACAATAGATTACATGCAAAGTTGGTAGACTCTTAAGATTTTGCGTTTGGACACAAACTGTAAATGTAGCCTCTAGATGATCCTGGGAAACAGTTTTACGGTAATTTGTATTGTTAATATACACCTTAAAGGTTATTGGTCGCCATATTTTTGCTTCCCCATCTGAATACAGCATGATGTAGGGGCAGAGACCCTGATTCCAGTGATGTGTCACTTACCGGGCTGCTTGATGTAGTTTTGATCAAATCACTGTCTTATCTGCTGCTGATCTAGCAGTTCTCTAAATGCTGAGCTCTGTATAACCCCGTCCACACCACTGAATAGTAGCTTTTTGTGCAAACTGTGCATAGACAGAAAACTGTGGGGGAAGATCTCAAGAATATGCAGGACTAAATGGCAGCAGGTTTACTAGTCTTATTGTGATCATCTCTTATCATAGATGCACCAAGCAGTCAAGTAAGTGACACAATCACTGGAATCAGGGTCTCTGTCTTTCCATTGTGCTGCTCTCAGATTAGGTTGCAAAAATCTGGTGAAAAATTCCCTTTAAGTACTTTTCTGTCTATAGCTCTCAGACGTTGGTGTAAAATCTGTAACAAGAATATTTAAAGGGAATCTGTTCAAACCGAGCACAGGTGCTTCGTACACCCTTGGAGTAGCTGACCAGTTCCGTGCATCTTCCCACCTACTCGCTATACATCCATCTCCACCGTCTTCTCGCTCTTGTAGCCAGAGTTGTCAATTAAAGGGGTTGTCTGGTGTATATTGCTAAGTCTATGTGTGACTGCAGACTTATAAATACCCCCAGCACCCACACTGTGCGCTGCGAGGATTTGGAGGTTTCTAAACGGTGACTGGTGGGTACTTATGTGTTATACATACTCCCGGTCAGAGCCCAACTAGTGGGCATGGCCTTTCTCTGTACACTTGTATAGCGTGAGGCTGCACCCCGTCTAGTGATGGGGTCGTCCAATGGGCGTGGCCTTGCTCAAAACAAGTGAATGGAGCGAGACTGCACCCACTAGATGGGCTCTGTCTGGGCGTATGCATAAGGCCAGGATCACACATGCGCGAGATACGGCCGAGTCTCGCAGGTGAAAACCCAGCTCAGAGCAGAGCGTGCAGCTCCATGTATTGCTGTGCGGCTGCACACTCCACTCCGGAGTGCCGGCGCCAGAGCTGGGTTTTCACCTGCGAGACTCGGCCGTATCTCACATATGTGTGATTCCGGCCTAACACACACGTACTCGCCGGTCCCGGACCAGAAACCGGTGAATCTTTGTAGAGCACAGTGTGTGCGCTGGGGGATTCAGAGTCACTGCAGATTAATCAGTTTAGAAAGGACAACCCCTCTAAGGATGAAGAAAAAGAAAATAGATGGAAAACAAGTAGGTGGGAAGGTGAACTGCTCAGCCACACCAATGGGTCACCAAGTGCCTGTGCTTGGTTTGAACAGTCATTTTATACTGTCAGGACTCTGAACATTTTTTACCTTTTGTGCATTACTGCCCTTTTTCAACATGGCGTCTTTGGTCTCATGTGCACTTGTCTTCCTGCTATAAAACTCCACCCCAGCCTTCAGTCTGTGCTAGAGTATTCTGCTTTGCATCCAGCTCCTGATTACTCCCTGGCCTTGCACCTGCACCTGCTCCTGTGAACCTGTGTTGGAGATCCTGCCACTCTGCTCTGAGTTCCTGCTGCATACACCAGTGTTCAGTAATCCTCCTTCATCTGCTGCTCGTGTTACTTCCATCTGCATTTGCTGGACATGTAAGCTGTTTGCTGCTCTGCAAAACCTGAGACTATTAACCAGGCCTCCCTGGTTGAGCTAAGATATGATTTGAACTGCCTATAAGCATATCTGTCTGTGTCTGGACTAAGTCAAGGATCTATTCGTGTCAAGTTTCCTCAAGAATAACTGTGCTTCATAGACTTTCTGTTTGTTTGCATCTACCTCTGAAGTTTCCTATTGACTGCTAAGCTGCATTTATTATTTGCACCAAGTGTTGTGGACTTGAGTTTCTCTCTGCACCTGTTTGAATCACCGTGTGATAATATAAACTTTACCACTTATAAAACTGTGTCCTGTTGTCTTGTTCCATGCAAAGAGTCTCCTGAATTATCCCCTATAATTATTACAGGATAATCTAGCCATAAAAAAAAGGAGACTGCTGGCACAATGACTGCAGAGAGCAGATTAGAGCAGGTGTTTTCCATAATTAGATCACCGCAGAAAGATGTGGAAGGTCTGCAAAAGAAGTTTGGAAGCTTTGAACACAATCAACAAGTGTTTGGACAAACTTTGCAGGACTTAAGCAACCGCATGGCAGCCCAGGAAAACAAACTTGCTGGCATAGAGTCCCAGTATGGACGGGCTTTTCAGGACATAAGCACGCAAATAGCTGCACAAGTGACTTTACCCTCTGGGCAACCGCCACCAGCTAGCCCACCTAAGTTGCCCCCATTCAGATTTAATGGTGATCGCGACAAATTTCGTGGCTTTGTGAATCAATGTATGCTATATTTTGATGTGCATGCTGACCGTTTTCCTACTGATAGATCCAAAGTATTGTGTGTAATAATGCTACTGACCTCACGAGTGCTCGCCTGGGCGAATCCGATTATTGAGTCTCGTGACCCACGGTTAAATGACTTGGATGATTTCTTGGCCGCTATGGCATTAATGTTTGATGACCCTAATCGCTGTGCAACCGCTGAATCTGCTTTGTTGTCTTTACACCAGGCTAAACGTTCTGTTATTGAGTATGCCACTGAATTCAGGAGATTGGCGGTAGATACCAATTGGGACAGTTATGCACAATTGCCTATTTTTAAAAGGGGTCTGTCTAGTATTATAAAAGATGAACTAGCTCGCTCGGAGTCACCACAAGAACTAGAGACATTTATACAGCATTGTGTGCGCATAGACATTCGCCTTACTGAGCGTAGGCAGGAGAAATTTGCTGCATATAACCGTATTTCTAACTTTTCCCTTCCTTCCAAAGAGCCTGCAGGTAAAACATCTCCGGAAGTGGAGGAGGTGCCCATGCAAATTGATTCCGTTCAGAGACGCGAGATCAATGAGCGCCGGGAGCATCGCCTTCGTGAAAGTCTATGTTTCTACTGCGGCCAGTCTGACCACTTCTTGATCAATTGTCCTAAGTGTCCTAGACGGCCTAACAAGGTGCTAGCAGCAATAGGGGAGTATGACAACTGTGATGATGAATCTGACATCTCTGAATGTAGCCTGCCTTTAAACGCTGTATTCCATTCACTTTCTATGACTTCACCCCCCAAGGAGCTGAAGGAAAAGAACTCTCACTGTTCTCTCCCTATTAAGATCCTGTGTTCAGGACAGTGGATTTCCAGTTCAGCTATGATTGACTCTGGTGCAGGTGGCAATTTCATGGATATCGCATTTGCCAAGGAACATGGTATTAAAATTCAGCAAATAGCGTCTCCAATTACCATGGAAACAGTGGATGGGTCACCTTTAATCTCTGGGCCTGTGGATCAGGAGACCGTACCCCTTGAAATTTTGTTGGAGCCTAATCATCAGGAGCAACTTTCTTTCTTGCTAATTTCTTCTCATTTTCCTGTGATTTTAGGTATTCCTTGGTTGCGTTCTCAGAACCCAATTATCAACTGGGAGACAAAGGAGATTATCTTTCCAACAAGGAGCAACTCAGCGTTAACAGAAGCTGTCCCTGAGTCCACGGCTACGGAACCACATGTACAGGTATTTTCTTTACCTCCAGCATATAAAGAGTTCTCTGACCTCTGTGACAAGAAGAATGCAGATCAGCTTCCTCCACACAGGCATTATGACTGTTCCATTGAGTTGCTTCCTGGGGCAGATATTCCTTTTGGTCACGTATACCCTTTGGCGGCACCTGAGCTTCAAGCCTTAAAGGAGTATGTTGATGAAAATCTGTCCAAAGGCTTCATACGTCCTTCTTCCTCACCAGCAGGGGCACCCATTTTTTTTGTAAAGAAGAAGGATGAGACCCTGTGTTGACTATCGGGAACTCAATAAGGTAACCGTACGAAACCGTTACCCTTTGCCTCTGATTCCCGAATTACTGGAAAGAGTCCGCCATGCTAAGGTGTTCTCTAAGCTGGATCTTCATGGGGCTTATAATTTGGTGCGTATTCGTCCAGGGGATGAGTGGAAGACAGCATTCAGATGCCGGTATGGACACTTTGAATCTCTTGTGATGCCCTTCGGGCTTGGTAACGCCCCTGCAGCATTTCAACACCTTGTTAATGACATCTTCAGAGATTTGTTGGACCAGTTTGTGGTGATCTATTTGGACGATATACTAATCTTTTCTGACTCTCTACAGGAACATGAAGAACATGTCAAAACTGTTTTAAGACGTCTGAAAGAGAACCAACTGTATATCAAGGCGGAAAAATGCGAGTTCCATCGTTCTGAGATACAGTCCTTGGGTTATATCATCTCTCCCCAGGGGCTGACCATGGAATCTGGTAAGATTCAGGCTATCCTTGACTGGCCGGCACCCAAGAACGTTAAGGAGGTCCAACGTTTTATTGGTTTTGCAAATTTCTACAGACGCTTCATTCGAAATTTTTCTGATATTGTCCGTCCCATTACTTCCTTGACAAAGAAGGAAAAGCCCTTTAAGTGGTCATCACAGGCTCAAGAAGCTTTTGATCGGCTGAAGATCTGTTTCACATCAGCACCGCTGTTGATACACCCAGATCCAAAACATCCTTTCATTGTGGAGGTGGACGCTTCTGATAATGCTTTGGGGGCTATTCTCTCCCAAAGAACTGGAGAGAAGGATCTGCTACATCCTTGTGCTTTCTTTTCCCGTAGACTAACCTCAGCAGAGAAGAATTATGATGTGGGAGACAAGGAATTGCTGGCTATTATTGCGGCTTTCAAAGAATGGAGGCATCATCTGCAAGGAGCTGCACAACAGATCATAGTGCTAACTGACCATCGCAATCTAGAGTTCCTTAGATCCGCTAGATGTCGTTCTCCTCGTCAGGCTCGTTGGAATTAATTCTTCAATCAATTTAACTTTGTTATCTCGTACCGTCCAGGTTCTCGTAATGGGAAGGCTGATGCTTTATCCCGAATCTATGCTGCGGATTCCGTACCTGGAGCCCCGTCCAAGACCATTCTATCCGATGCCAATTTCATCGGAGTTATCAGGACTTGTGGAAGGAGTGCAGGGAGGCCTATGAAGGTGATGTATTTCTGGCCAACCCACCTGTGGATATTAATCTTGTCTTTAAGGGTGGCATGTGGTTCAGAGATCGACGTATCTACGTCCCGGAGGTCATCTGTCTGCAGATCCTCAAGTTGGTACATGACTCCAAGTTGGCTGGTCATAGGGGGGTACAGAAGACACAAGAGTTCCTGAGCCGATTCTTCTGGTGGCCAACTTGCTTGAAGGAGACCAAGGACTATGTTCTCTCTTGCGAGGTATGTGCCCATTACAAGACTCCTCATGTGGCACCTACGGGTCTTTTACAACCATTACCTGTTCCATCCTGCCCTTGGGGGTCTATGTCAATGGACTTTATTGTGAAGCTGCCTACATCGGGGGGCATGAATACAATCATGGTGGTAGTTGATCGCCTGACTAAAGCTGCTCATTTTGTTCCGTGCACCGGCCTCCCCTCAGCTAAAGATACAGTGAACTTGGTTATACAGAATGTCTTTCGGTTGCATGGGTGTTATGACCCCAATGGCAGAGGGTCTCAAAAGTACATACCAAGTCTGCAAACATAAAAAACCAGCTCATAGGGCAGTGGTAACTGGGCTAACCGTATATCTAATCCTAGCACCACAAATAGCAGCAGCCGGGGAACGTGCCTACGTTGGTTCTAGACATCTCGCGCCAGCCGGAGAACTAACTAACCCTAGAAGGGAAAAGATAGACCTTTCTTGCCTCCAGAGAAAAGACCCCAAAAGTTGGATACAAGCCCCCCACAAATAATAACGGTGAGGTAAGGAGAAAAGACAAACGTAAAAATGAACTAGATATTTAGCAAAGAGAGGCCCACTGACTAATAGCAGAATATAGTAAGATGACTTATACGGTCAGCAAAAACCCCATCAAAATTTCCACGCTGGATATTCAAGAACCCCCGAACCGTCTAACGGCCCGGGGGGAGAATACCAGCCCCCTAGAGCTTCCAGCAAAATCAGGAATCACATTTAGTACAAGCTGGATAGAAAATAAGAGCCATACAAATAACCAAAAAACAAGGAAGCACGACTTAGCTTAATTTTGCAAGAACCCGGACCAGCAGACAGGAGCAAACAGAAAGGATCTGATTACAACGATGCCAGGCACTGGACTGAGAATCCAGGAAGCTTATATAGCAACACCCCTGGACTAACGACCCAGGTGGGTGCCAAACTGAGAAAGACAATCCCAGAGTCATATCACCAGTGACCACAAGAGGGAGCCAAAAAAGTCTAATTCACAACAGTACCCCCCCTTTAAGGAGGGGTCACCGAACCCTCACCAAGACCACCAGGGCGATCAGGATGAGCAGCGTGAAAGGCACGAACTAAGTCGGCCGCATGCACATCAGAGGCAACCACCCAGGAATTATCCTCCTGACCATAGCCCTTCCACTTGACCAGATACTGAAGCCTCCGCCTGGAGAGACGAGAATCCAAGATCTTCTCCACCACGTACTCCAACTCGCCCTCAACCAAGACCGGAGCAGGAGGCTCAACAGAAGGAACCACAGGTACAACGTACCACCGCAACAAAGACCTATGGAACACGTTGTGAATGGCAAACGACACCGGAAGATCCAAGCGAAAGGACACAGGATTAAGAATTTCCAATATCTTGTAAGGACCGATGAAGCGAGGCTTAAATTTAGGAGAGGAGACCTTCATAGGAACAAATCGAGAAGACAGCCATACCAAATCCCCAACACGAAGTCGGGGACCCACACCGCTGCGGCGGTTGGCAAAACGCTGAGCCTTCTCCTGTGACAACTTCAAGTTGTCCACCACATGATTCCAGATCTGCTGCAACCTATCCACCACGGAATCTACCCCAGGACAGTCAGAAGGCTCCACATGTCCCGAGGAAAAACGGGGATGGAAACCAGAATTGCAAAAAAAAGGCGAAACCAAAGTAGCGGAACTAGCCCGATTATTAAGGGCAAACTCAGCCAACGGCAAGAAGGTCACCCAATCATCCTGATCTGCAGAAACAAAACACCTCAAATAAGCCTCCAGAGTCTGATTAGTTCGCTCCGTTTGTCCATTAGTCTGAGGATGAAAGGCAGACGAAAACGACAAATCAATGCCCATCTTAGCACAAAAGGATCGCCAGAACCTGGAAACAAACTGGGATCCTCTGTCAGACACAATATTCTCAGGAATGCCGTGTAAACGAACCACATTCTGAAAGAACAAAGGAACCAGATCGGAAGAGGAAGGCAGCTTAGGCAAAGATACCAAATGGACAATCTTGGAAAAGCGATCACATACCACCCAGATGACAGACATGCCCTGAGACACCGGAAGATCTGAAATGAAATCCATGGAAATGTGTGTCCAAGGCCTCTTTGGGACAGGCAAGGGCAAGAGCAACCCGCTGGCACGAGAACAGCAAGGCTTAGCTCGAGCACAAGTCCCACAGGACTGCACAAATGACCGCACATCCCGTGACAAGGAAGGCCACCAAAAGGACCTAGCCACCAGATCTCTGGTGCCAAAAATTCCCGGATGCCCTGCCAACACCGAGGAATGAACCTCGGAAATGACTCTGCTGGTCCACTTATCAGGAACAAACAGTCTGTCAGGTGGACAAGAGTCAGGTCTACCAGCCTGAAATCTCTGCAACACACGTCGCAAATCCGGAGAAATGGCTGACAAGATAACTCCCTCTTTAAGAATACCAACTGGTTCTACGACTCCAGGAGAGTCAGGCACAAAGCTCCTTGAAAGAGCATCAGCCTTCACATTCTTTGAACCTGGTAAATACGAGACCACAAAGTCAAAACGGGAGAAAAACAATGACCAGCGGGCCTGTCTAGGATTCAGGCGTTTAGCAGACTCGAGATACATCAGATTTTTGTGATCAGTCAAGACCACCACACGATGCTTAGCACCCTCGAGCCAATGACGCCACTCCTCAAATGCCCACTTCATGGCCAACAACTCCCGATTGCCAACATCATAATTCCACTCAGCAAGCGAAAACTTCCTAGAGAAAAAGGCACATGGTCTCATTACAGAGCAACCAGGGCCTCTCTGCGACAAAACGGCCCCTGCCCCAATCTCAGAAGCATCCACTTCAACCTGAAAGGGCAGTGAGACATCAGGGTGGCACAAAACAGGCGCCGAAGTAAACCGGCGCTTCAACTCTTGGAAAGCTTCCACGGCTGCAGGAGCCCAGTTAGCAACATCAGAACCTTTCTTGGTCATATCCATCAAAGGTTTAACAACGCTAGAAAAATTAGCGATAAAACGACGGTAGAAGTTAGCAAAACCCAAGAACTTCTGAAGACTTTTAACTGACGTGGGCTGAGTCCAATCATGAATAGCTCGGACCTTGACTGGGTCCATCTCCACCGCAGAAGGGGAAAAAATAAACCCCGAAAAGGGAACCTTCTGTACTCCAAAGAGACACTTTGAGCCCTTAACAAACAAAGCATGCTCACGCAAAACCTGAAATACCATCCTGACCTGCTCTACATGCGAGTCCCAATCATCAGAAAAAACCAGAATATCATCCAGATAAACAATCATAAATTTATCCAGATACTTCCGGAAAATATCATACATAAAGGACTGAAACACTGAAGGAGCATTAGAGAGCCCAAAAGGCATCACCAAGTACTCAAAATGACCTTCGGCGTATTAAATGCAGTTTTCCATTCATCTCCCTGCTTAATGCGCACAAGGTTGTACGCACCACGAAGATCTATCTTGGTGAACCACTTGGCACCTTTAATCCGGGCAAACAAGTCCGACAACAGAGGCAAAGGATACTGAAATTTAACAGTGATTTTATTCAGAAGCCGATAGTCAATACAAGGTCTCAAAGATCCGTCCTTCTTGGCCACAAAAAAGAATCCCGCACCAAGCGGGGAAGAGGATGGACGGATATACCCCTTCTCCAGAGACTCCTTGATATACGAACGCATTGCGGTATGCTCAGGTACAGACAGATTAAATAGTCTTCCCTTAGGAAATTTACTACCTGGAATCAAATCTATGGCGCAGTCACAGTCCCTATGAGGAGGCAGAGCACTGGACCTGGACTCGCTGAATACATCCTGATAATCAGACAAATACTCAGGAACTTCCGAAGGAGTAGAGGAAACAATAGACACCGGCGAGGAATCACCATGAATTCCCTGACAGCCCCAACTTGACACAGACATTGCCTTCCAATCCAAGACTGGATTATGGGTCTGTAACCATGGCAGACCCAAAACGACCAAATCATGCATTTTACGCAGAACAAGAAAACGAATCACCTCCCGATGTTCAGGAGTCATGCACATGGTTACCTGTGTCCAAAACTGCGGTTTATTTTCCGCCAATGGCGTAGCATCAATACCTCTAAGAGGGATAGGATTTACCAAAGGCTCAAGAACAAAACCACAGCGCTTGGCAAATGACAGATCCATAAGACTCAGGGCAGCACCTGAATCCACAAACGCCATAACAGGGTAGGAAGACAATGAGCAAATTAAAGTCACAGACAAAATAAATTTAGGTTGCAAATTACCAATGGCGACAGGGCTAACAACCCTTGTTAGGCGTTTAGAGCATGCTGATATAACATGTGTAGAATCACCACAGTAAAAACACAACCCATTCTGACGTCTATGATTTTTCCGTTCATTTCTAGTCTGAATTCTATCACATTGCATTAAATCAGGTGTTTGTTCAGACAACACCACCAGAGGATTAGCAGTTTTGCGCTCCCGCAAACGCCGGTCAATTTGAATAGCCAGCGCCATGGAATCATTCAGACTTGTAGGAATGGAGAAACCCACCATCACATTCTTAATGGCTTCAGAAAGGCCGTTTCTGAAATTTGCGGCCAGAGCACACTCATTCCACTGAGTAAGCACGGACCATTTCCGAAATTTTTGGCAATACACTTCAGCTTCATCCTGGCCCTGAGAAATAGCCAGCAAGGCTTTTTCTGCCTGAATTTCAAGATTGGGTTCCTCGTAAAGCAATTCGAGCGCCAGAAAAAACGCATCAATATTTGCCAATGCCGGATCTCCTGGCGCTAGCGAGAAGGCCCAATCCTGAGGGTCGCCCCGTAAGAAAGAGATAACAATTTTAACTTGCTGAGCTGAGTCTCCAGATGAACGGGGTCTCAGAGATAGAAACAATTTACAATTATTCCTGAAATTCCTAAACTTGAATTGGTCTCCAGAGAACAGTTCAGGAATAGGTATTTTAGGTTCAGACATTGGACTACTGGTAACAAAATCTTGTATGCCCTGCACACGAGCAGCAAGCTGATCCACACTTGTAATCAAGGTCTGGACATTCATGTCTGCAGCAAGCACAAGCCACTCAGAGGTAAAGGGGAGGAACAAAGAGAGGAAAAAAAAAAAAAAAAACTCAGAATTTCCTTTCTTATTATCCCACTTCTGCAATGCATTAAACAATCAACTTTGGCCTGGCATACTGTTATGACCCCAATGGCAGAGGGTCTCAAAAGTACATACCAAGTCTGCAAACATAAAAAACCAGCTCATAGGGCAGTGGTAACTGGGCTAACCGTATATCTAATCCTAGCACCACAAATAGCAGCAGCCGGGGAACGTGCCTACGTTGGTTCTAGACGTCTCGCGCCAGCCGGAGAACTAACTAACCCTAGAAGGGAAAAGATAGACCTTTCTTGCCTCCAGAGAAAAGACCCCAAAAGTTGGATACAAGCCCCCCACAAATAATAACGGTGAGGTAAGGAGAAAAGACAAACGTAAGAATGAACTAGATATTTAGCAAAGAGAGGCCCACTGACTAATAGCAGAATATAGTAAGATGACTTATACGGTCAGCAAAAACCCTATCAAAATTTCCACGCTGGATATTCGAGAACCCCCGAACCGTCTAACGGCTTCTAGCAAAATCAGGAATCACATTTAGTACAAGCTGGACAGAAAATAAGAGCCATACAAATAACCAAAAAACAAGGAAGCACGACTTAGCTTAATTTTGCAAGAACCCGGACCAGCAGACAGGAGCAAACAGAAAGGATCTGATTACAACGATGCCAGGCACTGGACTGAGAATCCAGGAAGCTTATATAGCAACATCCCTGGACTAACGACCCAGGTGGGTGCCAAACTGAGAAAGACAATCCCAGAGTCATATCACCAGTGACCACAAGAGGGAGCCAAAAAAGTCTAATTCACAACACATGGGGTGCCGGATGAGATCATCTCTGACCGTGGAGTACAGTTCACTTCAAGATTCTGGAAGGGGTTTTGCTCTGCACTCAATATTAATGTCTGTCTCTCTTCTGCTTACCATCCCCAGACAAATGGTCAGACTGAGCGTACCAACCAGACGCTGGAACAATATCTAAGATGCTATGTCAGCCATCTCCAGGATGATTGGTTGGAGTTGTTGCCATTAGCCGAATTTTCATATAATAATTCTCAGAGCGCCTCCACTAAATTTACACCTTTCTTTGCCAATCTGGGTTATCATCTGTGTATTTTACCTAGGTCTCCAATTAATTCTCCAGTTCCAGCAGTGGAGGAAAGGCTGACTGCGATGAGACAAAATCTGGAGGTTCTGAAGGAATCCCTGACCATGGCTGAAGAAAGTTATAAGAGATCGGCAGATAGATTCCGTAAACCTGCACCCATGTTCAAGGTAGGAGATTCCGTGTGGTTAGCAACTAAGAATCTGAAGTTAAACGTTCCTTCACAAAAACTTGGACAGAAATTCATTGGCCCTTTCAAGATCAACGGTATTGTGAGCTCTGTGGCCTGCCGGCTGAAGCTACCTAGGACAATGAAGGTACACCCAGTTTTTCATGTATCTTTACTAAAGCCTGTATCTCCTAATACCTTCCAGAGATGTGTTGTGCCACCTCCGCAGCCTGTGTTGATTGATGGGCAAGAACAATTTGTGGTGGAGGAAATTATTGATTCCAGGATTCGCAGGAATCGGCTCCAATATCTGATAAGATGGCAGGGATATCCCCCTGAGGAAGACTCTTGGGAACCTGTTATGACCCCAATGGCGAGGGTCTCAGAGGAACAAGTAAGTCTGCGAAGTACAAAAATCCAGCTCATAGGGCAGTGGTAACTGGGTTGACCATATATCTACTCCTAACGCCAACACTAGAAGTAGCCGGGGAACATGCCTACGTTGGTCGCTAGATGTCTCGCGCCAGCCGGAGGACTAACTACCCCTAGAAGAGGAAAACAAAGACCTCTCTTGCCTCCAGAGAATAGACCCCAAAAGTTGGATACAAGCCCCCCACAAATAATAACGGTGAGGTAAGAGGAAATGACAAACACAGAGATGAACTAGGTTTAGCAAAGAGAGGCCCACTTACTAATAGCAGAATGTAGTAAGATAACTTATATGGTCAACAAAAACCCTATCAAAAATCCACACTGGAAATTCAAGAACCCCCGAACCGTCTAACGGCCCGGGGGGAGAACTCCAGCCTCCCTAGAGCTTCCAGCAAGGTTAGGATACAGATTATGTACAAGCTGGACAAAAATGCAAACAAAAACAAATAGCAAAAAGCAAGAAAGCAGACTTAGCTTAATCTAGCAGGAACCAGGATCAGTAGACAAGAGCACAACAGATTAGCTCTGATTACAACGTTGCCAGGCATTGAACTGAAGGTCCAGGGAGCTTATATAGCAACACCCCTGACCTAACGACCCAGGTGAGCATACAAGGGATGGCAGACATTCCCAGAGTCAAATCACTAGTAACCACTAGAGGGAGCCAAAAAGGTAAATTCACAACAGTACCCCCCCCTTAGTGAGGGGTCACCGAACCCTCACCAAGACCACCAGGGCGATCAGGATGAGCGGTGTGAAAGGCACGAACCAAATCGGCCGCATGCACATCAGAGGCGACCACCCAGGAATTATCCTCCTGACCATAGCCCTTCCACTTGACCAGGTACTGAAGCCTCCGCCTGGAGAGACGAGAATCTAAGATCTTCTCCACCACGTACTCCAACTCGCCCTCAACCAACACCGGAGCAGGAGGCTCAGCAGAAGGGACCACAGGCACAACGTACCGCCGCAACAAGGACCTATGAAATACGTTGTGAATGGCAAACGACACCGGAAGATCCAGGCGAAAGGATACAGGATTAAGGATTTCCAATATCTTGTAAGGACCAATGAAGCGAGGCTTAAATTTGGGAGAGGAGACCTTCATAGGAACAAATCGAGAAGACAGCCATACCATATCCCCAACGCGAAGTCGGGGACCCACACCGCGGCGGCGGTTGGCAAAACGCTGAGCCTTCTCCTGTGACAACTTCAAGTTGTCCACCACATGACTCCAGATCCGCTGCAACCTATCCACCACAGAATCCACCCCAGGACAGTCAGAAGGCTCCACATGTCCCGAGGAAAAACGAGGATGGAAACCAGAGTTGCAGAAAAATGGCGAAACTAAGGTGGCGGAACTAGCCCGATTATTAAGGGCAAATTCAGCCAACGGCAAGAAGGTCACCCAATCATCCTGATCAGAAGAGACAAAACACCTCAAATAAGCCTCCAGAGTCTGATTAGTTCGCTCCGTTTGTCCGTTAGTCTGGGGATGAAAAGCGGACGAAAACGACAAATCAATGCCCATCCTACCACAAAAGGATCGCCAGAACCTGGAAACAAACTGGGATCCTCTGTCCGACACAATATTCTCAGGAATGCCGTGCAAACGAACCACGTTCTGGAAGAACACAGGAACCAGATCAGAAGAAGAGGGCAGCTTAGGCAAAGGAACCAAATGGACCATCTTGGAGAAACGATCACATATCACCCAGATGACAGACATGCCCTGCGACACCGGAAGATCAGAAATGAAATCCATAGAGATGTGTGTCCAAGGTCTCTTCGGGACAGGCAAGGGCAAGAGCAACCCGCTGGCACGAGAACAGCAAGGCTTAGCTCGAGCACAAGTTCCACAGGACTGCACAAATGACCGCACATCCCTTGACAAGGAAGGCCACCAAAAGGACCTGGCCACCAGATCTCTGGTGCCAAAAATTCCCGGGTGCCCTGCCAACACTGAGGAATGAACCTCGGAAATGACTCTGCTGGTCCATTTAGCAGGCACAAACAATCTGTCAGATGGACAAGAGTCAGGCCTACCAGCCTGAAATCTCTGCAACACACGCCGCAGATCAGGAGAAATAGCTGACAAGATAACTCCTTCCTTAAGAATACCCACAGGTTCAGCGACTCCAGGAGCATCAGGCACAAAGCTCCTAGACAGAGCATCGGCCTTCACATTCTTAGAACCTGGTAAATACGAGACCACAAAGTCAAAACGGGAGAAAAACAATGACCAGCGGGCCTGTCTAGGATTCAGGCGTTTAGCAGACTCGAGATACATCAGATTTTTGTGATCAGTCAAGACCACCACACGATTCTTAGCACCCTCGAGCCAATGACGCCACTCCTCAAATGCCCACTTCATGGCCAACAACTCCCGATTGCCCACATCATAATTTCGCTCTGCCGGCGAAAACTTCCTGGAGAAAAAAGGCACAAGGTCTCATAGTAGAGCAACCAGGGCCTCTCTGCGACAAAACTGCCCCTGCCCCAATCTCCGAAGCATCCACCTCCACCTGAAAGGGAAGTGAGGTGTCAGGTTGGCACAAAACAGGCGCCGAAGTAAACCGGCGTTTCAACTCCTGGAAAGCCTCCACGGCAGCAGGAGCCCAGTGGGCTACATCAGAGCCTTTCTTGGTCATATCCGTCAATGGTTTAACAACGCTAGAAAAATTTGCGATAAAACGACGGTAGAAGTTAGCAAAACCCAAGAACTTCTGAAGACTCTTAACTGACGAGGGTTGAGTCCAATCATGAATAGCTCGGACCTTGACTGGGTCCATCTCCACAGCAGAAGGGGAAAAAATGAACCCCAAAAAGGGAACCCTCTGTACACCAAAGAGACACTTTGAGCCTTTAACAAACAAAGAATTTTCACGCAAAATCTTAAAAAATATCCTGACCTGCTCCACATGCGAGTCCCAATCATCAGAAAAAACCAGAATATCATCCAGATAAACAATCAAAAATTTATCCAGATACTTCCGGAAAATGTCATGCATGAAGGACTGAAAAATTGAAGGTGCATTAGAGAGCCCAAATGGCATCACCAAGTACTCAAAATGACCTTCGGGCGTATTGAATGCGGTTTTCCATTCATCGCCTTGCTTAATGCGCACAAGGTTGTACGCACCACGAAGGTCTATCTTGGTGAACCACTTGGCACCTTTAATCCGGGCAAACAAGTCTGACAACAGCGGCAAAGGATACTGAAATTTGACAGTGATCTTGTTTAAAAGCCGATAGTCAATACAAGGCCTCAAAGATCCGTCCTTTTTGGCCACAAAAAAGAATCCCGCACCAAGAGGGGAAGAAGAAGGACGGATATGCCCCTTCTCAAGAGACTCCTTGATATATGAACGCATCGCGGTATGTTCAGGTACCGACAAATTAAACAGTCTCCCCTTAGGAAACTTACTGCCAGGAATCAAATCTATTGCACAGTCACATTCCCTATGAGGAGGCAGTGCACTGGACTTAGACTCGCTGAAGACATCCTGATAATCAGACAAATACGCCGGAACTTCCGAAGGCGTAGAAGAAGCAATAGACAAGGGCAGGGAATCTCCATGAATTCCATGGCAGCCCCAACTTGACACCGACATTGCCTTCCAGTCCAAGACTGGATTATGGGTCTGTAACCATGGCAAACCCAAAACAACCAAATCATGCATCTTATGCAGAACAAGAAAACGTATCACCTCCCGATGTTCGGGAGTCATGCACATGGTAACCTGTGTCCAAAACTGCGGTTTATTTTTTGCCAAAGGCGTAGCATCAATACCCCTAAGAGGGATAGGATTTTCTAATGGCTCCAGAACAAAACCGCAGCGCTTGGCAAATGACAGATCCATCAGACTCAGGGCAGCACCTGAGTCTACAAATGCCATGACAGGATACGATGACAGTGAGCAAATCAAAGTTACAGATAGAATAAATTTAGGTTGCAAATTACCAATGGCGACAGGACTAACAACCCTAGTAAGACGTTTAGAGCATGCTGAGATAACGTGTAGAATCACCACAGTAGTAACACAAGCCATTCTGGCGTCTATGAATTTTCCGCTCATTTCTAGTCAGGATTCTATCACATTGCATTAAATCAGGTGCCTGTTCAGACAACACCATGAGGGAATTTGCGGTTTTGCGCTCCCGCAACCGCCGGTCGATTTGAATTGCCAGGGCCATGGAATCATTCAGACCTGTGGGAATGGGAAAACCCACCATCACATTCTTAATGGCTTCAGAAAGGCCATTTCTGAAATTTGCAGCCAATGCACACTCGTTCCACTGGGTCAGCACGGACCATTTCCGAAATTTTTGGCAATACACTTCAGCCTCGTCCTGGCCCTGAGACATAGCCAGCAAGGCTTTTTCTGCCTGAATCTCAAGATTGGGTTCCTCATAAAGCAAACCGAGCGCCAGAAAAAACGCATCAATATCAGCCAATGCCGGATCTCCTGGCGCCAGCGAGAAGGCCCAATCCTGAGGGTCGCCCCGTAAAAAAGAAATAACAATTTTCACTTGCTGAGCGGAGTCTCCAGATGAACAGGGTCTCAGGGACAAAAACAATTTACAATTATTCCTGAAATTTCTAAATTTAAATCGGTCTCCGGAAAACAGTTCAGGAATCGGTATCTTAGGTTCTGACATAGGATTTCTGATAACATAATCTTGTATGCCCTGCACACGAGCAGTAAGCTGGTCCACACCTGTAATCAAGGTCTGGACATTCATGTCTGCAGCAAACACAAGCCACTCAGAGGTAAAGGGGAAAAGAAAAAAAAATGAGAAAGAGAAAAAAAAAAACTCAGAATTTTCTTTCTTATAATCCCGCTTCTGCAATGCATTTAACATTTAATACTGTCCTGGCAAACTGTTATGACCCCAATGGCGAGGGTCTCAGAGGAACAAGTAAGTCTGCGAAGTACAAAAATCCAGCTCATAGGGCAGTGGTAACTGGGTTGACCATATATCTACTCCTAACGCCAACACTAGAAGTAGCCGGGGAACATGCCTACGTTGGTCGCTAGATGTCTCGCGCCAGCCGGAGGACTAACTACCCCTAGAAGAGGAAAACAAAGACCTCTCTTGCCTCCAGAGAATAGACCCCAAAAGTTGGATACAAGCCCCCCCACAAATAATAACGGTGAGGTAAGAGGAAATGACAAACACAGAGATGAACTAGGTTTAGCAAAGAGAGGCCCACTTACTAATAGCAGAATGTAGTAAGATAACTTATATGGTCAACAAAAACCCTATCAAAAATCCACACTGGAAATTCAAGAACCCCCGAACCGTCTAACGGCCCGGGGGGAGAACTCCAGCCTCCCTAGAGCTTCCAGCAAGGTTAGGATACAGATTATGTACAAGCTGGACAAAAATGCAAACAAAAACAAATAGCAAAAAGCAAGAAAGCAGACTTAGCTTAATCTAGCAGGAACCAGGATCAGTAGACAAGAGCACAACAGATTAGCTCTGATTACAACGTTGCCAGGCATTGAACTGAAGGTCCAGGGAGCTTATATAGCAACACCCCTGACCTAATGACCCAGGTGAGCATACAAGGGATGGCAGACATTCCCAGAGTCAAATCACTAGTAACCACTAGAGGGAGCCAAAAAGGTAAATTCACAACAGGAACCTGTGGAAAACATCAATGCCCAACAGAAGATTTATCGTTTTCATCAGAGATTCCCTGAGAAACCAGGTCCAGGATCGTCCTGAGGCCGCTTCTAAGGAGGGAGTAATGTCAGGACTCTGAACATTTTTTACCTTTTGTGCATTACTGCCCTTTTCCAACATGGCGTCTTTGGTCTCATGTGCACTTGTCTTCCTGCTATAAAACTCCACCCCAGCCTTCAGTCTGTGCTAGAGTATTCTGCTTTGCATCCAGCTCCTGATTACTCCCTGGCCTTGCACCTGCACCTGCTCCTGTGAACCTGTGTTGGAGATCCTGCCACTCTGCTCTGAGTTCCTGCTGCATACACCAGTGTTCAGTAATCCTCCTTCATCTGCTGCTCGTGTTACTTCCATCTGCATTTGCTGGACATGTAAGCTGTTTGCTGCTCTGCAAAACCTGAGACTATTAACCAGGCCTCCCTGGTTGAGCTAAGATATGATTTGAACTGCCTATAAGCATATCTATCTGTGTCTGGACTAAGTCAAGGATCTATTCGTGTCAAGTTTCCTCAAGAATAACTGTGCTTCATAGACTTTCTGTTTGTTTGCATCTACCTCTGAAGTTTCCTATTGACTGCTAAGCTGCGTTTATTATTTGCACCAAGTGTTGTGGACTTGAGTTTCTCTCTGCACCTGTTTGAATCACCGTGTGATAATATAAACTTTACCACTTATAAAACTGTGTCCTGTTGTCTTGTTCCACGTAAAGAGTCTCCTGAATTATCCCCTATAATTATTACATATACTTACAGACTCCCTTTAAGTACCATGCATCATCTCTGCTAATGTCCTGATAAAAGGCAGTGGCTTCAGAACCTGGGCGCAGCCACAAGGTCTAAACCTGACTTGAAAAATGTTATGCTGTTGTTACCCATCTATACAACCAACTTAGCCACCATTAAAACACGGAAACTTAACCTGGGTTCCGAATGCCAAATCTGCCAATCTTGACAGGAGTCTGAAGGTAACCCGTCAGGTCCTCTAATTGTTCTCTACTGCTAATATTGGGGTATGGAAGCGGATTTGTGTATTCTGATAATGTGCTCTATGTTCTAGGGTAATGTCCCCGATTAGTCCAATGAAATGTCTCTTCCCACATATTAGTCCAGCCTCAGATCCTTTCAGATCCTTTAATTATGCTTGCCCCTGGCAGTGATTGACAGCCTGCACACAGTCCCTATCAGGATAGGACTGCTGGAAATCTCAAGTATACGCACAACATTCGGTAGTCCTACCATTAGGAGGATTGTATGGAGGCTGTAAATCACTGCCTTGGAAGTCTGATTAGAGGATCCACAGCGCTTTACAGACATCATCACTGTCCCCAATGGAGCTCACAAGGTAAATTCGCTATCGCGTCTTTCAGACACGAGTACAACTGAAGCTCTGAGTGTCGGGTCAGCACATGATCATGTTATGTGATCACGCTGCTGACGTCACTCGCCGGCGCTGCAGAGCCAGAGACGCAGATTGGTGGTAAGTGCTCCAGTGGAGCTGAAGACACCGAAGGTGCGGGGGGGAGATTTAATGTGTGTGGGGATGGGGGACTTATTGTGGGGGGGAGATTTAATGTAAGTGGGGATGGGGGGGATTTATTGTGTGTGGGGAGAATTGGATTGGGGATGGTGGATTTAATGTGTGGGGGAGATTTGGAGTGGGGATGGGTGTGTTTAATGTGTGTGGGGATAATTTGAGTGGGGATGGAGGATTTATTGTGTGGGTTGAGAATTTGAGTGGGGATGGGGGAATATATTGTGTGGGGGAGAATTTGACTTGGGATGGGGGATTTATTGTGGGGGGAGAATTGGAGTGGGGATGGAGGATGTATTGTGTGGGGGAGAGATTTGGAGTGGGGATGGTGGATTAAGGGTATGTGCACACGCTGCGGATTTTGCTGAGGATCTGCAGCGTTTCCGCAGCTGCGGATCCGCAGCGGTTTCTCATGCATTTACAGTACCATGTAAAGCTATGGGAAATGAAATCCGCAGTGCACATGCTGCGGAAAAAACCGCGCGGAAACGCTGCGGTTTATTTTCCGCAGCATGTCCATTCTTTGTGCGGAATCCGCAGCGGTTTTTCACCTGCTCCAATAGGAAACTGCAGGTGAAAAACCGCAGCAGAAACCGCAATAAAAACCGCGATAAATCCGCAGTAAAAACTGCAGCGGTTTTGCACTGCGGATTTATCAAAAACGCTGCGGAAAATTCCACAATGGAATCCGAAGCGTGTGCACATGGCCTTAATGTGTGGGAGAGATTTGGAGTGGGTATGGGTGTGTTTAATGTGTGTGGGGATAATTTGAGTGGCGATGGGGGATTTATTGTGTGTGGGGAGAATTGGAGTGGGGATGGGGGATTTAATGTGGGGGGGATTTAATGTGTGTGTGGGGAGATTTGTCATGGGGATGGAGGTGTTTAATGTGTGTGGGGAGGATTTAGAGAGGGGATGGTGGATTTAATGTGTGTGGCGAGATTTAGAGTGGGGATGGTGGATTTAATGTGGGGGGAGATTTGCAGTGAGGATGAGGGATTTAATGTGTGGGGGAGATTTGGAGTGGAGATGGGGTTATTTATTGTGTGTGGGGAGATTTGTAGTGGGGGTGGAGGGATTTAATGTGTTGGGGAGATTTGAGGACACAAAATGAAGAGCAAAGGGGAGATGGGGGCATGTATGAGGAAACAGTACAGGGGAATGGGGGATGTATGAGGAAACAATATGAGGGAATGGGGGGCATATATGAGGAAACAGTATGGGGGAATGGGGGGCATATGTGGCGCTCCAGGGTCCTGGTCGTCACAGTGACATTGCTTTCCTCACGGGGAAAGTTATGTTACTACGTTTGGAAGCGATGAAGGATATCTTTTATCAGGTAATCCACTTACACACAACATGTTCACACTCCAGGCCACAAGGGGGAGCTTTTGATCCTATTTCTAGGTGATTCCCCTGCATACGCAGATATATTGTGGTTAGGAGGGAAGTTAGTCAGATTCTGTCAGAGGACAGAGGAGGAAGCAGTCAGACATAGAGTGTCGGAAGGACTGAAGGAGCCGTGTAACCAGAGTTGCTACAGCTCCTAAAGAAAGAGAATTAAGAAGGAAAGGACAGCTTGTGGAAAGTGTGCAGGAGAGCAAAGCACTCGAGAGTGATATCAGGGGAGACCAGCTGCGAACGAGCTGCCTCTCTCTGATGCGCAGATAACCGGTAGCTGGAACACCGAGGTAGAAAGGGTCTCTAGGACTTACAGCAGAGACCGGCAGGACAGCTGAACTGCAAGTTACCTGTCGGCCACACACACCTGAAGGCACAGTAACACATGGAGCCCGGGGCGTGATAGAGTCCCTGTAAAAAGGCTCGAGTTAGCTGTCATACAGGTATTACACTACCTACTACCTACACTACTGCGCTAGAGTAAGGCTTTTAACTCCACTTGGTAAAGGGGACTCTGAATTTGCTTCCAAGCCGGCCGGACTCTGCCTGCCCTGTGATCTGGTTCCCTGGACTGTGGCTGCCTGAAGACTTCAGTAAACCAGGTAAAGAGACTGCAAACCTGTGTTCTCGTTCTTTACTGCACTATTCACCATCTTCCATCTACACACCGGGAGCCCTGGGGGTATACTTCACCTGTGGGAAGTTATACTATATAGCTGCCATAACATCACCCCAGAGGACCCCTTAAAGCAGCGTCGGTCCCCACTGACCGAATACCACAGGTGGCGTCACAAGCATAAACTTTATTCAATTTCCCTTTTACATGGGTGCCCAGGGCCACGGACCGGGTCGCCACCGTGACACCCCCCTGTGAGTACCGACCCGGTACCGAGTACCCCACAGCCCTGGGGGGCGACTCACATATATGAGGAAATAGTATGGGGGAATGGGGGGGCATGTATGAGGAAACAGTGCAGGAGAATAGAGGGCATGTATGAGGAAACAGTACAGGGGAATGGGGGCATGTATGAGGAAACAGTATGGGGAAATGGGGGACATATATGAGGAAACAGTATGGGGGAATGGTGGCATGCACGAGGAAACAGTATGGGGAAATGGGGACATATATGAGAAAACAGTATGGGGGTTGGGTGCAGACAGTATGGGGAGCAAATGGGGGAATGCATGAGTACACAGTATGAGTAGCGATGTGAAAAATGTATGTGGACAGAGTACGGGGAGTGAGGGTGATGGGATGTGTGCATGCATAGCATGGGGAGACAGTGTAAGGGTACAGCCAGGAGGGGAGAGTATACCAAGGAGGGGGGAGTGTGATGAGAGAGTACAGTATAAATACTGGGCCCTATAGGGGGGACACAGTAAGAGAGGACAGTGTGGAGAGGGGGCCGGTATGGAAAGGAGAGGTCAGTGTAAAGAGCATGCAGCATAAGAGGGACAATGTGGGGGTCATATTTTGTGCAGACAATACAGTGAGGGGCAATTTTTTATTCAGGAGCATTATAATGACACTTCTATCTTTAAGGGCATCATGTGGAGATTTTCTGCAAAAGAGCGGAGGAGATGGAAGTCTGCAGAGACGGCTGTGGATGAGAAAACTCATCATGTGGTCTGGACAAGATGAAGAAAAGAGGGAGAACGACTCCAGAGACAATGTCATCTATAAGGTACCTGGATGTAAATGTTATTTGTGATACTACCGTATTTTTCGGACTATAGGACGCACCGGACTATAAGGCGCACCCAGGTTTTAGAGGTGGAAAATAGGGAAAAAAATATTTGAAGCAAAAAAAATGTGGTAAAATATTTAATAACATAAATAACATACTATTATATGTGGTGTTATTATATATAATAGTACGTTATTATGTTGGAAGCTGCGGGACCAGTGTGGTGTCTGTGAAGTACTATATGAAGACACTGGAGGGTGAGTATAAGAATGGGGGCACAGGGCTTATAGTGAAAGCACCACTCCAGCACTGCAAAATAACACTGGAGTGCTGCTTTAAAATCCCATGGGAGAACTATAACTCCCAGCATGTCCTGCAGATCCTATGACATGCTGGGAGTTATAGTTCACCAAAGGAGTGGCAGAGTGCTTTATTGTGTTTTGTAAAGACTAACCTCTTAATTGTGGGAGCCAGCCTGTGGTGAGGTAAAAGCTGGAGCATCCCATGGCTGCACACACAGAGCCCTCTCTCTTGTTGCCTTACCACAGCGCACGCGCAGGACATAAGAGGAAGCTGCAGATTCTAGGTGGGAGTCTGAAGGACCTATGATGATGTCAGAAGAGGGAGGGCTCTGAGCTGCCATGTGATGCTCCAGCCCGCCCACTTCTGACATCACACAGGTCCTCCTTGTGCACCACAGACAGCTCAGCGTCCAGCACAGGCAGGTATGCAGCGATCTCCTGGCCGCTGCTGCTGCTGCCTCCTCCCCCGTACACACAGATCTACCCAGAATCAGTGCTGGGGAAACTGTGTCGCTGCTTAAGTGCAGCATTCATTTGCTGCTCCCCGCTCACCGCTCAGCTGATCGGTGGGCGGGGAGCCGCTAATGAATATTCACTGCACTTAATCAGCGGGGCCATGTGGTTTCCCCAGCAGCTGATTCCGGCAGCGGTGACATCCTGAAGTGGGATATCATTGCGATCCCACTCGCTGCTGCCCCCCTCCCCACATGCTATATCCGTACTATAAGACGCACCCACACTTTCCTCCCAAATTTGGAGGAAAAAAAGTGCGTCTTATAGTCGGAAAAATACGGTAATTATCATGTTTTTATTTATGTTAGGAGCATTAAATGAGATGTCCAGGTTTGTAATGAGTCTGCAGTTATTCTTCGTGACTGCAGACTTCTGAATTCTCAGTGCGCTCTGCATGCTGTCAGGATTCTCTCGTGCTGGCGATTTACGGTAACGTGCGGTAACGTGATGACTAAACATGTGTGGCCTAACTTAATGAAAATAAACTGAGCGAGGCCGGGCATGTCTAGTCGGAATGTGGCCAGAAGTATACAAATCACATGCTTGTGCTGAATTGACTGTCCACCGGCAAGGGAGAATCCTAAAAGTGTACAGTGCATTAGTTGTGAGAATTCAGAAGCTGCGATGTCAGGATTCAGCTCTGGAGGTTCCAGTAGTCGTCACATGGACACTTCACTCATATGTGATTTTCATACTTGTGGTCCTGTGACAACGAGCTTCCCTTCCTGCTTCTCTCAGTTTTTCACTGAACATTGAGAATATTGGGGAGAGCGGCTCGTCGGTACATGACTAAGTGTGAAAATCGCATATGTCCTGGGGGGGGGGGGGGGGCAAACTGAATTTTTGCCCCGGGTGCCAGAAAACCTAGATACACCTCATACGAGCAGACTGGCTGTCTAATAGGTAACAAAAAGAATTTTGCTAATAATGGTAGCAGGGTGACCATAGTCATTACAATTCCCAGTAGCTTCAAATCAGCAGGTCTTTTCCTGGTTTATTCTCATGTCTCCAGTTGTTGCAAAACTGCAACTCCGTCCCTAAGCCTAACGATAACCTAACTTGCTGGGAGTTGTAGTTTGATAACAGCCATATATTAGAGTAAGATGGACTCTTATAAACGGCACTGTCACCTGCTGAGGGGGACCCCGGGATAACTAGACCGAAAGCAACATTTTCAATACATTTTGGATTCCAGAAGAACCATTGGACAAGAGGGAAGTACCTGGATCTTTGCGGACACCTAGGCATCCTTTCAGCTCTGCGAGTGAGATGGTTTTATCCTTGTTGAGGTCACAGTAGTCAGTAAAACGTCTGGCGCATTTCTTGGGTTTGGCTTTCCTCTTTACATATCTTTTGAAGGGTTTCATCTCCTTTTTGTTGATGTCTTCATTGCTGTTGCTGTCTAGCTGGCTGAAATACCACAGAACTACACGTTCTTCCAGCGTGTGGTTGGGATCAGGTTCTGAGAATCTGCAAAACAATATTAGTAAAGTTCCCGGAACGGTTTGTCACAGCATTGTTATCAAAGATTGAATATCTCATCAACACGTTACTTTTTTAAAGCGATGCCACGACTTTAAAGCCAAATTGTATAGCAGGGAATTGTACAAGGAAAAATACAAGTGGGCAGCAAACTGGGCAGTTGCCTACGGTCTCAACCAATGGAACAGATGAATTGCAGTATTGTGTGGGCACAATATGGTTATATCTGGACACTGTATACTGGTATTATTGGAGCACTAAACATTATATTGTGTGGGTTCGCACTATGTGGTAGTATCTTCTGTACAACTAACCATATAAATTATTTTGGAGAAATCCAATTAACAATTCATTGCACCTTTTGTAAACTACAGATGACATTTACTTAAGCTTATAGTCTGCAAAATGAGAAAGAAGAGGGACCGTGCTTAAGAGCAGAACAACATGACAGTGCTCCATCTTTCATCTCCAGAACGGAAATGTCGTAAATGCTTCTGTGATACCGGAATGATTAATGTAAGTACATACAGTGGTCTCTCAAGTTACAATCATAACCCCTTAAAGGGAATCTGTCAGCAGGTTTTTGCTATATAATCTGAAAGCAGCATGAGGTAGAGGGTGAAACACTGATTTCAGCGTTGTGTTACTTATTAGGCTATGTGCTGTTGTTTCAATACAATGAGCATTTTATCAGCAGGAGATAATCGCTGCCGGAATAGTTGTCTCGTGTATCCTGGTCCTATCAAGCCATCATCACTGATTAGCAGTTTACCGTCAATATACAATGCATGGTGTGGACGGGGTCAGCTTTTTCAGCTCTGCTACATGCTGCTTCTAAAATCTTCGATTCCCTTTAACCCCTTTCCCACCTGAGACATATCCATATGTCAATGTGACCTGGGACGTACGGATACATCCCGGCGATTTTGTGTGCACACAGGCTGTTAGCTGACAACCGGCACTCGGTGCCAGGAGCAGTCCCCGCACCGCTCCCGGCACTTTAACCCCCTAAATGCTGTGATCGAACTGGATCGCAGCATTCCGGGAGCAGACAGAGGGAAGACAGCCTCTCTGCCCTTGGATCGGAGACACTGCAACATCATTGCGGGGTCCCGATCGTTGCCATGGTGACCCGATGTCGTCACCAGAGCTAGCAAAGTTGCTAGATCATGCTCAGAGCATGATCAGCAACTTTGTGAGTGCAGCGCTGACACTTTACATAGCATAGGGTTGCTGCTGCATCCCCATACTACACAAGCGATCAGCCTGCAAAAAACGAAAGTCCCATATCGGAACAAAGTAAAAAAGTTAAAGAAACTAAAAAAAAAAATAAAAAAAAATTAAATTGTAAATATATATATATATATATATATATATATATATATATATATATTTTTTTTTTTTTTTTTTTTTTTTTAAAAATACAAATATATTGTACCCATAAATAAATATTTTTATGAAAAAAAAATAAAAGTAAACATATTTGGTATCGCCGCGTCCAGAACAGCCCAACCTAAGAAACGGTTCCACTAGTTAACCCTTTTAGTGAACACCATAAAAAATGCAAAGAACAACTCTTTATCATGATACCGCCGAAAAAAAGTGAAATAAAATGCAACCAAAAAGACTGATATAGATAAGCATGGTACAGCTGAAAACGTCATCTTGTCCCACAAAAAACGAGCTGCCGTACAGCTCCATCAGCAGAAAAATAAAAAAGTTATAGCTCCAAGAATAAAGCGATGCAAAAATAATTATTTTGTCTATAAAAGTTTTTATTGTGTAAAAGCGTCAAGACATAAAAAAAATATACATAAATGGGGCATTGCTGTAATCGTACTGACCCGAAAAATAAAACTGCCTTATCAATGTTACCACACACATAATGACAACCCCCCCTCCCAAACAACTCCTGAATTGCTGGTTTCTGTTCATACTGCCTCCCAAGAATCGGAGTAGAAAGTGATCAAAACATTTCATGTGTCTCAAAATGATACCAATAAAAACGGCAACTCGTCCTGAAAAATACAAGCCCTCACATAACATGAAATATGGAAAAATTACAGCTCTCAAAATATGGTAATGCAAAAAACTAGTTTTTGCAATAAAAAGCATCTTTCAGTGTGAGACAGCAGCATAAAAACCCGATATAAATCTGTTATTGCTGAAATCGCACCGACACAAATAATAAAGTCGCCTAATCACTTATGCCGCATGAGGAAAAAATAAATAAAACCAATTCTGCACCTGCTGTTGAATTTTCCATTCTGCCTCCCAAACATCGCAGTAAGGCTTGGAGCACATTTATCCTGCACTTTTCGCTGAGTGCTTACCCCGGGGTTTTCATGTAAATCTCTGAAATACGTGATTCAGATGCAACCCGTGGGGGAAGATTTCCTATAATGAGTCAGATGGAGGCACTGTGGACGCCATCTGGCCAATGATCCAGTACTGTCCGTCTTTTTAGGATTGCATAAAAGTGCCATAGGCCAATTTTCTGGACTTTTGAAAAGAAGGACACCGCTGAACAGAAGCCAGACGAAGTCCGGAGTAACTCTGCTGCCTCATTATAGTGAATGGATCCGTCGGTGGTTTCATCTGAATCACGTCACTTGGCCACCTAGATGGAAACCCCAATGTAAGTGGTCAGCGTAGAGCAATGGATAAATGTGATCCCAAACGTTATGTAAAATATTTCCAACAAAAGCTTCAACTCTATCCACAAGAAAAAAAAAAAATCTCCCACTCAGGTCTGTCATCGGTTAACAGAAATATAGGGGGCTTCCACGTTACTGGTAGTACAATGGCTCTGAAAAAACTAAATGGCTCCTCACCCCTCAAAAGAAATTCACCAAATTCTGCGCTCCCAAATCCAAATGTCTCCCTCCCTTCCCTTTGGTGGTAAAAATGTGGTTATTTTTTCTTCAATGCCCAATGGTATAAAATTCACACCCATGGTATTAATGTGATCACTGCACCGCTAATTAAGTCGATGAGAGGTGTAGTTTGCAAAAAAGAGTCACTTATGGGGTTTCTGCTGTTCTGGCAGCTCAATGGCTCTCCCAGTGGGTCATGGCACCTGCAAACCATAACAATAAAAACTGCACTATAGTATGGCACTGCTCCCCTTCTGAGCTTTGCACTGTGCCTGAAAATCATTTCCTGATTATATGAGGTTATTGGCGCACTCAGGCAAAAATGGTTTGTTGTAAAAAAAAATCCTATTAGCCCTTGGAAAAATTAAAAACTTGGGGCTGAAACAGCATTTTAGTGGTAAAAATGTAATTTATTCTTTCTTCACCGCTCAATGGCATAAAATTATGTGAGGCACATGTATTGTCAATATGATCACTGCATCCCTAGATGAATTCATTGGGGAGCGTACTTTGTAAAATGAGTTCACATATGGAGGCTCTGCTAATGTGACATGGCACCCTCAAACCATTCCAGCAAAATCTGAACTCCAATATGGCGCCTCTTCCCTTCTGAGATTTGCATTGTGCCTCAAAAGTAGTATTCCCCCACATGTGGGGTATCGGTGTACTAAGGTGAAAATGCAGAACAAATTGTATGGTGCAATTTCTCCTGATACTCTTGTAAAAACAAAAGAATTGGGGCTAAAATAACATTTTTGTGGGGAAAATGTGATTTTCTTTTGTTTTTACAGCTCAACATTATAAACTTCTGTGAAGCACCTGGGGGCTCAAGGTGCTCACCATACATTTAAATATATTCCTTGAGGGGTCTAGTTTTCAAAATGGGGTCACTTGTGGGGAGTTTCCATTGTTTGGGAAAATCAGGGGCTCTCCAAATGGGACATGGCGTCCATCAACGATTCCAGCTAATTTTACATTCAAAAAGTCAAATGACCCTCCTTCCCTTCCAAGCCCTGCCGTGCACCCAAACAGTAGTTTTCTCCCACGTGTGAGGCATCGACGTACTCAGAAGAAATTGCACAACAAATTGTATCGTGCAATTTCTTCTGTTACCCTTAGGAAAATACAAACTTTTGGGCTATAACAACATTTTTGTAGGGAAAATGTGATTTTTTTATTTTCACGGCTCAACATTATAAACTTCTGTAAAGCACCTGGGTTTCAAGGTGCTCAATAAGCATCTAGATCAGTTCCCTGAGGGATCTAGTTTCCAAAATGGTGTCACTTGTGAGGGATTTTCACTGTTTAGGCACATCAGGGGATCTCAAAACGCGACTTGGCGTCCGATAATTGCTCCAGCAAATTTTGCATTCAGTAAGTCAAATGGCGTTCCTTCTCTTCCAAGCTCTGCTGTGCACCCAAACAGTGGTTTTCCTCCACATATGGGGTTATTGGCATGCTCAGGAGAAATTGCACCACAAATTTTGGGGTCCATCTTTTCCTATTACCCTTGTGAAAAAAAAAAAATGTGGGTCTAAAGTAATTTTTTTTTGTGAAAAAAATTAAATGTTCATTTTTTTTCCACATTCCAAAAATTCCTGTGAAGCACCCGAAGGGTTAATAAACTTCTTGAATGTGGTTTTGAGCACCTTAAGAGGTGCATTTTTTAGAATGGTGTCACTTTTGGGTATTTTCTGTCATATAGAACCCTCAAAGTCACTTCAAATGTGAGGAGGTACCTAAAAAAAATGGTTTCGTAAATTTTGTTGGAAAAAGGAGAAATCGCTGGTCAAATTTTAACCCTTACAACTTCCTAACAAAAAGATCTTGTTTCAAAAATTATGCTGATGTAAAGTAGACATGTGGAAACTGTTATTTATTAACTAATTAATTAATTTTGTGTGACACATCTCTCTGATTTAAGGGCATAAGAATTCAGAGTTTGAAAACTGCAAATTTTCCCAAATTTCCATTTTGTTCACAAATAAATGCAAGTTATATTGAATAAATTTTACCACTATGAAGTACAATATGTCACAAAAAAACAGTCTCAGAATAAGTGGGATCCGTTCCAGAGTTATTACCTCACAAAATGACACTGTCCAGAATTCTAAAAATTGGCCATTAACATGGCAAACCACCTTGGGGGTAAAGGGGTTATTGACCAGCACAATGATTTTGAAATTCATGAAAGGAATTTTTTTTTTCTTTTACATTTTTGCTTCTCCGCTTTTCCCTTAGGTCATTATGGTCATGTGGATATCTAATGCGTGTAGTTTTTTGTTTGTCTGCATGCAATAAATTTTATTTTTATACAAAAAAAGCTATTTTTTTCATATATATTTTTTTTTACAGGTGTGTATGTATAGACTCAGACAAAATTGTTGGTACCTTTCTGTTAACATAAGAAAAACTCACAATAGTCACTGAAATAAATTGAAAGTGACAAAAGTTGTTTCAATTTAAATTTACTGAATATCAATAATGAGGATCAGACATTGCTTTTGACTGGAATCACAGTAGCATATGGCATCCGATGAGAGATACTAATGGCCCTCAGCTCCAGCTCTGCTGTGAGCGTGAGCTGAGTGTTCCATCTTCTCCATTCCCTGTCTCGGCATATATCGGACTGCTCTGGGATGACATCCCATTGCAGCCCGATGATTCACACACACACCCATAGACTTGTATGGGTAAGTGAGAGCAGAGTCTCACTGTCAATTGCAGAGAATCGGCATGAGAAAATAAATGCAGATCTGCTCTACCCCATAGGATAACACTGGGACGAGTGCTATCCGATAAAACATCAGATAGCACTCGGTCGTGTTATACGCCAGTAATGACCCCGACCTTTAATTTGTGGTTCATGTAGAAAATAATTATAAAAAAAGTAATTAAAATAACTTGAAGAAAAGTCATAGTATCTTAGCAATAATTTGTTGTGCAACCTTTTGAGTCAATGAATGCAAGCAATTGATTTCTGTTACTGTCAATGAGACTTGTGCATCAGTCCACCGGTATTTTGGCTCATTCCTCGTGTGTAAACTGCTCCACCTATCTCAGGTGAGCATTATATATAATTTTTTATATAGCAATACAAGGTAGGTTAGGCTTAAATCCTAGCTCTGCAGGCTTTAATTAGTGCTCCTTGCTAGCCCTGCATATGAACAGGTTAGGTCTTAATCTGAGTCAGTCTGCTGGGGAGGCGGAGCAGATTGGATGTGTTAGGAAATTGAAGAGAGAAACAAGCCAGAATCTTTTTGAGAGGACTGCAAGTATCAGTCGTTGCTATGGACAACAGCAGTTCTTGTTTGACGGAGCTGGGGCTAGCTCAGCAGTGTCTGAAGTAGTCAGGGTCTATACAGTTTAGTTAGCACCTGGAGAAGGCTAGGAATTTATGTTTATGATTTTGTTGCTTTGGTGCTGTGCAACCTGTGGAAAGCAGTAAAAATGCACTTTACCTAAAGCCTAATGCCCAGGAGAGTAAAGGTACCTTCACACTGAACAACTTAACAACGATATTGCTAGCGATCCGTGACGTTGCAGCGTCCTGGATAGCGATATCGTTGTGTTTGACACGCAACAGCGATCAGGATCCTGCTGTGACATCGTTGGTCGGAGCTAGAAGGCCAGCACCTTATTTCGTCGCTGGCTCACCCGCTGACATCGCTGAGTCGGTGTGTGTGACGCTGATTCAGCGATGTCTTCACTGGTAACCAGGGTAAACATCGGGTTACTAAGCGCAGGGCCGCGCTTAGTAACCCGATATTTACCCTGGTTACCATTGTAAAAGTAAAAAAAAACCACTACATACTCACCTTCTGATGTCTGTCACGTCCGCCGCCGGCGGCTTCCCTGCACTGAATGTGTCAGCACCGGCCGGCCGTAAAGCAGAGCACAGCGGTGACGTCACCGCTCTGCTTTACGGCCGGCGCTTACACAGTGCAGGGAAGTGGACGCCGGGGGACGTGACAGACACCGGAATGTAAGTATGTAGTGTTTGGGTTTTTTTACATTTACACTGGTAACCAGGGTAAACATCTGGTTACTAAGCGCGTCCCTGCGCTTAGTAACCCGATGTTTACCCTGGTTACCCGGGGACTTCGGCATCGTTGGTCGCTGGAGAGCTGTCTGTGTGACAGCTCTCCAGCGACCACACAACGACGAAACAGCGACGCTGCAGCGATCGGCATCGTTGTCTATATATCGCTGCAGCGTCGCTTAATGTGACGGTACCTTAAGTGAATCCCTACAATTAGTGGATGTAATGGGGTTATTATGTCCCAGAGAGCACAGGTGATTGCAGTGTAAACATTTAATGTCCTGGGTAAAGGCAGCTATAGCATTGCGAACACAGTCTGAAAGCATGGGGGACCTTGTTAAACAATTAGTCCAGCAGCAGCAGACCCAGCAGGAGACTAGCAAATTCCTGATCCAACAGTTTCAACAGCAGCAGCTGTAGTCGTAGCAGCAGGTTCAGCATCAGCAGCAGATGACTCTCCTGGGAGAAACTGTCCAGACCAGGGAGATGGCATCAACTGTCAGCCAAAGGAAAGGTAATCGGGTGAGGTGAACAGTACCGGAGGCCTTGCAGAAAATAACTCTGGAGGACAATGTCAAGGCTTTCTTGACTGTATTTGAGAGGGTGGCAGACAAAGAGAAACTACTCCCGAAGCAATGAGCAGAGGTTCTAGCACCATAACTTACTGGGGAATCACAGAAAGCATATTACAACCTTGCCCTACAGGGTGCCAAGGAGTACAACAAGATGAAGGAAGAGATTATGGCACATTTGGGCATCACCTTGGCAGTCCGAGAACGACTGGTGCACCTCTGGTGCTTCAAAAGGAACAAGCCTCTCAAGTCCAAGATGTTCAACCTGTTACACCTGGAATAAAAATAGCTACAGCCCAAAACCTGAGAGTGGTGGTGGATTGGTTTATCCACTCTGGATTGCCCAAGGAGATCCCCAGAATTCAAATGACCTTCAGAGCTTTGTGGAAAGATACTTGGCCATGGAGAACTCCCTGAGAAATAAGGGAGCCTGAGGTCACATTTCTGGGAGACCCAAAAGAAGGGGCTGAAGGCCATGTCTGAGGGGCGAACAAAAACCCAGGAGGGGTCAGAGGCAGATTTACGGCAATGGCCATAACACTACATGTGCTAGTCCTTGGGAAAGGGAGTGGAGATAAGGTATATCCATGGAGATACCAAGAACTATCCCATGACCCAGGTCAACATACTCACAAACTGTAATTCCGTGTCCCACCAAGTGGGAGTGGTCGAGGACTTGTTGCATGCTATTGTTATCGATCAAAATTTATCTTTGTTCTGGGACTTATAGGCTAAAGCTGTAGTACCCAGTAGCCCAATATGTTGACAAGAATTTGGCTATGGTAACAAAGACATATGCATACGGTGAATTTCCATTCACTGTACTGGCTAGAAAGGAGAATGAGGAAGCATGCCCTGAAGCCAATATTTCTGACCTGGAGGAATCCCAGGATAACTTTGGGATTGCCCCGTTCAGAGAATTAACAGTAAAAGGTACCAAGGAAAATGTAAATGGGGTTCCCTAGGAGACGGGAGCCAATAGTTGGTTTCTGCCAGTGGCCTTGCATAAATAATTTGTTATGTCGTGGGGACAAAGTAAAGGGACAGGTAAAAGAGAGCCTTCTCAAGGCCTAAGACTAGTGATGAGCGAATATACTTGTTGGTTGGGTTTTCCCGAGCACGCTCGGGTGATCAAGTATTTGTTAGTGTTCGGAGATTTAGTTTTAGTCACGGCAGCTGCATGATTTGCGACTGTTAGGCTGCCGTCACACTAGCAGTATTTGGTCAGCATTTTACATCAGTATTTGTAAGCCAAAACCAGGAGCGGGTGATAAATACAGAAGTGGTGCATATGTTTCTATTATACTTTTCCTCTAATTGTTCCACTCCTGGTTTTGGCTTACAAATACTGATGTAAAATACTGACCAAATACTGCTAGTGTGACGGCAGCCTTAGACAGCTTGATTACATGTGGGGATTCCCTAGCAACCAGGCAACCCCCACATGTACTCAACCTGGCTAGAAGCTGTAAATCATGCAGCTGAAACAACAAAAACTAAATCTCCGAACACTAACAATTACTCGGACATCACCCGAGCCTGCGCGGGAAAACCCGATCAACGAATATGTTCGCTCATCATTACCTAAGACGCTTGAGAAAGGACATTGTGTTCGAAACGCGCAGCCATTTAACATGTCACAATATGTCTGTCATCATCTTCCTTTTTAATTTTGATAAATAAAATTGAATTTTATAAGAAGCAGGAAAAACACCTATTTTTTGATCACCGCACATGAGACTACATGGGTTCCGCGCTTCTACACGCCGCATTCTGCTGCAGGTAAGCTGGTAATTTTTAATTTTTTTGTAAGGTGAAAAATCCAGCGGGTATAAATCATTCAGCTAGAGTGAAACAAAAATCATTCAGCTAGAGTGAAACAATTTAAGTCTGGGGATCAGGTACTTGTGTTAGTGTCTACAGGGGAGAACAGGTTCCTTAACCAGTGGCAGGGGCCATATAAAGTTGGAGAGGTAAACTATAAAGTACACCGACCAGAGAAACGGAAGCCATTTCCCCTATATATTATGATAACCTTTGTGAAGAAGGACCCCCTAGAAACCCCTTGCTTGTTAGCCCAGTTAGAAGCCAACATTCTGGATATCAATGTAGCAGGAAATGTGTCACCTTCCAAAAGACAATACGAACGGACATTGGTACCCCAAAATAGGGGCAGGGTCTTGGAGTTACCAGGTCACATTAGTGTCAAACATGAGCTTCCCATTCGGGTCAATTTAAAGCCTTGTAGAATTCATGAGGCCCACCGGGAGTAGTGTCAGAAGAGGCATTACAAAACTGGCCACGCCCCCTCGTAAAATCAGTTTTGGTAAAGTGGCCCCCTGTAGGCACTAGGGGTGGGTTGGCAGATGGTGCTCTGCCCTCAGCTTTGGGCAGACGGGGAGGGTGTATAGCAATGCCAGGTAGGCTATGGTTAAATCCTAGCTCGGCATGCTTTAATTAGCACACCTGGCTGGCTTTGCATATAAACAGGGTATGTGTTCATTTAAGTCATGCTAGTCTAGGTATTCATTTAAGGGACTGGGATTATAGCACAGAGCCAAGAGCTGTAAATTTATGGCACTTGGTCATTATCAGGTTAATTTATTTGCAGATAATCACCGTTAGTTGAAATCATTGCAAACAATCAAAACCCCAAAATTGCTGTTTTTGTTCTCTGCCCCTCCCACAAAAAATGCATAAACTGATTATCAATAAGCCAAATGTACCCCAAAATAATAACATTAAAAACTATAGCTCGTCACACAAAAAACAAGCCCTTAAACAGCTCCAATGATGGAAAATTGATAAGGTTATGGGTCTCAGAAAATGGCAAAACATACCAATTTTTTCTTTGAAAATGTTTTCAATCTTTTTTTTTTTCACCATTTTTCCTCCCTTTGATTTTTTTCCCCCTGTTTTTCAGTATTTTTTTTGTAAACTGAATGGCATCTCTCTTCCAAAATCCAATATCTTTAGCAAAAATATACAAATGGTATGTAAATAGTTGAACATAATTGTATATAGCTCAATATTTATGTACATAGATGCTATCACATGTAGAGAGATGGACAAGAGAGACTGAGTAACTGTAAGCGAACACAGCCATCTGCTGGACCAAACTGAAACTGAAAGTAAAAAAAGAAAGACTTGTGTTAGCAGGAAACAAGAAGGAAGTGCATTTTCCAAGGGGGAAGAGTTTTTTAAAAAGAGGACACCAGGTCAGGTGACCCCTGTGTTGCAGTGACTAAAGATAAAAGGTCTGGCCAAGCTGCAAAGAAGGAGTTGGCGCCAGAACTTGCAACAGGGCAAGTAGTATGCCTGCGAGGTGGCCTTACAGCCACCATCGCCACAGAAGAGTCCAAGAGTAGTCAGATGCCGTAGAAGACCTGAGTTGTTAGGAAGATCCGTGCCCAGATTCAGTGGGAGGCCATTACCAGAGCCAAACCAGGTCCGAGGGATGCCGCAGCAGAGTTACTGGAAAGTGTTTGGAGGGCGAGACAGGCGGGACGTTATCAGCCAGTGAGCGAAATTCGGACGACTCCAGTAGAGGCCTGGGATCCAGACTACGTAGGTCAAGTACCGAAGACCAGAGCAACACCGGTCAAGACCTGGAACCCAGATGATGCCAGTCAAGATTCGAGGGCCAGCCCCCCACTTTACCAGATCAAGGAGATGCCCGTCGGCGGTCAAGCACCTGAGATAAACGACCACAGACTCTCACCTAGGCTGGTGATTGGAGGACACGAGTGAGCAGGGCCGTTACTTTCAGCACAGACTCATGGTTCTGAGTGTGGGCAGAAGGGAGGCTGCAGATGAGACGGAGCCTGGCTGATGCTAAAGCGGCCCAGAAATGTTATTAGACTTTGTCAGGGCCCAGAAACCTGTAAGGGTGTCCTAGAGACTGTTCCAGCTATCTACATTGTCCTTTTCCCGGTTAGACCAAGGTTGGACTGTAGACTCCGAACTGATGTTGAGGACAGATCTCTTGTAATGTACTAACTAATATATCTTTATGCATATAATTGCTACTATTGATACTGTGAATATTGTTCTTGTGCAATTTATCTGTGATAATTATCTTTCCTGCATATCCCTGTTAAGTGAAGAAAGTAGAAGTAGATTGTTGATCCCGCCTGTTGTCTCCGCTGTTGCCTTCAGGTCACTATTTCCAGTGGATGAGTTTATAGATATCTCTTTCAGTAGGTTTGTGGTAAACAACTATGCTAGGATGCTCCTAAGAACAGAAGCAATGACACAGGATAATTAGGTCTGCTCGGTTACAGCCTACGGGGAAGTTACAGACATACCCAAATTACCGGCTTCTCAGTTTCCCTTAAATGCCATAAAAGCTAAATTCCTCAAAATCATATCTGATCTGTCTGTCCATAAATATCACCACAAAGCCATGTTCAAAACCAGCAGCAGGATCCCCCACAATGCAGTGACGTGACTCAGACAGCCCTACCGGAGTCTGATAAGGCCTTATGTCAAAATGTTAATAATGGAAATTTCTGACTTGTACTAGTTACGCATAATTTATGTTGCAGAATTTTAGGGATTTTTACGGTATTTGGTTGGTATGTACTTGTGAACTCATGGCCCTGCTTGTACTTAATGACTGACCTGCCGGCTGCTGCTGGGGCTGCTGAGTTGATTGCTTGCACCATGTCTGTGGTGAGGGCATCCAGTAAGCTTGTGATAAATTCCAGCTTCTTCCCATCAGGACAACCTAGGGGTAAACAAAAAAAAATAAATAAAAGTTACTATGAACTTGAACTGACAAATCAGTGGCATTTTAGGGTGGATAAACTCTTTTACAGTTAACGGGAATCTGTCAGCAGGTTTTTGCTAAGCAATCTTGAGAACAGCATTATGCAGGAGCTGAGAGCAGCATTTTAGCGATGTGTCACTTAATAAACTGTATGTTGTTTCAATATAATCAGTGTTGTATCAGCAGGAGATCACCACAGGACTAGTAGTCTGGTGCCTCCTAGTCCTCCTGCTCTGTATAACCCTGCCCACACCACTGATTGGCTGCTTTCTGTGCACACTGAGCATTGGTATGGGCGAGGTTATGAACATCTCAGCATTCAAAGAACTGATAGATCTTCAGAAGATATGATAATGATTTTATCAAAACTGCAGCAAAGAGCCCAGTAAGTTATAAATCGCTGAAATCAGGGTCTCTGCCAATACTTCATACTGCTCTTAGATTAAATAGCAAAAACCTGGTGTCAGATTTAGGTTTTTTCTGTCTTTGAGGGATCTCCCTCTGTTGGGTTTTCCTAACAATTCCATTCGATACTGTCTTTGACTTGCTGAGGAAAAAAGGATTTTTTCATTAAAGGGGTTGTCTGGGATAAACTTTAATTTAAACAAAAGTTTGCTTTTCTATAAAATAATACTGTGTCATTAATTACCCTCTCCATGTTCTGTGCTTCTTGTCTGCCACTGCCCCAGTGTTTGTTGGCAGGCTATAGTGTTTGCAGTGCACATGGAAGCTCCAGCCAATCATTGGGCTCAGTGTGTACAATGACATTATCGTTGACCTCCGCTATTGGCTGAAGCAGACACATGCACTCTGTGGACAGCCTGCAGCAGTGGCCTCTTCATTAAAGACTGGGACAGTTGTGATGAGGCTATGATCGCTCCCAAACACACATCAGGATACAGAGATTCCTGCTCTTTATTTCTTTTTTAGCATACAGAGAGAAGCAGCAACAGCAGCATAGACAAACTATACAGCAGTCTAGGACTGTCTGGATGTGACTCAGGCTCTGGTGTGACGGAATAGACTTGTTAAAAAGCTCAGCAGTGCACTATCTTTCGGTGTCTTCTTCTGCCTGTTTCCTCTCCCTGATCATCTCTATCTTCCCTTTTCCATAGAGTATAACTGGCTGTGCAATCTGACACCACATTGTGCTGGCAGTCCGGAAACTGATTTGAGCGGTTTCTTCAGAGTGGATGACAAGTTCAGGAGGCAGGGGGAAAGGAAGAAGAGGCTGATAAGTGGGGAAAATAAGTACATTTTTCTGATAAGATATAATACAAAGTTTCTTATGGTTGCTTATACTATTGATTTATAAAAACTTTATTTAACTACAGTTCCATTTTAAGGTGATACCTTATATATTGTTGCATTTTTGCAAAAGTGACAATAGGATCAGAGGTGTACCTTTTAGCTCCTGCGTCTCAATACAAAATCTATTACTGAACCCCTAACTACCTTTTCTTGGGGTATGTTCACTCACAGCTTTTTTTATGCCTTTTTTTTGTATGCAAAATGCAAACTATAAAACAGCAATGGAAAAGATGTGGGATTTGGTATGGTTTTTGATGAGCTTGTGAGGTTTATTTTTCCTCTGGCACTCCATTTTGATCTCAATGGGGAAAAACTTTAATAAAAATGCTGCTTTTTTCGGTTGCACTTTTTCTGTAGGTGTCCACAACAAAATACAGTAAAAATTGGTAATTAAGGCCGTCCTATGGATGGTGCCCAAGTATCATCCTATCCCAGTGTCGGACTGGGTTGCCAAGGGCCCACCAGTAACATTGACTTTGGGGGCCCACTTTTCACCTGCATACAAATATTACACGACCCTCATTCACAAATTTACCTAAATCTCTATATAATATCAAACTGAGTAGTTTGGTTAGTGAATGATGAGATGCTTTTTTCTGTACAGAGTGAATCAAGTGAATTATGCCAAGTACTGCCCATACAGTGGGTTTGGGAGCCCAGATCTGCACAGGGGCCCACCGGGGGGATTCCCCTGTTACTCTATGGGCCAGTCCGAGCCTGTCCTATCCCATGTAAATCTTGTTGAAAACTTGGCACTCAGGTAAATGTTGTAAGCAGATCATTTTATTGTGTGCAGGCAATCCAAAAATAAAGAAGTTTCAGTCCTACAATGACCTTCATCAGTCAGACAGATTGCATTGTGCACAGGGCTACTGGCAGAAACGAACGCTCAGGATCAGCAGTACGTACTGCAGCAGTGTGTGCTGCTGATCCTGAGTGTTCGTTTCCGCTTGTAACCCTGTGCACACTGCAATTTGCTTGACTGATGAAGTTCAGTGTGAATGCACACAATAAAATGATCTGCTTACAACAATTACCTGAGTGCCAAGTTTTCTACAATATTTGCGCAGCAAAATACACTGACGAGCAAAAAGGGTAACAGTGTTTTGAACGTTTGACTTTCAGGTTCCATATATCACCATCCACTACGGCTTCAAATGAGACTCATTATTTTATAGACAATCATCTTGGTAATCTCATACATAAATTTGACTTTCAACTTTTTAGCACATGATTAGTTATGCAAATTCTTGTCCACGTCACTGCATTGTTACCGTTTTGCTCTTAATAAAAATTAAGATTTAGATTTTTATTTTGCAAATTCACCTTTGGCTTTCAACACTGCCTGAATCCTTCTGTTCCTGCTCTTGATCAGATTCAAGCACATCTCAACCGAAATCTGATCCCAGGTCTCTTCTACACGTTCTCAAAGTTGGTGCATACTTGGGTATGCATACAGTTTTTTCTTCAACTCTACCCACAAGTGTTCGATTGGGTTGAGGTCTGGGGACTGTGGGGGCCAATCCAGCACCTGTACTTCATGGTCATTGAACCATTTCTTCGCCAATCTCGAAGTAGGCTTTGAGTTTGTCCTGCTGGAACACTGTCGTCCTTTTATACCTATAGTACTTGAGTGTGCAAAGTAACTTGTCTTGTAGGATACTCACAAATGTCTCAGCATTGAGACCACATCAATCCTGGCCAATTATCCAACACCTTTGGCTGTGAAACAACCCCATATTATCAGGCTTCCTCCACCGAACTTGACAGTACCATCAATTTCTCAAATCAGTTAGCCCCTTTTTCCCGTTTCTTCCATTTGCATCCATCAGAATCTAGCCTATTGACTTTATCTCTTCACTCGAAATCACCTGTTTCCAATCTTCTACTGTCAGCTTTTTGTACAAACTCGAGCTAACGCTGCTTATGACGATATCGAAGTCGAGGATTCACCTTTTTTTGGGCCACCAGTCCAAATTTGTGTAATGTGTCACACGGTGCTTGCATGAACATCTCTGATCTCACTATGAAGTATACGAGCCACCTCCACTGCTGTGTTTGTTGCACCAGAACTGATAGGCCTTGTAATGAGCCGAATTGTTGACTCCGAGTTGCCTGGACTTCCAACTTTTGGCTTTTGAATGGATAGACAGACTTCATTTTGTATTTTTCCAACTGTCATGGCACTCACATGATGCAGTTTGGCAATTTTCTTGGCAGAGAGACTGCTATCAATGAGATGGATGATACAGTTTATCTTTATTTGGGAAACCTTCATGGCTGCTCCTCAATTCGAACCAGTGACCTTTCGCTTGGGAATCAATCTAATAACACACTGAGCTATTAGGAAATGTGAGAACAGGTTGTAATTTGTAATATACAGGAAGAAAAATATTTTTCCACCACCCAGAGCAAAACAGTAATAATGCAGTGACATGAGAAGAATCTGCATAAATAATCATATGCAAAATAGTTGCAAGTCAAATTTATGTATGAGATAGCCAAGATGATTGTCCATAAAATTATGGTAGTCTCATCTTCGAAGCTGTAGTGGATCACCATATCACCAGATATGGAGCCTGAAAGTCAAAAGTTCCAAACATCGTTACTATTTTTGCTCATTAGTGTATGCAATAGCAATCTGCTCTGATTGTCGTGTTTTTGCTGCAGATTTTGTAAATGAGTGCTTACAGGCCCATATCCTTAAAAGCCTGTAGAAAAAAACTGCACCAAAAAGAACACAGTGGACATGAGTTTTCATGAAATCTCTCTACTCTGCATGAACTGTTCAACATTCTTAAACATGCAGCATTTACTCTTCATGATTACATGGCCTAAAGCAACTAACATGCTGCATTTAAAAAAAAACAAAAACAAAAAAAAACACAGTACAGGTAAAAAAAAAGCAATAAAAAAAGTGAATGAGTTTGAAAAAAATCTCAATAATTATATGTTTTCTATACACATGGAAAACAAAATCAAGAATGCAATGTGTGAACAAATTCTTATGTGGCAGAGGTACAGTCTCCTCCCTTCAGACCTGAGTGCAAACTGCTACTCTGCTCCCCCTAAAGTTTTCCCCCTTGAAAAAGTTCAGCCATATTGGTTTCTTCCTTTTGAATTGAATATTTTCATCAATAATAATTGATAAAACTTTATTACAAAACTTTGACTGCTCCGGTAAGTTCTGATTTACTATGATATATATTAAATTTTGTATTTTTCAAGAACAAAAATTAGGTTGAAGACATATTTACAATTGTCCAAAGAGATCTTTTTCACACAAACTAAAGATCTTCCGTAGTGGTCTTGTGATCCAGTCTCCTAGAAAAAAAAGGGCTGGATCCCTGCTGCTGGCACAATTGGTAACAAGCAGAAAGCAGGCAGATGTGTTGTCTAAATTGGATGTCAGTAAGGTTCCTGGCGGCATCTATTGCCACTTTCCATGGTTGCGTTGTCCATGTGAATTGTTCTATATTTTGATTTCAGATCTATTGATTTTTGAGGCATTTAAACCTCTCATTTGGCTTTCATTAGGTCTCTGTAGCTGTACCGAGTGGACAAACTAATTGTACAATGATTTATTTGCCCCCCCATTCTCCTCGCAATGTCAACAGTCTCGTAATCCATGTAAGAAGGTCAGATTCTCCAACAATGAGTAGAGATTGAGAACAGAGCAAAAGGAAACACAGATGCTTTTCATTTCGGCTGTCTGTGTAACTTATGGATCCGGGATTGCTTTTGCTAGAAGAATTTCTTAGGTTGCGCTACTCTACATTGGGGAGAACAACTTTTTTAACCCCCTAAATCCTGGAGATGTACAGAGATTGAAAGTCAAGTATTGTTGAAGCTCATCATATTGTGTCCTTTATCAAAAAAAGTTGGGGTTCTGAAATTACTAACATTATTGAGCCTCTGTAAATACAATTTGTGACAAGCATAAGTGACAATTCACTTTTTGCAAAAATAGTTTTTGCCTTGCTTAAAGTTACGTGTCTGAATTTTTTCTTTTTTACGTGCGTTAGGATACTGATTTAAAAAAAAAAAGATGCAGAAGTCGATCAATAAAAATACGTAGGATCACTATAATATAACCTTGATCAGGTAGCTAGCTGTTTGAGCAAAGACTTGAAACGGGCTTCCAATCTTGGCAAGCAAATACATTTCGTCAGGTATGCAATCAGTTGCTGATTGAGGTCTTATTGGCTCCCCAACAGTAATGAAAACAGGACCTCACCGAAAAGCCCATAATGTTGCATCGCTATGACACCCATCAAATCACCTGTAATCTGTCTGGGAAGCAAAGTTGGTCATACCTGACAAAAAGCTCTCCCAAATCTTCCATACATCAGAGGAGGAAGCCGCTGCCAGATACCTGGCTGATCCTTCTCTCCACTTGACATTATTTGTTGGGGGAAAGTTGGGAGGCCCCTATACCGACGATTTATCGGTACTGACGAAATTGATGGTCTTGTACTTTTTTCATCCTATGTGTTTCTGGGCTTTAGATTAGAATTTTCGTGCTGCGCTACCAACATTTCCATCTTCTTATTCTTCTGGTTGTGAAACTAAACAAAACTGAACATACAAAATGGACTGTGCTTTTTCAATTTTATAGCAGTGAGATAAGGTTGCCGTGACAGAGAGGAGCCAGACGATCGCGCAGTCTGATTTTTCCTACTCCTGCACTGACTTGAAGAACTTCACTTTCATATTAAATGGTGCAGGTTTTTTCTAGCAGTGCAAGAGTTAATCTACTCAGTTGAGAGCTCCTGGAAGCTTACCTGCCTTAGGCTTTCAGCTGTTTAGTGTTGGCCACTCCGCTCTCCTATGTAAACTGGACTCTGCCAACTAAGCATTGCCAGAGTTAGCGTCATTGCTGCATGGTTCAGGAGACGGTGGAGTGCTGTTTGAGAAGGCGCTTGGTGGATTTATCCAATACTGTTGCTAGGTTTTAGTTGTATGCAAATCCTCTCCTTCTCCTACTCCGTTTTTTCCCATCTTTCACTCCCCAGTGTTTTCATCTGTTTGTGGATGCATTTTTGCATGATTGATATTTTCCTTTATCCCTGTTCGTATTACCTTGTTAGCCTAGTTGGTGTATAGCCATGCACTGTTACTCCCCTCTTCCTTGTGTGGGGAAAGTGAACTGACTGACTGCGGATTCGGACCTCCGCAAGGCACGTGACCCAGTCATCTTCTTCATCATTAGAAGTAACCAAGGGAACAGGGATAGCTAGCGTGCCCCTAGCGTTAGGGACAGGGACAGGGAAGGAGCCACTGGCTTCGGGATTCACGCCAACAATTGTGACAGATAATGTCTCATTTTCTTTCTCCTTTTATCCCCTTTAAACAGAAGATCATATTAATTCGGCCTTTCAGCAGCATGTTGTCATTAAATGTCGGTAATAGTGGAATGAAAATGTCAACTTATAAATCCACCATTTGTATCCTTGAACTTTTGCTATGTGTCACAGCTGGGCCGATGTATTTAGTTATGTACCCTGTGTAATGCTATGTATTGTATAACTGTATATTGAGTTATGGATGCATCTCCTTAATCTTATGGAACATCTCCTGGAAACTGGTGTGCAAGACAAGTATGTATTTTACAGTGCATGCATATTGTGTTATTATACACATTTGTTGTATTGGCATAGGATGCCACATGGGGTTGAGTTTAGGTCAATGCTCTAAAGCGACCCCAGTTGACATATTGGATAAAACTGAGGTTTAAATACATCTCTGGTCAGATGCCATAAAGAGAGGGTTAAGTATAGGGGAAATGTAAGGCCAGTGGCGTAGGAAGGGGGGTGCGGGCCGCCCCGGGCGGCACAATGCGGGGGGCGGCACAATGCGGCGGTGAGTCAGTGGCGTATCTAGGGGGGAGCAGCCGGCAGGGGGGCGCAGTCGGGCCGCCTAAAGCGGCGGTCCGCAGTATCTCCCCCGGCGGCTGCATTCTGTCACCCCCCGCACTGGGAGTCAGCTGTTCTCTGTGCCGACTGTCAAGCTGACAGCCGGCACAGAGAAGCTGCGGCGCGCCGGCTCCCAATGTTCAATTGTACTCGTATCTGAGATGCGAGTACAATTGAAGCGCTGACTGCCGGGTCAGAGCGACGCCAGCAGCGTGATCAGGTCATGTGATCACGCTGCTGACGTCACTCACCTGCGCGGCAGAGCAGGAGATGCAGAGCGGTGGTAAGTGCTCCAGTGGAGCTGAAGACACCGAAAGTGCAGGGGGGGGATTTACTGTGAGTGGGGATGGGGGGCATATATTGTGGGGGGGATTTAATGTGAGGGGATGGGGGGCATATATTGTGGGGGGGATTTAATGTGAGGGGATGGGGGGCATATATTGTGGGGGGGGATTTAATGTGAGGGGATGGGGGGCATATATTGTGGGGGGGATTTACTGTGAGTGGGGATTGGGGGCATATATTGTGGGGGGGATTTACTGTGAGTGGGGATGGGGGGCATATATTGTGGGGGGGATTTAATGTGAGGGGATGGGGGGCATATATTGTGGGGGGGATTTAATGTGAGGGGATGGGGGGCATATATTGTGGGGGGGGATTTAATGTGAGGGGATGGGGGGCATATATTGTGGGGGGGATTTAATGTGAGGGGATGGGGGGCATATATTGTGGGGGGGATTTAATGTGCGGGGATGGGGGGGATATATTGTGGGGGGGATTTAATGTGTGGGGATGGGGGGGATATATTGTGGGGGGGATTTAATGTGCGGGGATGGGGGGCATATATTGTGGGGGGGATTTACTGTGAGTGGGGATGGGGGCATATATTGTGGGGGGGATTTAATGTGAGTGGGGATGGGGGGCATATATTGTGGGGGGGATTTACTGTGAGTGGGGGGGATTTAATGTGAGTGGGGATAGTGGGATATATTATTGGATTGGGGATATTTAATATGAGTGGAGATGAGGGGATTTATTGTGGGGGGAGATTTAATGTGAGTGGAGATGGGGGATTTAATGTGTGGGGGAGATCTGAGGACACAAAATGAAGAGCAAAGGGGGAGATGGGGGGGCATATATGAGGAAACAGTATGGGGCATGGGTGCAGACAGCTTGGGGTCAAACGGGGGGATGTATGCGGATACAGTATGAGTAGCGATGTGAAAAACGTATGTGGACAGAGTACGGGGAGTGAGGGTGTTGGGATGTGTGCATGCGTAGCATGGGGGACAGTGTAAGGGCACAGCCAGGAGGGGATAGTATACAAAGGAGGGGGAGTGTGATGAGAGAGTACAGTATAAATACTGGGCCCTATAGGGGGGACACAGTGTGAGAGGTCAGTGTGAAGAGGGGTCCGGTATAGAAAGGAGAGGTCAGTGTGAAGAGCAAGTACCATAAGACGGACAGTGTGGGGGTCATATTTTATGCAGACAATATAGTGAGGGGCAATTTTTTATTCAGGAGCATTATAATGACACTTGTATCTTTAAGGGCGTCATGTGGAGATTTTCTGCAAAAGAACGGAGAAGATGGAAGTCTGCAGAGACGGCTGTGGATCAGAAAACTCATCATGGGGTCTGGACAATATGAAGAAATGAAGGAGAACAACTCCAGAGGCGACGTCATCTATAAGGTACCTGGATGTAAATGTTATTTGTGATACTAACTAACTCTCATGTTTTTATTTATGTTAGGAGCATTAAAGGGGATGTCCAGGTTTGTAATGAGTCTGCAGTCATTCTTTGTGACTGCAGACTTCTGACTTCTCACAGTGTGCCCTGCACACTGTCAGGATTCTCTCGTGCTGGCGATTTACATACATGCGGTCACATGCTGACTAGACATGTGTGGCCTCACTCTATGATAATGAACTGAGCGAGGCTGGGCACGTCTAGTCGGAATGTGGTCAGAAGTATACAAATCACATGCTTGTGCTGACATGACCGTCCACCGGCCAGGGAGAATCCTAAAAGTGTGCAGTGCATGAGTTGTGAGAATTCAGAAGCTGCGATGTCAGGATTCAGCTCCGCAGGTTCCAGTCGTCGACACATGGACACGTCACTCATATGCGATTTTCATACTCGTGGTCCTGTAACAACGAGCTTCTCTTCTGCTTCTCTCAGTTTTTCACTTAACATTGGGAGCTTAAGGGAGAGGAGCTCGTCGGTACATGACTAAGTGTGAAAATCGCATACATTCTGGGTGGGGGGGGGGGGGCGCCAAACTCGGGAACAGCCCCGGGTGGCAAAAGCTCTAGCTACGCCCCTGTGTAAGGCTAGAGGTTTTTGAGGCGTTCAAGCAGAAAAAACTTCAGGAAATGCTCTGATTTTTTTTAGATGATTTAAAGAGGTGTTTTCCACCACACTTTTTTCAAAACCACTTCTGGTGAAAAAACCCCTCATAAAATTAATTCATTACCCAACTGGATTTCCCTTTGCAAATGAATAGGAAGAGTTTTTAAAAGTATTTTTTTTTTGGGGGGGGGGGATTTGATTGAGCATATTCAGTTCAACAAAGCTCTGTAGATATCTGTCAGACACCCTTGATTACACCGACAGCAAAGTGAAGTGCAATGGCCATGTGAAAAGTATGGAATATACTGAAGGTTGCATTGGTGTCCAGCGTGTGTACAAAGCAGTGGCCAGGAGGATAGAGCATTGAGAGCTGAGAGGAGGAAAAAAAAGCCAAGTGCTATTATTCTTGCTATTGACAGACAACTATGTGTTGGACACTTGAGAACAGCTGGTAAGTGCATTGGAGCAAGATTTTGACAAGTGGTGGATTGCCAGGTCAATACAGTAAGCCCTATGAGAGAATTTGCCAGTGGGTTCTGCCTACTAACCACAGTTGGACATCTCAATGTGTGGATGAGTTTACATGTTGTGTACTCAGTGTCTTTTTATTGCGTTTCCTTTCCAACATTGTGGGGAAAAACACTGTGGTTTTGCTTCCATTTTAGAAAACCACAGACACATCATGCAAACTCACCCTTGGGTCAAATTCAGACGGATGGCCGCAATGTATGGATTGGATTGCGGGTTTCAAACCTAAACTCAACAGCCTCATAGGAGTATGTGAAGCTGATAAGATGTTATCTGAGCATGCTCGTGTGCTAACAGAGTGTCTCCGGTGTGCTCGAAAAATGTATTCAAGTCCCCACCATCTGCATATCTCGCCACTGTTTGACAGCCACAACACATGCAGGGATTGCTAACAAAAAGGCAATCCCTGCATGTGTTGCTGTTGTTGAACAGCCCCGGGACATGTGCAGCGCCCCTGGGTCCTGGTCGTTGCAGTACTGTCATTCTTCCACCAGGGGGAGTGATATTAGGTCTGAAGGCAATAAAGGAGATCTCTTTACCAGGTATCACAAACCACACAACACACTTCATACTCCAGGCCGCCAGGGGGAGCCATGCCCCTATCTATTAGGGCACTCCTCACAATTAGGTAAAACTGGTAGTCTGGACAGGAAGTTAGGCAGAAGTGAGCTGGGCTTCACCCAGTGAGCTGCTATCTGGGCTCCGCTCAGGTAGTGGGTCCCTGACAGGGGTGGGATCCTGTCAGAGACCTAGACAGAAGGCCACGGAGCTGCGCCTGCCCCACGTGCAGCAGCATCCTAGGAAAGAGACATTGAAGGGATTTGCGTTGCAGAGAGTGAGAAACGAAGTCATAGCAAAAGGAGAGGAAACCAGAAGGAGTTCTGCCCTGTAATAGGCTGCCTCCTTTCTGAGGCACAGGATCCGGTAGCCGGAACACCGAGGGAGTCATCGTCTCCAGGCCTGGCTCCAGAGACCGGCAGGATAGCTAGTTCCATATTAGTTGCCTGACCTTATACCCAGGAGGCACAGTGGCAACTGTGGGGGCCGGGGCGTGATAGAGTAATATAGTGATAGTGTAAAAAGCCTCAGGCCATCAGTCATATGGGTTTGTCCTATCCTATCCATCAGGGGGACAGAGAGAAAGAGACATAACATCTAGAACACCAACATCAGTTGTGAGGACCTTACCGAGAAGCTCAGCAGGAAGGGACTACAACACTTAGGCGCTAGAGGAAGGCTATTGAATTCCACCTGGATAAGGGGGACTCTGGATTTGCCTTTAGAGCGGCCGGACTCTGCCTACCCTGTGGTCTGGTGCTCTGGACTGTGGACGCTGAAGCCTTCAGTAAAGGTAAAGAGACTGCAACCTTGTGTCCTCATTCTTCACTGCGCCTCACACCATCCACCATCTACACTCTGGGAAGCCCTAGGGATACACTTCACCTGTGGGAAGGTATACCATCTAGCTGCCATCACATCACCCCAGCGGACCCCTAAGCAGCGTCGGTCACCCTGACTGAATACCACAGGTGGCGTCACGAACATTTCCCCTCTTTAAAGATCTTTCCCCCATTTACAACGGACGTCCCTAGGGCCACGGACCGGGTCAGCCATTGTGACATCCCCCTCGAGAACCGAAGGACCCGGTGCCGAGTACCCCTTTGCCCTACTGGGGGTGCTCCACATGCAACTGCAGGGACTTGAACATTTTTTTGAGCACGCTGAAGACACTGGGGTAGCACAGATAATGCCTTACCCGAGCACACTCGCTCATCACAAATCCAGTTGTCTACATCTGGGTGTTTGTCCTATCCCAACCACAGAAAATCGACTCAGAATCAATAATCCCTAGTAAGGACTGACCTCCTTACAATCTGTTATTTATACCACTTCTACATTAGTAGTTCCCCCTAGTTTTACCCCTTTTTAGTATGTAAGGTTCATGCAGATTATTAACTCCCAACCCTGATCTAAAAAGTCTGCTTTAAGCAATACAAATCACCCAGGTGAACAGTGGATTATCCTTTAGCGGAGCCTTAAAATGTATAATTGAGTATGGACACGCTCTTATTCCAAATGAGCTTTTACTGTAACGTTTTTCTCCAGTGCGGAGTTTACAAAATGACTCGTGGACTCCAGGTGTTTGAGGTTAAAAACTGCCAGACTTGCCAAGACAAACTGAAAAAGAAAATGTATAAGATTGAAAAAGGCTGTGAAATCAATTATATATGTTACTGGCAGTAACTATGCAGATAATGTAACAGCTCAATTTATCCTATTGATATAAATGTTACAGGTTCTATTTATTTTATTCTCACTACTAAATGGGGAAAAGGCCAAATCTCTGTCTAATTTCTCTTGGCCTGTGTGCAGCAGAGAGTAATGCTATAAATTACAGCTGTGTCCCCACCTATTTTATTTTAGCCTCCTGCATGGTTCTTACACAAACTCAACTTAATGGTGCTAACTTCACTAAAGTTTTATAAAAACAACCAACTGTGAAAATCAAAGCAACATCTAAAAAAAAGAAAGTGCAGACAGTTGAATTTCAGCTTCTAAATATTCATAAACCTGGGCACCATGTAATATGGATTTCAAATAAGGTCCACAGTAGATTGCTACGGATCCATATGGTAAGGCCTCATTCAGACATCCATTTTTTGCATACTAGTGCTCTCAAAAAGATTCCAGGCTTCTTTTTGAGACTTGTATTGTAAGGTAAAGAGCGTCTTCCAAGTAGAAAACGCCAGAAGACAAGTTTCTATCCTAGTATACAGGTGTAATAATAATATTAATAATAATATTAGCAAATACCTCCAATTAGAAATGTAGTATAGTTCTTCTAATTTGCTATGTCGCTAACCTCATGTGCTGAGCCCGCATCTTTCCCTGCACACTCAGCTCCTCTCTTGTAGGTGATATCGAAACTTTGCCATCCGAGCCACCCAGCGCTGCTCCATACAAGCTGGCTCTATCTGGATCTCAACTCCTTCCAGAGGGGTACAAGCTTGGATGGGTAGATTAAGCATGGTCTGCCCTGGCAGTAGAACCAAGTTGGCTGCGGCTGGGACAATCACTTTCCCCAACATCTTCCTGTCAATAGAGGTTTCTTGTGCTTGGGCCATACGGATTAGCTGCTGGAACACTCTCCTTTGGGGAGTGTCAGGTCTCCACTGTTTTAGGAACACATCTGGGGACTCATTGAGAAGACTTCCGAATTCCTTCAATATGTTCATCCCTAGAGTGACAGCAGGTCCGTTACCTGCATCTCCGGCAGTCAGCACCACTCCCTTCTGGCTCAGGTCTTTACCACAGACGGTGATTTGCATCCAGACCACCCCTGCGACCAGGATGGGTAGGTGATTAGCAGCCGTCAACTTTATCACCGGGCCCCATTCAGGCTGCATCGCTTCATTAAAATGTAGTCAGAAGTACGTTTCAGGCATTGTGGTCACCTGTGAGCTGGTGTCAACAAAACATCGGACGGCCCGACCATCCATTACGGCCCAGACGAGAGGGCACATGGAAACTAGACTTGTGGGACTTCTGATTCTCCTTCTTGACTGTTCAGGCTCCGGGCGGCATCCCCCGGTCTCAGAGCCTCCTAGTTTAATGGAGGCACTGCAGGGGTCGGCTTCGTTGTATACAACCCTGAGCCAAATGTCCAAGCTCATCACAGTTATAGCATGAAGGGAGTTCTTCTCTGCGAGACGTTGTCACTTTGCGGTGAGGTTCAGGACCAGTTCTACCCCCAGGCGAGTTGGATGCGGCTGGTTTCTTCTTGGAATCAGCCAATTCTTCTCGTATTCCCTGGATTTCTTTCCGCAACTCTTCCACCCATCTCAGTTCAGTGGCCATTGTCACAGATACCTCCCCGCTGGGACTGCCACCCCCTGCTCCTGCTCGCGTGTGCGCACTTCGCTCCCTACTTCAGAAAAGGCCATGCATGGATTTACCCGCAAGCGCTCGTGTAAGATTTATTTAAGCAGTATGTCTCACAAGCCTGTCATCAACTGATCTCGCAGTACTATGTTAGTAGACCATATGCTCATGCCGTCTTTTCTAGTAATGGCAGTGTGGATCTCCTGTAGCGCGCTCATGTACTGGGTCACCGTCTCACCCTCTTTTTGCACCCGGCAAAATAATGGCATGCGTAACTCCCCTATGTCTGTGGGGTCTCCTGTTATGATCTGGTGGCCTAAGAGCAGCATGATCTATTAGGTGCTGATGTAGCACTAGAGGTATATTATAATGAAACCAGCAGACAAGGGAGGGGCATTAGTGATCATGGACAAGGTTAAGTACCTAGCAGAGATAATGCGACAATTAAGTGACAACTCCATCTACCAAACACTGGAGAGGGATCCCACACATGAGATTCGTCACACCATCAGCACTATTCTCCACAAATACACAGAACTAGGAGTGTTAGATCAAAAAACGTGTAATTTCCTGATGAACCCTAACCCGATTACACCTGTTTTCTACACACTGCCTAAGGTTCATAAAAACCTGGATAATCCACCTGGGAGACCCATAGTGGCCTCCACGGATTCGATATTGTCTCCCTTGGCAAGGTATGTTGAACGGATACTCACTCCTCTTATACAGGAGTCAAAATCCTTTTTATTGGATACGGGCTCCTTCTTACAGCTGATTAGAGAAACCAACACCATTCCGGTAGACACCCTTTTGGTGACCCTCGATGTGAGGGACTTATACACTTCAATCCCTCACGAAGAGGGTATCCTCTCGGTCCGTCACTTATTGGAAAGTACCAACAGGGACACAGACCAGACATCGTTATGCATTGACCTCCTAAGAACGATACTTACTTGCAATTTCTTCCTTTTTGAGGATACATTTTATTTACAAAGACGCGGGACCGCGATGGGATCGCACGCTGCACCTCCGTACGCAAATGCGTACATGGTCCATTTTGAGGAAAGTAACATCTACCCAAACCCCCTTTTTAGGGATAATGTCATCGTTTGGAAGAGGTACATAGATGACGTCTTCTGTATTTGGCGGGGCTCTGAAGAGACCCTCCATGCTTTTCTGTCATTCCTAAACACCTCCTGGCCAGGTATTACATTCACCATGAATTACCACATGTGGCAAATGAACTTTTTGGATACTCTGGTAATCAAAGACACAAGCGGTCTTCTTAGTACAGATTTATATTCAAAGAGTACAGACCGAAATAGTCTTCTACACTTCCAGAGCCTCCATCCTCCATCAACCAAGAAATCCATACCCAAAGCACAGTACCAGAGAGTAGAACGCATAGTCTCTAACAACGACACCAGAGAATTACGCACACAAGAAATGACAAAGAAATTCAGGGCCAGGGGCTATCCCACATCACTACTAGAAATCTCTAGAACTACCACAAGTAGACCAAGGAGGGATACCTCCTCTTGTATCCCCTTCGTACACTCGTTCCATCCCTATATGTACAAACTCCATAGGGCAATAAGAAGCAACTGGTCCATTCTCTCCAACGCCTTTCCCAAGGTGAAGGAGTTCCAACAACCATTTCTGCCTTGCTTTAAAAGGGCTCCTAGTCTGAGAGATAACCTAGTTAAAGCGGATATCGGTACCAGGACCATTACGAGACAGATGTTTTTGGGTACCCCCAGGGAGGGCACCTTCCCCTGCCTAAACTGTATCCAATGCAATAATGTATTAAAAGGGAATGTTGTCAGACATCCATACTCCGGCAAGGAGTTCAAAATTCGGGGGTACTTCACATGCAGCTCAGCCTACGTAATCTACGTAATCAAATGCCCGTGTGGGTTATTATATGTAGGCGAAACGACACAACCCATTAGAGATCGAGTGTCAAAGCACAAATCCACAATACGCTGCAATAATCTCTTACTACCATTACCTTACCACTTCCATACATCAGGACATAGTATTTCACAGTTGAAATTTCAGGTCCTTGAACATGTCCCTATACAACGTAGGGGGGGCAATAGAGTACTTATGCTCAAAAAACGCGAGGCATATTGGATTCATTCCTTAGACACACTATCCCCAAAGGGACTGAACAGGGAATACGAGCTATCTGCATTTATTTAAAGGCATTGTGAATTCTATCGACAATCTTACAGTAGATTATGTATTCTTTGTTATATATGTGATATGACATGTTGAACTAACATATTCTCTTTCATTTTGTAGAATCGTCTATACTAATGATGTCTGCCACAGCACGAACCTTCACTGGATCAATCACTACTTTCTGTGCCACTATGCACCACGGACCACCCTGAGAGTTATCCGCTTGATTGGCACTCGAGTTGTGTATGTCACCACATTCACTCTAATGCACCATCGTGTATCACTACGATCCACGTATCACGCCTTGTGGTATGTTAGACACACACATCATTACCTTCATGTACGAGATGCCTGCTCGTATGGCACTTAATACCGTAACGCTATACAAGCGCTATTTTTCTTATCTTTTTTCCTAATTGTGCCCCTGTTCTCTCCCACATTATCTACATCTAACAGGCCATGCGTATACTCTCTAACCTCCCCCTCCGTGTTCCTCTTTGTTACACTCATTCAGCCACATAGTGTTCAGTACATTCCAACTATCATCTCCACCCCCTCCCTGTAGGTCCGCCCACCCAGTACCATCACACTTAGCAGCCGTCCTAATATGGATATTACGTCCATATGCTCACACACAGGGAATTAGACCCTATTACTGGCTATAGAGGCTATATTTAGCTCTTTTGCTAGATATAACGCTGCTGACACTGTGGAACGCTACATCGCCAGCACCTTGGAACGCAAACACTCCTTTTAACATACAGGGCTATGGACTTCCGGTCCGGCCGCTGCAGTATTACGTCACTTCCGGTTTGACGCACACTCAGAGCTCAAAGCACGCCGCTTTCCCTATGATCCCAGACAAGCGGTGGACACCGCGTCTGCGAGGATCATACTCATTCCACAGCGGCTCCCCTCCAGGTATGACAGCACTTCTCCACATTTGGAGATAGGCTACCACATATTCAAACATATGCGATACTTAGTTCCTTTATATCTGATCATTTATAGCCTACGGACCCCACATTTGGTCGCCCTTGGGAAACTGTACCCTCCATCCGGACCAGACCGTCTGAGGTAACCATACACAGAGGGAGGTTTCTTATATATAACGCACTACTAGTGTTACTGTGTATATATACCCGTATTCTGTCCCCTTATATTGTCATCCATCTCCAGCTTCCTCAGCATCCTGTTCAATTTACCACTATTTATTCCCATAACGCGACTTTCTAGTGTAAGTACCTTTTTCTTTCTTATTGCACTGTGAGTCACATCCTCACCATCTACATATCTGTGAACCATTCCCCTTTCTATTATGCCTTCTAGGCAACACGCACCATCAGCATTCTGACCATATATTTGGCCATATATTTCGTAAGACACAGCACGGTACGTGTTCCTCCTATGATATGTTTTCTTTACAACTTATCACCATGTTGGGCGAGAATATTGCATTTTGTTATACTCTGTAATACTCTGTTATGAACTATGCTATCGTCGTGCTAAAATGGCTCTCCTATATTGTATATACTTTATTTATTATTTATTATTTATTTTGTATGTTTTATCAATTTGGTTGTTTATATATACACCCTTTTTTTGTTATCATTCTAAATGTTGTAGTGACTGACGAAAGCCGAATTAAGGCTGAAACGTTTCTAGTGCTACATCAGCACCTAATAAATCTGCAAAGATACTGAAGTTGAGTGCGAGACTTTTTTCTTCAATCTATGAAAGGATTTGGGTACCTAGTCTCCGCACCATAAATAGCAGTGCACACGGTGTTTTCTGTTTAAGAGCAGCATGAAACGTACTCTGGAGAAGGTGGTACCTGTACTGACCGCAGACCCTGAACTTAACACCGCAACTAGAAGTAGCCGTGGAATGTACCTAGCGCTCCCTAGACATCTCGACACAGCCGGAGGACTAATTACCCCTAGAGATAGAAAAGGGAAAACTATCTTGCCTCAGAGAAAATCCCCAAAGCATAGACAGCCCCCCACAAATATTGACTGTGAGAGGAGAGGGAAAAAACATACACAGACTGAAATGAGAATTTAGCAAAGGAGGCCACATCTAGCTAAATAGAAAGGATAGGACAGAGTACTATGCGGTCAGTATTAAAACACTAGAAAATATCCACCACAGAAAATACAAAATCTCCACAGCTAACTAAAGATATGGAGGGTATATCTGCATCTCCAGAGATACCAGCTTGGCTAAACAAATCCTTATACAGACCAAGCTGGACAAGACAAAAACATGGAAAAGAACTGAACAATAAGGCAACAGCATGTGGACAGCAAAAATCAAGGCCAGAACTTATCTTTGTTGAAATGAACTGCAAAGCAGAAGAGACCAGGCAGGGATGTGAATCCTCCAGGAACAATGGACAACTGGCACTCACTAAAGGGTGAAGCAAGACTAAATAGCCCAGTCAAAATTGCAAAAAGTGAACACACCTGATAAATGCTGCGATTCAGAGACAGCAGCGCTACCACTTACAACCACCGGAGTGAGCCCAAGAGCAGAATTCACAACAGTCTCCGTGTGTTTCTTCCAGTATCTGCAATACCTTATCAAAAGTGTCCCGTTCTCGAGGGGGGTGTAGCACAACAGAATCCCTCGCTTCTCCATCTAAAGCCATCATGGCAACCTCCGCCTCTAATACAGGAGTCATGGGGTGCATCCTCATCATTCCCTAGATTCGTTCAGTCCAGCTCTATAACATGGTGTTGTTCCTGCAGCGCCCCAGAGTCCTGGTCGTTGCAGTGCTGTGGCTTCGCCGCTAAGGGGAGCCATGGTACGTTCGATGGCACCGAAGGAGTTCCTCCAATCAGGTATCACAGACACCAATATGTTTCACAGCTGGGCCTCCGGGGGGAGCTAAGGGTGCTATTCATTAGGCCACTCCCCACCATAGTGGGTAAACTGGGGGTCAGGCAGGAAGTTAGACAGAATGCTGACGGGATTGAACGGCGCAACACCCTGTGGCAGGGGGTGTTGTGAAGGGAGAGACTGTAGGGTCTCTGCCAGGGGTGGGATCCTGGCAGAGGCTTGGCATTGAAAGAACGTAACGGGTCCGCGCAGGCTCCTGGAAGCGGCGGGACTCAAGAAAGGACTAGAAGCGAGATAGATTGTGCTGAGTGAGAAACGAGATCAAGCAGAAGGAGAATACCAGCAGGGGTTTTGTTGAAAGAGGCAGCACCCTGCTGAGGCGCAATACCGGTGGCCGGAACGCCGAGGGAGTGGATTAGAATACAGCTTCAAGCCATACTCCAAACAGCGGCAGGACAGTCGGTCTCAGGCGGGCTGTCTACCACATATCACCTATGAAGTCTTGGGGGGCAATTGCGGGAGAGGGGCGACTCTAGGGTCCCGGAAGAACTCCAGGCCTACCTGACAAACGGGTGCCATTCCAACCTGAATACAGGGAAGGGGTGGATTACAGAGGAACATCAAATCGAGTTGTGAGGGAACTTAAGAAACAGACACAACCGTTGTGGGGTTACTTTCCGTGAGCACAGCAGGGAAGGACTACAACACATAGCGCTAGAAGGAAGGCACAGATTTCCACCTGAGAGGAGAACTCTGGAGGTGCCATTGGACCGGCCGGACTTGCGTAGCCTGGTGAACCGTGTTCTGGACTGAGGACTCAGAGATCTCCAGTAAAGAGGTAAAGAGACTGCAACCTGGTGTCCTCGTTATTTACCGCGACTTACACCCCACAACCGCACCGCTCCATCGCTACCATTACTACCACCTATTACACCGGACGTCCCCCACTGACGGACAGGGCCACGGACCGGGTCTAGCCACCGTGACAACCCCGAGACTGAGAACTAGAGGCCCGGCTCCGGGTACCCCTCGGCCCTGCGGCGGTGTGGGGGCGCGCCGCAAACTTGGCGTCACAAACAGGATCTACTTAAGCCTGAAGAATCAGGTCATGTGTGCCTAGAGACTGTGATTTGTTGTGCTTGGACTGTACTTTATTACAAAGACTGTGCTGCGCCAGTTGCCGCCAAAATCCGCCGCCATTGCAGCGCTGAGGAAAGCGCAGGAAGAGAAGAGGGGCGTGGAGTGGGCGTAGACGAGCTGGAGAGCGCGAAGAATAATGGCCGCCCAGTCTAAGTATTTTTGTGTCCTGAGGACGTGCCCGTCAACTGCCGAGGTCCGCCTCCTGATTCTGGCCGGAGGGTGGAGACCATGGGGACGGGGCCGCCCACGGAAGAGACCGCGGGAAGACGACGCGGAAGAGGAGAAAAAGATGGCGACATTCAGAGTACCACACGGAGCTGACCCGGCTCAGCCTGAGGATACGCAGCCTGAGGTAGCCTCAGGGGCGCCCACATTGCGGGGTTCGGCCTTGGCAGGGCCACCGATGGGACGACCCCCTCCGCCGATGTCCGCGGAGTGTGCGGCTGCAGCCGAGACCCGACAGCTGGCACGCCGCCTAAAGAATGACACCCGTGTGCTAGCTCGGATGGGGCAGCCAACAGAAATCCGCCTGTCCCCAGTGTCCCCTGCTCCTTCCCACCTGGCCGCGTCCGAAGATACACCACCGACGCCGGACTTGAAAATAATTCCGGATGCGGAACACTTCCGGCGTCTGATGGCAGCCTGGCGGAGCCGGCCCCAGCCCGCCGAGCAGATTGACCTGGTAAGCCCCCCAGAGATCCCACCGTTGCACTGGGGTGTAGTGGTGGCCTTCAATCCCCAGTCTGGACGGGGAATAATCCAGGATATTGGGGAGCCACTACAGGTCCGTGTGGATCGGATAGAGGTGGAACCAAGCAGCGGGAGGTTCGATTGCAACTTAGAGCCAGGTGATGCTGTCACCTACACGCGGTGGAGGAGGGCCGCGGGTGAGACGGGCTGGATAGCCAGAGGCGTGCAGCGATGCGTTGCCCTCCAGGCTGCTGCAGGGGCACCGGAAGACGATACTCCGGCGAGGAAAGCTGCAGAGCCCGGTCCCGCGGAACCATCAGAAGCTCGACCTCACCGTGCCCCGGGGGAACGTGTACGGTTGCCGACAACGAGGATCTCCCAGCGGGGGATTCTGGCACTGCTGGGACCGGAACGACGCCCTGGCTCACCAGAACGATCTGTTGGTTTGGTGAGGCCGGAGAGAAGACCCCCGGCCACATCTCAACGGTAAAGTAATATTACTGCTAAATGTACATAGTTACTGTTCTTCCAAGTTGCTGCTAGACCCGTTCAGGGTTAAAGGTGACCCCTTTGTTGACCCGGGGTCACTGTTGTTTTCCTGAAGTTTATACAAGTTTTAAAGTTACACAAACTGCAGAAATCATGGACTGTGCATGATTCGAACTTCTTTTTTGTAAATAGTTTGCACCTTCTTAAAGGTGCTCCCTACTGGTTTTAGCCAAAGACACTTTGCGAAGATATTTGCCCTATTGGTTTGAGCCAAAGACACTTTGTGAAGATACCTTTCCTACCGGTTCTAGTTAAAGACACTTTGCGAAGATACCATACCGGAACCTTTGCGTGGGCTGGTAGGCTGAGAAGACGAGCTACCTCAGAAAGACTTGGTCCCCTCTTAAAGGGGATGTGTGAAATTGAACTTGAGAAAGATACTGTTGCAGAACAGTAATGTGATAATGAAGCTTGAAAAAGAAATGTAACTGTTTTACATGCTAAGTTATATGTGTTGAATTTGTTGAAATGTGAAATCTAAATAATGTTTTGCAGAAAGAAAAGATGCAGAGAGCCCGTAGGGGTAGAGATAGAGATCTGCATAGCTGAAAGTAAGGAAGTAATGATGAAGGTGAGGATAGAAGGTCAACCCTGCGTCCCCATAGAAAGTTACTTTGTTACTAAGGACAGAAGGCGAACCCGTAGGGGTTAGAGAGTGAGTCCTTAAAGGAGCCGAGTAGAGCGGGCTCAGAGTTCTTTAAACGAAAGGAATGTTATGTCTATACTATGTATAGTAGCGAAAGGCAGTAGGCCCTGGCTGAACGGGGCGGTCCTGTAAAAGAAAGGAGAGGCAGTAGGTCTGGTGCCATAGGGACAGGCGGTCCTGCAGGTTCAAAGTAGGAGAATGTGAAGTTACCTTACCCTGTAATGTGATTATAGGAAGGCCTTTGGTAAACTAAGAGTGTATGTTTCTTAAAGGCAATGTTAATTTATTGTTCCAGAATTTGCACTAAGTAGAATACCCGGTTGGGTAACAGGAGTTATGCATAGCCTGTAATTTATAATGTTGACCATGTTAGTAACGTTAAAAGTGTCCTCACCTCCCATAAAGGGAAGCCTGTTCAAGTATACTTATCGTTTTGCACTCAACAAAATTGTATGTCTTTTTGCTAATCTGTATTGTTGTTTTTCTTCCCAGTCCCGGAGTACTGTGTTTAACCAGGGGGGAGTGCAGCGCCCCAGAGTCCTGGTCGTTGCAGTGCTGTGGCTTCGCCGCTAAGGGGAGCCATGGTACGTTCGATGGCACCGAAGGAGTTCCTCCAATCAGGTATCACAGACACCAATATGTTTCACAGCTGGGCCTCCGGGGGGAGCTAAGGGTGCTATTCATTAGGCCACTCCCCACCATAGTGGGTAAACTGGGGGTCAGGCAGGAAGTTAGACAGAACGCTGACGGGATTGAACGGAGCAACACCCTGTGGCAGGGGGTGTTGTGAAGGGAGAGACTGTAGGGTCTCTGCCAGGGGTGGGATCCTGGCAGAGGCTTGGCATTGAAAGAACGTAACGGGTCCGCGCAGGCTCCTGGAAGCGGCGGGACTCAAGAAAGGACTAGAAGCGAGATAGATTGTGCTGAGTGAGAAACGAGATCAAGCAGAAGGAGAATACCAGCAGGGGTTTTGTTGAAAGAGGCAGCACCCTGCTGAGGCGCAATACCGGTGGCCGGAACGCCGAGGGAGTGGATTAGAATACAGCTTCAAGCCATACTCCAAACAGCGGCAGGACAGTCGGTCTCAGGCGGGCTGTCTACCACATATCACCTATGAAGTCTTGGGGGGCAATTGCGGGAGAGGGGCGACTCTAGGGTCCCGGAAGAACTCCAGGCCTACCTGACAAACGGGTGCCATTCCAACCTGAATACAGGGAAGGGGTGGATTACAGAGGAACATCAAATCGAGTTGTGAGGGAACTTAAGAAACAGACACAACCGTTGTGGGGTTACTTTCCGTGAGCACAGCAGGGAAGGACTACAACACATAGCGCTAGAAGGAAGGCACAGATTTCCACCTGAGAGGAGAACTCTGGAGGTGCCATTGGACCGGCCGGACTTGCGTAGCCTGGTGAACCGTGTTCTGGACTGAGGACTCAGAGATCTCCAGTAAAGAGGTAAAGAGACTGCAACCTGGTGTCCTCGTTATTTACCACGACTTACACCCCACAACCGCACCGCTCCATCGCTACCATTACTACCACCTATTACACCGGACGTCCCCCACTGACGGACAGGGCCACGGACCGGGTCTAGCCACCGTGACAACCCCGAGACTGAGAACTAGAGGCCCGGCTCCGGGTACCCCTCGGCCCTGCGGCGGTGTGGGGGCGCGCCGCATTCCCAGTAAACTTCGGGAGGTTACTTAACATTACCCCTAGTGATATGCTGGACCTTGGGTCCCCCCCCTACTGCTTGGTCTGCCACCTCCAACAGCACGTTGGACTGCATCCTGCCAACTACGCTAAGTGTGAGCAGGTTGCGGGATCTAGTAAAGGACAGTATCATACCGCTGCTGCCGCCTCCTCGCTCGCTCCCGGCTTCTGCTTCTTGTGCGCACGCGCATACCAGGTTCAGTGCTGCACGTGTGCACTTCTGATCTTCTGTTGGCACTCCTCTTCGTCTCCTCTATGGTCCTGGAGGACTAGTACCTGGAAGTCGGTCCTCCTTATTGTCCTCTCTATGGTTCTGGAGGTCTGTTACCCGGAAGTGCTACCCTGCCTTTAGGTATTTAAACTGCTTCCTGCCGTCCCTCTGTGCCTCGTTATCATTTGTTCCTACAAGTGTTCCTGGCCGCTCTTAGTCTCTGTGAAGTTCGTTTTCCCTCTGACTTTGGATTTATCCTGTCTTTCCTGTATCCTGCTAGCCTCTGCGTTTCCTCAGTTCCTCCGCCAGTCCCTGTACTGCTGCAGTTTACCCATCAGTCCTGTTTACCCATCAGTCTTGTTTTACCCATCAGTCCTGTTTCTCTGCAGTACTCACCTATCCTGTGGTCCTACTATCTCCGCCTCTTCTTGGTCTTCTCCCATCCTGGTCCTCCAGCTTCCGTGGCGATAGTCCCTCATGGGCCTGCCCCTAACTCTCCCTGTATAGGGGGCGGTCTATCTGGTCAGCTCGTCCGTGAGGGGTTCGTCGTCGCGGTCTAGAGGGTCCACTCTCCGTTTTCCCTCTTTGAATCGTCACACTTAAATAGGACTGCACTTGGGTGACATCTGAGTGCAGCCTGATTCTTACAGCATTACAGACAGGAGGCAGAGCAAGGGTTAAGGTTAATTTTACTGGAACAGGGGTATACTCCACACAGGGAGGGGAAAGTAGAGACAGGAGTATGACAGGTGATATGAGCACAATAGGTGTGCTGGGGAGGTAATGAGGGCAAAAAGTATAACAACTGTTCATTAAGGGTAAACTTATCAGTCTGACGGCTTCCTGACTGCAGTGTCTTAGGTTTCAACGGTGGTGCCAACGCGGTCAGCATGTGGTGTATCCGGTGTCGTCCTGCAGGCGTTGATGATCCGGTTCCTGGCGTTGACGATGAGTCCTCGACGTCTTGCATGGGGTCCTGGGTCCAGGATGTGGGTTGCAGAATGAAAAGCAGTCTCCAACACTGCTGTGGCTTGACGAAGCTCAGCAGAAGTATGCGGGTAGGAAAGGGAACAGTTCTCGGTGAGTCACCCGGTGTTTCTTAGGCGGCATGTGCGTTATTTACTGGCCGTAGCGTTGGGTACCTTGAGCAGTGGGAGCCAACAGGCAAAATACAGTTCTCCGGTCACAGTCTCTGTAAGTGGCAGCAGAAGTAATATAGCGGACCTGCGCTGTCACGGTGCTTAGAGGACGGAGCACAAAACTTCCCTTGCTGCACGCTGCGTACTCCCACCAAGTCTCTCTGCCTTTTCGCGCACTCTGCCCTTTTTATCCTAGCTACGCCCCCTGCTGTTCAGTGCAAAAGTCAGTCCAGGTCTCTAAGCTTTCCCCCAGACAACAAAGGTGACAGTCCCGGACCCGGTGTAAGAAAGGTACCCCCCGTCCAGTCCCTCTTCTTACTCTTGGACGCTTCCCCCTGTTTAGTCCGGGGTTATACAATGAGCCCACACCTTTTTCCGGCACATCACAGCTGATTTGATCAGCTGACATGTGCTCCTAACAGCCGCAGGTGGAATCGCCCAGCGGTCGGCGCTCATTGCAAGTGAGCATTTCTGCAGCCCTGCTCTATGTAGCACAAGTGATCAGATGATTGCAGCTTCTAGTCTCCCATGGTGACTATTGAAGCAAGTAAAAAAAAATGTTTTTAAAAATATATATATATACAGTTATATGAAAAAGTTTGGGCACCCCTGTTAATCTTAAGCTTAATGTTTTATAAAAATTGTTTTTTTTGCAACAGCTATTTCAGTTTCATATATCTAATAACTGTTGGACACAGTAATGTTTCTGCCTTGAAATGAGGTTTATTGTATTAACAGAAAATGTGCAATCTGCATTCAAACAAAATTTGACAGGTGCATAAGTATGGGCACCCTTATCATTTTCTTGTCTTAAATACTCCTACCTACTTTTTACCGACTTACTAAAGCACTTTTTTTGGTTTTGTAACCTCATTGAGCTTTGAACTTCATAGCCAGGTGTATGCAATCATGACAAAAGCTACTTAAAGTGGCCACTTGCAAGTTGTTCTCCTGTTTGAATCTCCTCTGAAGTGTGGCATCATGGGCTCCTCAAAACAACTGTCAAATGATCTGAAAACAAAGATTATTCAACATAGTTGTTCAGGGGAAGGATACAAAAAGCTGTCTCAGAGATTTAACCTGTCAATTTCCACTGTGAGGATCATAGTAAGGAAATGGAAGAACACAGGTACAGTTCTTGTTAAGGCCAGAGGTGGCAGGCCAAGAAAAACATCAGAAAGGCAGAGAAGAAGAATGGTGAGATCAGTCAAGGACAATCCTCAGACCACATCCAGAGAGCTGCAGCATCAACTTGCTGCAGATGGTGTCACTGTGCATCGGTCAACTATACAACGCACTTTGCACAAGGAGAAGCTGTATGGGAGAGTGATGCGAAAGAAGCCGTTTCTGCAAGCACACCACAAACAGAGTCGGCTCAGGTATGCAAAAGCACATTTGGAGAAGCCAATTTCTTTTTGGAAGAATGTCCTGTGGACTGATGAAACCAAGATTGAGTTGTTTGGTCATACAAAAAGGCTTTATGCATGGCGGCCAAAAAACACAGCATTCCAAGAAAAACACTTGCTACCCACAGTAAAATTTGGTGGAGGGTCCATCATGCTTTGGGGCTGTGTGGCTAATGCCGGCACCGGGAATCTTGTTAAAGTTGAGGGACGCATGGATTCCTCTCAGTATCAGCAGATTCTTGACAATAATGTTCATGAATCAGTGACAAAGTTGAAGTTACTCAGGGGATGGATCTTTCAGCAAGACAATGATCCAAAACACCGCTCCAAATCTACTCAGGCATTCATGCAGAGGAACGATTACACTGTTCTGGAATGGCCATCCCAGTCCCCAGACCTGAATATCATTGAACATCAGTGGGATCATTTGAAGAGGGCTGTCCATGCCCGGCGACCATCAAACTTAACTGAACTGGAATTGTTTTGTATAGAGGAATGGTCAAAAATACCTTCATCCAGGATCCAGGAACTCATTAAAAGCTACAGGAAGCGACTAGAGGCTGTTATTTTTGCAAAAGGAGGATCTACTAAATATTAATGTCACTTTTCTGGTGAGGTGCCCATACTTATGCACCTGTCAAATTTTGTTTGAATGCGGATTGCACGTTTTCTGTTAGTACAATAAACCTCATTTCAAGGCAGAAACATTACTGTGTCCAACAGTTATTAGATATATGAAACGGAAATAGCTGTTGCAAAAAAAACAATTTTCATAAAACATTAGGCTTAAGATTAATAGGGGTGCCCAAACTTTTTCATATAACTGTATATAAAAAAAATATATATATAATAGTTCGCCCCACTCAAAATAAAACAATAAAAAAAATACACATTTGGTATTGCCGCGTTCAGAATCACCCGATCTATCAATATATAAAAAGAATTAATCCAATTGGTAAACGGCGTAGCGAGAAAAGAAATCGAAATGCCAGAATTATGTTTTTTTGGTCGCTGCAACATTGCAATAAAATGCAATAACGGGTGATCAAAAGAATGTATACACACCAAAAAGGTATCAATAAAAATATAATTTTGGCAAACAAAAAATAAAACCTCACCCGGCCACAGATCCCAAAAAATGGAGATGCTACGAGTCTCGGAAAATTGCACCTTTTTTTTTCTACAAACTTTGGAATTTTTTTTACACCGCTTAAATAAAAAAGAACCTAGACATGTTTGGTGTCTATGAACTCGTAATGACCTGGAGAATAATAATGGTAGGTCAATTTTAGCATTTAGTTAACATGGTAAAAATCTATAAAACAATTATGGAATTGCACTTTTTTTTGCAATTTCACAGCATTCGGATTTGTTTCCCATTTTCCAGTACATATGTGGTAAAATCAATGTTGCCCTTCAAAAGTACAACTCGTCCCGCAAAAAACAACCTCTCACATGACCATATTGACAAAAAAATAAAAAAGTTATGACCATGAGAAGAAGAAGAGCTAAAAATGGAAACGCAAAAACGGAAATACCCCTGGCCCTTAAGGGGTTAATCAGCTGTCGTGTCTTTTACAGCCATGGGTGAATCGGAGCTTGACCCTAGGGCATTAACCAGTTTAATCAGATATTGACAGATAACATGCACCAGCCAGAATCGTGTCACAAATTCCACATATTGGCGCATGCAGGCTCGGACTCGGAATTCCCTAATGGTCCCCTGTGCAGATGTGGGCCCCCAACCCCACTGTATGTGCAGTACTAGGCATAATTCACTTGATTCACTCTGTACAGAAAAAGGCAGCATCTCATCATTAACCACACTACCCAGTTTATTATTAAATAGATATAGAGGTAAATTTGTGAACAAGGGTAGTGTAATATTTGTATGCAGGTGAAAAGTGGGCCCCCCAAAGCACATGTTACTGGTGGACCCTTGGCACCCCAGTCTGACACTGGGCGCCTGTCATGTGATCTGGGGCGTCGATGATTATCATGACAGCTGGGGTTCTGGAGAAGACCACCCGTACCAGTCATTACGATACTTCTGTGGATGCCGATCTGTCTGACCTCTCCATGCTCGAACTCGGCTACGTATCTGACCCTGCGTTGCCTGCCTGCCTGCCCGGCCTCGGACTGTCTGACCTTGCTCTGCAACCCTCTTCTCCCACTCTTGACACACTGATAGCAACACCGCAGAAGAAATGCTAGCACAGGCTTCCAGTATCCGTTGTTTCAGATGCTGCATATCTCGCATCTTCACAGCATAGACAATTGCCTTCAGATGACCCCAAAGATAAAAGTCTAAGGGGGTCACATCGGGAGACCCTGGTGGCCATTCAACTGGCCCACGATGACCAATCCACTTTCCAGAAAACTGTTCATGTAGGAATGCTCGGATCTGACACCCATAATGTGGTGGTGCACCGTTTTGCTGGAAAAACTCAGGGAACGTGCCATCTTCAGTGCATAAAGTGGGTAACATCATCATGATGGTCGTCGTGGGCCAGTTGAATGGCCACCAAGATCTTTCGATCTGACCCCCTTAGACTTTTATCTTTGGGGTCATGTGAAGGCAATTGTCTATGCTGTGAAGATACGAGATGTGCAGCATCTGAAACAACGGATACTGGAAGCCTGTGCTAGCATTTCTTCTGTGGTGTTGCTATCAGTGTGTCTACAGTGGGAGAAGAGGGTTGCATTGACAATCCAACACAATGGGCAGCACTTTGAACACATTTTATAAGTGGCCATAAACTTGTAAATAACTCATGAAAGAATACAGTTACGTTAAAACCAAGCACACCATTGTTTTTCTTGTGAAATTCTCAATAAGTTTGATGTGTCACATGACCCTCTTCCCATTGGAAAAAATAAAGTTGGATCCAAAATGGCTGACTTCAAAATGGCCGCCATGGTCACCACCCATCTTGAAAAGTTTTCTCCCTCCCATATACTAATGTACCGCAAACAGGAAGTTGATATCACCAACCATTCCCATTTTATTTAGCTGTATCCATATAAATGGCCCACCCTGTACTATTATGTATGACTATGGGGGTGCTTTATACTACTATGTATGACTATGGGGGTGCATTATGCTACTATGTATGACTATGGGGGAGCATTATACTACTATGTATGACTATGGGGTGCATTGCGCTACTATGTAAGAATATGGGGGTGCATTGCACTACTATGTATGACTATGGGAGTGCACTATACTACTATATATGTGATTGAAAGCTTTATCCTTTTACTCTTGGTCTGGATTCACACACTGCTTGTCTGGTGAGACCATTCTGACCTTGGATTGTGTAATCATGACAAAGGGGTGTGATTGACATCCTCCAACCTCATTGTCAGGGATTTGTGCATTTTCTTGCCTGTCTGGGAATGTGCAGTATACCAATCAAGCTGGGAAGCTTACACCCAGCGTCAATGCACATTGCAAGACACTTGAGATTTGCGACGGTCCGACAATGAGGTCAATATGGAGAGGGTGTCAATAATGTCCCACAGGACAAGATCTGAGCCTGAACTAGTCTGAGGGGAATTACTACTCTCACCTGACTAGTCCTGCTTTGTTTGCATATGACGAGACAGTCTTAACATTATTTTTAATTAGAGAAACATTTTTATGGCACATAAAGGACTTTGTTTTAATACAGAATTAGGCTTGTGAAAATATATGGTGGCAATTTAAAGGAGGTGACAGATTTCATCTAAAAAAAAATAACTACTCTTTTTTTTTTTCAGAAATCAACAGTGCAAAGGAATAAACTTTGTAATAGAGAGTTTTTTCAGATCTGTCTATAAATCTGTCTGCAGTAAGGAATTAAATTACACCTTTTGCCTATAAAAGTCCTTGTATAGGGGAGATGAGAGAAGCTGGATAGAGTAAGAGACAGAGCTCGCAAGGAGAAACTGCTGGGACTTCTAGTCACTGGGAAAACTGCTAAATAATGGTAATATAATGGCCAGGAACAGAGTTATTCCTCCTGTATATGTAAGGAGGTTGCTTTCTCTGCTCCTTGCCTGGAACCACTTAGTCAGACAGCTGGGTTGTTGGGGGGAAGACTTTCTGCCCTGGACAGAGGGGACGAGGTGACTGCTGGGAAGAGAGAGGGGAGTGGTCAGAAAAGTGCGGGAGAGAGAGCGCGCCAGAGAGGGGACAGCGTGCCAGAGAGAAAGCAGGCTGCAGCGCCGCGCTCCTCATGACAGCGTGCTCCCCGTGAGGGCACTAAGGCTGGAGTGAGAGTGGGGACTTGGAAGCCTCCATAATCTGAGAAGACTCTTCCCCTGACAGTGCAGAGACAGTGACTCAGTGCAGCCCTGGTAACCGCAGTGACAAGCAAAGACCCCTGAGTGAGATAAGTAACTGCCCAATGTGTGTGTGACATCGTTATTACAGAGAAGCTGCCAGGCTTACGGAGACTCCTGCAGCAGTGACGGAGAGACTGTGCTATTTCCTGGTTCCAGTTTCACTTTGAGAAGAACAGGCTGCAGAGACTTAACCCCGGACTTCCCAGGAGACACAGAAAAGACCAGAATCGCAAGCCCTGCTGGTGACTGTATCCACGTTGGTAAAAGGACCCTCCAGTCAGGATCTCCCTGGGCTGATAAGTTACAAGGACACTCGTTAACCCTTTTGATCCCACTTAACTGTTTACTGTTTTACTTGACTCTATTAACCCCGTTTACTCCCTGCGAGGAGAATTCTACCCCTGTTAATAAATCCCCTTCAACAGTTGGTCTGTCTGTTCCGTGGTGACATACTCAACCCTGCACCCTATTACACTTGGCGTAGTCGGCAGGATGTCACACGGTAGCGCGGAAGGGGCAGACCAAGCAGTTGAGGGAGGCCCCAGGTCTAGCATCTCCCTGGGAGCCATGTTAGTTAACCTACCAAAATTTTCAGGGAACGATGTCATGTTGTGAAGTTGGACGGAGCGCATCCGAGGGATGATGCGGATGTATCCTATGACACCGGCTCTGCAGGCGGAAATAGCGGTGATGGCCCTAGAGGGGGATGCACGGGACTCTGTTATGCTCAGACCCCCCCAGGCGAGAGATACCCTGGACAAAGTATTACGTATACTTGAGGAGACGCATGGGGACCCCACTGACGTAGGGGAGCTGCGCATGCGACTGTTCCGCCGGGTACAAAGAGAGGGGGAGACCGTGACGCAATATATGAACGCACTGCAGGAGCTTCATACTGCCATTATACGGAAGGACGGCATAGGTGTGGGGTCAGTTGACGTTGTGCTGCGAGACCAACTGGTGACAGGCTTGCGAGATGTGTTGATGAAACAGGCCCTGCGAGAGCGCATGCGTGTAAAGCTAGATATGACTTTCTCTGAGGTCGGGAGTGAGGCACGCACACGCGAGCAAGAGCAAGGGGTGGTAGTGCCAGTGGGAAAGGTATGGAGCAGGGAGGTAACAGCCCCTCAATGGGTAGAAGACTTGAAGAAGGAGGTTAAGCGAGTCCATGAGGAGGTGGCTGAATATAAGAAGATCCCTGCTGCAGAGTACAGCCCTCCGGTGCGAGAAAGAGAGACTGCCCTCCAAAGGGAGACTAGTGCCGCTCGGCGAAGAAGACTGCCTAGATGCTACAACTGCGGAGCACCCAGTCAAAATGAAGAGCAGGCGATGTGGACCCGAGATTCCCAGCTGAAGATAAGAAGAATCTGGGAGGAGATTGAGAGTCTGGGGAAAGCCCTTACTGCCGTTTTGGGGACCAGCGGCATACCCCGAGGTAACGTGCGGGAGCCGCCAGAAAGAGATAGAGGAGAGGTGCGCAGCATGAAGAAGGCTTCTGTGGTGGCCCCAGAGTGTAACTCTGTATCCTGGGGTGAAGAGCAACCGCAGATGAGAGGTGTCCCCCGCCGAGGTCGACGATCCAGACTGAAGCGCCCTCCAGACAGACGCAGACGTGAGTGCTGGACGTGCAGAAAGGTGGGACACGTGTCCAGAAACTGCCCTACCCGAGAAGAGCGGTGGCAGAGATCCGCTCACCCCTCTGAGGGTCCTGCTAACTGGAGGGAACGTCGCCCCTGGAGGGAATGGTACGGCAGGAAGAGAAGAGTTCCACCTAGGGCAAGACAGTACCACAATGTCAGACGCCAAGGAGAGGTGGAGAAGGTGTCAGGCATCTCTGGTGAAATGACTGCGCTATCCCAACACGTAAAGGCGAACCTGGTGAATCTACAGCCTGGGTCTGAAGGTTTTGTTGGTGAGACTCAGTCCAGCGGGAAGAAAGTAACGTTCACTCGAGAAGACCACCAAAGTGCTTTACTACCCTGTCCAGCACGAGTTCCTGAAGAAGGAGAGAAAGTGCCAAGTGTTCCTGCGATACTCGTTTTCAATGTCCGAGCCAATGAGAAGGAGGAACCACTGATGTCGTCCCCTGAGGTGAAGAATGTGCTGGCTGTCAGCTCACCAGTTCCTGATCGGACAGGGGAAATGGAGCAGCTGTGTGAGACAGGGCGTGTGGCTGAGAAGCCCTGGGAAATGATGCCCGCAGAGCCCAGCGCAGATGACAAAGAGTCTGGCCTGCATGGTCTTAATTCATCTGACTCAAGCTTTGACGAGAATGCTCCTGTCAAAGAGAGGGGGAGCTATGGAGAAGAATTGCTTGTACTAAGCCCCCAAACTGAGGAGCCCGAACAAGAAGTCCCTAAAGTTCCCGATAACGACAAGGAGGAGGATGAATCATCTACGCAGACATCTGCTAGCGGCAAAGCTAAGAAGAAGAAAAAGAAGAAGACAGCAGTTGTTGATGAAGCAGAGAAAGCATATCTCAACATGACTGATGAGCAGCTCCTAAACCATTTAGTCTGGGAGTATGTACAAGAAGAAAGGCAGAAGGAGATGCGAGAATCGCAGGTATCTGACTCCCCTCCAAAGAACAAAGAGAAGCACGAAGAGTCCTCACCCGTGGAATGGCGAGCTTTAAGAGAGGGGGAAAGTAAGGAGGTTGCTTTCCCTGCTCCTTGCCTGGAACCACTTAGTCAGACAGCTGGGTTGTTGGGGGGAAGACTTTCTGCCCTGGACAGAGGGGACGAGGTGACTGCTGGGAAGAGAGAGGGGAGTGGTCAAAAAAGTGCGGGAGAGAGAGCGCACCAGAGAGAAAGCAGGCTGCAGCGCCGCGCTTCCCATGACAGCGTGCTCCCCGTGAGGGCACTAAGGCTGGAGTGAGAGTGGGGACTTGGAAACCTCCATAATCTGAGAAGACTCTTCCCCTGACAGTGCAGAGACAGTGACTCAGTGCAGCCCTGGTGACCGCAGTGACAAGCAAAGATCCCTGAGTGAGATAAGTAACTGCCCAGTGTGTGTGTGACATCGTTATTACAGAGAAGCTGCCAGGCTTACGGAGACTCCTGCAGCAGTGACGGAGAGACTGTGCTGTTTCCTGGTTCCAGTTTCACTTTGAGAAGAACAGGCTGCAGAGACTTAACCCCGGACTTTCCAGGAGACACAGAAAAGACCAGAATCTCAAGCCCTGCTGGTGACTGTATCCACGTTGGTAAAAGGACCCTCCAGTCAGGATCTCCCTGGGCTGATAAGTTACAAGGACACTCGTTAACCCTTTTGATCCCGCTTAACTGTTTACTGTTTTACTTGACTCTATTAACCCCGTTTACTCCCTGCGAGGAGAATTCTACCCCTGTTAATAAATCCCCTTCAACAGTTGGTCTGTCTGTTCCGTGGTGACATACTCAACCCTGCACCCTATTACATATATACACATTTACAAGAAAGTGCAGCTATACTTTAGTTAAAATGAAGTTCAAGGAGAACATTGGTTACCGCATGGTCATATATGTGTGCCGGCACAGAGAGACTACTCATACTTCCAAGCAGAGATTTCCCCAGAAGGGGGATTGTTATAGAGGATGCATCGAGCACAAAGGATTACAAACCTGGTAGCTCTCGGTCTTTAAAAGGATCCTCTGTGTCTGTATTTTTCCACCTTGCATCACTTTCACATACTGGAGTTTCATAACTGTAAAAAATATATATATATATATATATATATATATATATATATATATATATATATATATATATATACACACACACATATGTTAATTTTTGTTTCTCCTACATTTGTGGATGAGCATTAAAAAATAACTTACCGTGTTGACGTTCCAGGTAATGGGCGACCTGTGTCTACTAAAACACACCAGCAATAACCAGTGGACTGGTGACACTGTACTGGTTTGTAGAGCCCTCCCGGCGCACATTCGGGAATCACAATTCCCTCCCTTGGATTGTCCCTGGCTTCTTCCAGAGCACTTTGTCTCTCCTGATCACAGGAGTTCACTTTCTCTGCAAAGCAATTTAATATTCTTCATTTAGCAATTTATAATATTAATGACAAAGTCCAGCACTGCATGAAACCAATATCCTATACAAAAAATGAAGATTATCAATAATATAGAAATGGAAATCTGAAATAACAGACGATCCACCAGAATATTGCCAATGCCACCTACCGTAATATCATTAGAAATAATGATGACTCAAATATAATTCTTGTGATGGATGAAATATTAAAAGATCTCATTAACTCCAAATAAGATAAACATTTTGTATTGATTTTGTTTTTAATTATTTTTCCATAATAAGAACAATGTCATCTTGTCCTATTACTAATATTTTCTTCCTTTACCTCCCAGGTCTGAAATTTAAAAATCTGTCAGCAGGTTTTTGCTTTTTAACCTGAGAACACCATGATATAGTGGCATGGAGCCTGATTCCAAGGATGTGTCACTAGCTTGGCTGTTTGAGGTAATTTCAATACAAATCAGCAGGAGATTTTCACTGCAAGACAAGGTGCCTAGTGCAAAGCAGTCCAGCTAATCTGTGTAACTGTGCCCCCCCCCCCCCCAGTGATTGGCAACTTGACGAAAATGTACACACAAAGCTGCCAACCAGGGGTGTGGGCGGGGGTTATACACAGCTCAGCATTCTGAGCAAGCAGCCCAGTAAGTGACATATCCCTGGAATCAGGCTTTTTGTTCGTACATCATACATTCTAACAATATTCCAGCATATCATGTCTAACTTAACATAATGTTGCAAAAATACCGAAAGAATTGACATGCTGCAGATTTAAAAAAAACACTGCAGTGCTCAAATTCACTCAGGAAAATAAAACCAAGTGTGTGTAGGAGATTTCTGAAATCTCATAGGTTTGCTGGTACTGTAAAATGCAGTTTTTAACTTGCATAAAAAAATTGTGGAAAAAAACTGCTGCATGTGAACATAGTATTAATGTTCTCAAGTTCACTGAGCAAGTCAGCGCTACTGCAATATGCACCTTGGCTCTACTCATCCTCTGGAGGAGTTGTACTGCCTGTCCGTTTGTTCACCACTTATTGTAGACCAGGTTTGTGAGTGACAAATGTGACCTCTGGAAAAGTCAAGGCTGGTGGAATAGCAGTGTTTCCATCAGTACATTACATGTTAGGCTCTGGTCACAAGTCCATTCTTATGAACGGACAAATTAAATTAATTGCAAAAATAAATGTCATGAAATAGCAGCAAAGGGGTCCCATTGATTATTATGGGGTTCATCTCCGTTCTGTTATGTGTCCGTTTTTGGAATGGAAAAAAAAGTGCAGCATGCAGAACTTTTCCTTCCATTTTAAAAATTGGACACCAAAAGAAAACCAGATGGACCACATAGTAATCAGTGTGATACCTCTGCTTCTGTCAGCATCCATTATCAAGCAGATCAGTTTTGGACATGAATTCCGATTGTCCTAAAACGCAGCGTGCAAGCAATAATCTGCAGAACAGACCAACCAGAACCTGAAGTGCTAGGAATGTGAGAATTATTTCCCTAATGTATGTTTCGCCCATTTTCTTCAGTTATCTTCATCTTAACAGTCACGATGTCTCCTGATGAAGATGGGCGAAACGTACGTTGGGGCGCTTATTTGATGGGTCCACACTGAGATATTGAGCTAAGTTTGAGCCAAGTATGTCAGCTATATGTTATTAGGTTCTTTTAGCTGAGTTTGCAAATTCTCACTTGTAGTTATTATTTCTAAATATTTATCTATTGGGTTACATCTATTCTCTTCTTTAACTTGATGATATATTTTTCATATACATAGCCATAACATTGATACTTTTTTGATTCAACTATAGATTTATTAAAGGGACATACACATAGTCCATATCATTGTCTGCTATCATTATATAGATCTTGCATAACTGGCTATTGACATTTCAAAGATTATGATCTATTTATCTAGGTTCATGCAAATTTGACATGTGCACCGACCATATGTTTTCTATGATTTTCCTTGCTTAAAGTGAGTTTGTTCGTATTTTAGGTTTTTAATATACTTAATAAAAAATAGATTTTATTACATTTACTGGGACTAAACTGGCTTTTAATTCTTTTCTTGGCTGTTATACAGTACATTTCTAAAGAATGGGTTTCCCCTCACTTTTATGGATCCATATTAGGCTTTCTCTAGATTTTGTTCGTACTATTAGTCTTACAATTTGGGTTTATTCACCCTGTATAATGACACCAGTATATTTATTACACCATACTGTTAAATCACTGCTTATTACATCTGTACTGTCATATCACTGCATACATTGTCCTTGTATTATGATTCTGGGTTTATTATTATCCCTTAGCTATAATATCACTGCCGTCTTTAACACTTCACTGTGAACACCACTCTGCTTGTTACCCGTTTTTTGTGGCATCACTGTGTGCAATAACCTCTTTTTGTTTTGGGACATTCACTTTGGGCAACTAGTTATTATTTCTGTAGATATCACTGTATTAATTCGCCCTGACCTGTGATGTTACTATATGTTATTACTATATAGTGAAACATCAATGTGTGCATCATCTAAGTACTATGACCCAAGTGTAAATTTTATTGGCTCTGTTCAGCATTTTCTGTACAGGGCCACAAAAGTTGCCACCAAAGTTTTCAAAATTGCGCAGACTTTTGCATATTTTGTGTTAAAGGGACTCCGTCTGCAGGATTTAGCTTTGTAATCTGAGAGCAGCATGATGTATGGACAGAGGCTTTGATTCCAATGATGTGATATGTCATTTTATAATCTGCATGTTGCGGTTTCGATAAAATCAGTTTTTTTGCAGGAGATTATCATTAGAGGACTAGGTGCCTCATGCCTCCTAGTCCAATCCCACCCCATCACTAATTAGCAGCTTTCTTTCAATATACAGTGTACACAGAAATCTGCCAATCAGTTGTGTGGGCGGAGTTATATGGAGCTCAGCATTTGAGCTCTGCTAGATCTGCAGCAGAGAAAATGGTAATTTTATCAAAATGGCAGCAAGTAGACCAGAAAGTGGTGCATCACTGGAATCAGGGCCTCAGCCCCTACATGACGCGGCTCTCAGATTACAAAACAAAAACCCTCTGACAGATTTCCTCTAAGGTTTTATAGCTGTGGTTTACAAAAGCTATTTGACTAACATAACAGAAAAAATAAGTCATTACATTCGCTCACCAATCCTCCACCACTCCCATGCAGAGGCATCACTGGCCCTCTTTTAGTCTCCCATTGCTTCAAAGATGACAGTCGATATACATGACCACTGCATCCTAGGACTATCTGCTGCTGTCACATGCATGGTCAGAAAGCTATGGCATGGGAGTGGCAGAAAACTTGTAACCATAGCATTCTGCACACTAAGATTTCATTTTTCATTTCCTAATAAAGATGACCTGTCACCAAAAGTAGACAGATTTTGCTTGTATTTTATTTCTACTGCTCTGCTAAATATTGCCTTATTACTTTTAGCCAATATCCTAAATTTTATTGTGTTTTCCAAGGCGGCATTGCTCCCTTGGTGAAGAATACTCATGAATGGAATACTCCAGAGAGCAACAGGAATAAAATAAAAGCAAAAACTGGCCACTTTTGATCTGGTGACAAATCCTCTTTAAAGTCAATGGGAAAAATTATGTACCGCCCATTGCCGGTGTCCCTCCATTGTTCCCCTCCTCCCTGCATGCGGGGACACCAGCATACTCACTTCCCTGGCCGCGGCAGCGTCCTCACACTCCTCTCCCTCCTTCTCCTGTGCATTCTGCTCTGGCTTGCAGCGGCGCACCTAGTGCACGCATGCACTCCCCTGTTCTTAAATAGGCAGCGCGCACATGCAAAGATGCCCCCAGCCAATAGCTGGGAGGCATCTTGTATAAAAGGCCTGAGCAACCCCTATAGTTTGTTAGTAGTAGTAGTGTGTGTTCAACTGTATGTTGCCAGTCCCCCGTCCTTAGTCTAATACAGTTATTTCCCTATCCTGTACTGTCCCTGTAGTCCTGTGTAGTTTATATGATACCCTGAAGCCGCTCTGGCGGTACTCAAGCCCTGTGGCCATGTCTGCGGTACTTGAATCCTGTAGCTGTGGTACTTTGTACTGTCTGTAAGGTTCCAAATCCTTCCCGTTTGTGGTTTCGCTGCTGTGTTCTCGACCAGTGAACTCGACCCCTGGGATCGGCAGCTGCACTACCGTGATCTCCCTAGGAGTGGCACCTGCTGACTATCTGCAGCTCAAGCCTAACTCCACCATCAGGAGCTCCAGTAAACACCAGTTAGCTGCTTAACTACACCCCTCTTAGCCAAGCCCAGCCCCGTGACACAGTGGGTGCACAAACCACATGCGCCACCGGTAAGCACGACCAATTAGCAACAAGCACTTGCACTTTCTGGAGCAGAAATTGACATAGTGCAGATTTCAAAATCTAAACAGCTGTAGGTCAATTTCCATGTGGAATAATTCAGCAGCATGTGTTTGATTTTTACTAAAATCTCCTCCACGTGTCTGGTATTGCAATAATCTGTACCTTCTCCATATGCAAGTTTGCACTGAAAATCCAAAGCATTTCAGTCTCAGGTGAACTAAGTAGTAAAACCCAGGAACTTGTGCCTCTCAGTTAGCCCAATAATTTATCTGCCACTTAAGAGCTTGCATGTAAACATTGGATTCTCTGTGTAAGATTTGACATTAGGGTTTTAGAATTTCGTGTTATGTCTTTTTTTTTACATCAATAGCGAAAATGTGATATTAAAAATTGCATGTGAAAACTGTTAAAGGGAATCTGTCATTAGGATAAACCCTTCTAAGCCGTCTATATGGGCATGTAGGTCATAGAAAGTTAAATAAAATGTTACCTTGATATCTAAGATCTGATGTCTTATTCCAGAGAAATCCATGTTTTTTTTCTTAATATGTAAATGAGCTGTTAAGATATATGGTCCTGACATAGATCTGCCTGAGAATCTGCCTCCAGAGCTTAAAAGGGGAGTGTTACTAGTGTGAGACATATAATGACTGACAGTCTGGTCTCCTGATCTACATGTCTCACACTGGTAATGCCGCCTTTCTTTTAAAATAAGTTCTGGAGGCAGATTCTCAGAGAGATCTATGTGCGGCCCATAGATCTTAACAGAGCATTTACATATTAAGAAAAACATGATTATCTCTGGAATAAGTCAGATCGCAGATATCAAGGTATCATTTTATTCAGGTTCCTATGACCTGGATGCCCATATAGATGGCTTAGGGTTGATCCTACTGACAGATTCCCTTTAAGAAAAGTGTTCTTCACGGCTAACCAAAAAACAGTTTTTGCTCTTTTGTTTATAGTTCTGAATCTTTTTAAGTTTACATGAAAAAATCATTATATTGGTTTACGGTTTCCTACATTGCATTTTATATCTTAGATGCAATCTCTATTAAAAATCTATATTTTGATTTTGCTGCAATTGTAAAAAGCTGACAGTGTTTGCTCTATAGAGATGCCGAGGAGTGCCATTCCTTATCAAGCTGTATACATGAAGTAGGGCACTTGTCTATAGCATCTAATGGGCCATGTGTGAGAATATCAGCTCTGTACCTTACATGACGGCAGGACAGCAGCGCTCTATAATGGCCATACACTTCTCCGTTCTGCTCGACAAGCAGCTGTACAGTTCTGCTAGGTTTTGGCTGTATGACAGATAGGCATAGCCCCAGAAAGCCTCTCCGGCGTACTGGCTGCCAGTCCAAGTCTTGGCGTCATTATTGTAACTGGAGAAAGCTTCTGCTGCTCAGACAGAATTAATTAGTTATGAGACCAAGGGAACGTATTTCGAGTGACATGTCCCCTTATCCATAAAAGGAGAAGGCAGGTGAGTTATGAGAGGACAAAGTTGCTTGGATATGATCCAGGTAGATTTCAAGCCAACTTACACACATTACTCAAGTGGTATGGCAGTACAGCATACCTGTATTCTATACAATCAGTATATTTACTTATAACAGCGACCGTCTATTCATACTATAACACAACCCTGCATTATGCTACAAACACTACCGTACTGCCTAAAAAAGGCAAAAGACTCTTAATAAAACGCCATTATTCACCGCCATTAAATATTTATCTTTGCTCCATCAGATGGAATGTCCTATGAGATCGCAGTTGGACGACGCAGTGCGGAGCTGGAGAAACATTTTGGAGATTTATGCTAAGTAAGTAAATATTGATGTAATATTTCTATAGGTCGCAGAAGAGAATACAGTAACTATCTTTACCATACAAGCTAGACTTTAAAATTGCTTCAGGGAAGAAGTAAACTTATTGGACATGGCAAACCAAAGTTGTTGTTTTTTTTCTTTTTTAAACACCAACGTGTAACCTATGGACCCTTTATGACTCGTTGAAGAAAGGCTAACAAACGCTCTGCTCTCACAGAATGATCATTAATATGATCATGGATTTTAAAACTGGCTTAAGAATCATCGCAGTCAACTAAGAAACATTTTACACTTCCATGGGTTGACTGCCAGCCTGTTTAGATGGGACGATAGTCGGGAAAGGGCATACTTACAAATATTTGTTCCCCAATTATTAGCTCATCTAAATGGGCCATTAGTGTGCTACAGCAGACTTATGCATTGCCCTATTAATGTCAACATGAATATGAGCCAGTGGGTCCCTAGATGAATGCAGTAGTGGTGTTACACACCAGTCCCGGCTCTGCTCCCTTCACCCAGATCCACTGAACTTTGTTGTGTTCCGCGTCAGGCTTTGCAGGTTACCCGTCCTGTGGCAACATCCTCCTAGGACTTTTAAGGCACCAAGACACAAACCTATGTCTTACTATTGAGACTTTAGTGTTTGGTGTGCTCCATCTCTGATCCTGCATACCTACTGCTCAGCGGGCTAACCCTCATTTTGCCATCTCTGCATTCATTCACCCTTGCTTTATTTCACCGCACTTCTGGTCAAGAGTCTCCTGCATGTTCTAAGTCTTTGTTTCCTGTGTTCCTGTGTACCTAGGTAGGGCCCATGTGCCCACCGGACCTTGGGCTTGGAGGATAATAATAATCTTTATTTTTTTATATAGCGCTAACATATTCCGCAGCGCTTTACAGTTTTGCACCCATTATCATCACTGTCCCCGATGGGGCTCACAATCTAAATTCCCTATCAGTATGTCTTTGGAATGTGGGAGGAAACCAGAAAACCTGGAGGAAACCCACACAAATACGGGGAGAACATACAAACTCCTTGCAGATGTTGTCCAAGGTGGGATTAGAACCCAGGACTCCAGTGCTGCAAGGCTGCAGTGCTATCCAACTAAGCATCATGTTTTCAATAAATGATCCCCGCTTTTATTCCATGGCCTAAAATAGTTGAAAATTGCATAAACCTACTTAAAAGAAAAAAACGATTTACGTATCATAATTCCTTTAAATTCCCCTGTTCTCTCCAGATGAAGTTGATAATGCTAACAATATCGCACATGTTGCAAAAAAAAAAGCCCCAAAAACCTCTTCTATGCAAACACATGTAATGCATTAGGTCATACTTGCTGCATGAAGAGTTTATATGAATGCTCAATCTTTACCTGGCTTGCAAGACAGTCTTGAGACAGATTGACAGGCTGAAGGTTGTAAATAAATAGGCTTTTTCTCTCTCTCTTTTTCTCCTTCGCCATAAGGCGGGCGTTCACAAATGACCCTTACAGATGTGACCTATGCCACTGCTATATATTATTACAGCATTGCACAAACTTTCCATGGCCTTTCATAAATAGCCATTGAAAGCGTCATTAAAATGTGGCATTTCAGTGTTTGGAAGCGGAGGACATAACCCTTGGAGCACCAGGGGAAAGCTTCTAAAGCTCCATATTTAAAAAGGTTTATGTTATAAGCTTGGGTTGCCTATAAACACAAGTGCATGAGTTATAACTCGAGACTTGTCCTGCACACCTAAAACAAATGGTGTGCACTTCAGGACTCGGAATAAAGAAAAAAAGTTTCCTACAGATGTGCCTATCCATATATATAACCCAGTGTGTGCTTAATCCCGCAAAGAGCCCAGAGATATTATTATGCACAAATACACTGTGCTGTCACTATATTACTCACGGCAGACTTTCCGCAGATGTGCGTTAGTGCGGCTGTGTTTTATAATGGTACAATTCCTCTTTCACTGTTGGACAGTATAATTAGTCTTGCTGGCTCTTTCTAAATCAGGAATCTGTTGCATAAAATCAATATTCGCTTCTCAGAATATTATTCTCTGGAACAATCTATTTTACCTTAAGACCCACAGCGAATATTTCAATTTATACCCATTATGAAAAATCTAATTAAAGGAAATCTGTCACTCCAAAAATCGTATATGAGCTAAGGCCACCGGCATCAGGGGCTTATCTACAGCATTCTGTAATGCTGTAGATAAGCCCCCGATGTATCCTGAAAGGTAAGAAAAACAGATTATATTAAACTTACCCAGTGGCGTTCCCGGTTCGTTTAGGGTCCGATGGATGTCCTCTTCTTGTCTTCCTGCCGCAGCTCCGGCTCAGGCGTAATTTGTCTGCCCTGTTGAGGGCAGCAGAAAAGTACGGCAGTGCACAGGCGCTGGGCCTCTCTGACCTTTCCCGGTGCCTCCCGTCCCGCTGTCTCCCGGCTGCACCTGCTTCCGGGGTCGTTCATTACCTTCCGCCAGTATTCACTGCACTCGGCAGTCTTCGGCTTTTTCCGGCAGTGTTTGTGCGGTGACGTCACTGTGTAGGGGATGTGAAATGTTTGTTGTTCCCTCTTCTCCCCATCTCCTTTAAGTGTGTATAACGTTTGTTATTAATCTGTTTATACGCGGTGGTACTGCTACACATAAAGTGTATTACCACCGCGTACAAGAGCATTGCTATACCTTCTGTATATTGCTCTGTATATTTATATAATGCCATTGATTGCTATGCACTTGCACATATAGTTTATAGGGAAAGTTTGTCCCCGGGAACAGTAAAGTGTTAGGGGCGTAGTGTCCATAGTTGGCCACTAGAGGGGGCACTATAGTATATAGTTAGAGCAGGAGGGGCACGGTGGGAATCAGATAGAGAGAGCTTCCTGCTTTAGTTCAGTCAGGGCTTGGGCGCCCGTGCAGCTCACTATGCTGCCTAGCCATGAGTCACTGTGCCCTGCATCGTTAAAGGAAGGGGCCCAGCATAGCATACATAGTACTGAAGGATTCCTCTAGGAGGAAAGGAGTATGGTAGCGCTGTGGACACATCTAAAGGAATCTGTCCCCACAGAGAGAGAGAGAGAAAGAAGTTTGTTCAGCCAGGCAGCACAAGCAAGATGTGGCAGATCTCTGCCTGGGCGGCAGTTCTTAGAAGCGGGTCGAAGTGGTGTAGGACTGCCCCATGTGAGGCAAGAATTCCGGATGGAACAGATTCTGCGGGAACTGGAAGATACGGCTGAGCATAGAGAAAGAAAGGACAGAGAAGGGATAGATAGAAAGGAAGAAATCAACTGTGATAATTGAAGTGCCTGTATTTGAACAAGCTGTGCTGAGTAAACGAGTTAACATTAAAGTTAAGCCGGAGTGTGTCTCCTTTATTGCGGAACCGTCTTTGAGGGATACATCCCCGTACTGGTCAAGTCTAGATGGTGCAGAGAGCCAGCTACAAGGTACTGCAACAGAGAGATGTGATTCTATGCGGGAAGGGGTCCAGGGAGTGATACAGGGATTGCTGTCGGCCATGGCTACCTCCCTGGCTCCCCCTTAATACAACCGCACGAACACTGCCGGAAAAAGTCAATGACTGCCAAGGGCAATGAATACTGCCGGAAGGTAATGAGTGGCTCCGGAAGCAAATGCAGTTGGAAGACAGTGGGACGGGAAGACTCGCCGCTGGACAGGTAAGTATAATTATAATGTTTATTAATTGTATGCTTTCATTTACAGGCCGTCCCTGGACCCGAACTGTAACACAGGTTTCCCATGGAAACCCGTCTTCGGGACCTTATGACCATAGTGTTCGGTACCGGACTCGAACTTTACAGTTTGGGTTTGCCCATCCCTATTAGGAAGTTATAATGGTTAAAAAAATTGACCAGCAAAATTTAGAAAACCATTTTTTTGGGACTGCATGATGGGTCTTTATGATAAAAAATACCCCAAAATGACCGAAAAGTGACACCATTCAAAAAACTGCACCCATTAAGGTGCTCAAAACCACATTCAAGAAGTTTATTAACCCTTAAGGTGCTTCACAGGAATTAATGAAATGTGGGAGGAAAAAATTAACATTTCACTTTTTTTCACAAAAATTTTACTTTAGACCCAAATTTCTTTATTTTTACGAAGAAAACAGGAGAAAATTAACCCCAAAATTTGTTGTGCAATTTCTCCTGAAAACGCCAATACTCCATCTATGGTGGAAAAATACTGTTTGGGTGCGCAACAGGGCTTGGAAAGGAAGGAGCGAAGTTTAACTTTTTCAACGCAAAATTGGCTGGAATCAAAATCGGATGTCATGTCACTTTTGGGGAGCCCCTGATAAGCCTAAACAGTGGAAGCACCCCGACAAGTGACCCCATTTTAGAAACTAGACCCCTCAAGGAACTTATCTAGATGAGTGGTGAGCACCTTTCTGCTTCACAGAAATTTATAAAGTTGAGCTGTGAAAACAGAAATCACATTTTTTTCCCCAAAAATGTTCTTTTAGCCCAAATTTTTTATTTTCACAAGGGTAACAGGAGAAAATGAACCCCAAAATTTGTTGTGAAATTTCTTCTAAGTACACCGATACTCCATATGTAGGGGAAAAATACTGTTTGGGTGTACGGAAGTGAAAGACTTCTGAACTTTTTGGGTTTGACTTTTTGAACTCAAAATTGGCTGGAATCATTAGACATGTTGTGCTTGGAGCACCCTTGATGTGCCTAAACGGTGGAAACCCCCCACAAGTGGTGCCATTTTGGAAACTAGACCCCTCAAGGAATGTATCTAGATTTGTGATGAACATCTTGAACCCTTGGGTTCTTCACAGAAGTTTGTAACATTAAACTGTGAAAATAAAAAAAAACAAATTTTTCCCACAAAAATATAATTTTAACCCCATTTTTTTTTTACAAAGGTAACAAGAAAAACTGCACCATACAAATTGTTGCGAAATTTCTCCTGAGTATGCTGATACCCCATATGTGGGGGAAAACTACTGCTTGAGTGCACGGCTGGGCTCAGAAAGGAAGGAGCGATCTTTTGAAATGTACACTGTGATGGAATTGTGTATGCGTGTCATGTCATGTTTGGAGATCCCCTGGTGTGCCTAAACAGTGGAAAATCCCCACAAGTGACCCCATTTTGGAAATTAGACCCCTCAAGGAATGTATTTAGATGTGTGGTGAGCACGAAAATGAGAAAAACATTTTTTTCCCACAAAACTGTTGTTTTAACCCACAATTTTTTCATTTTCACAAGGATAGCAGGAGAAAATGGACCCCAAAATTTGTTGAGCAATTTCTCCTGAGCACAGTCCAAAGCTCAGAAGGGATGAAGCACCATATTGGAGCTCAGATTTTGCCGGAATGATGTGAGGGTGCCATGTCACATTGGCAAAGCCCCTGAGGTGTCAGAACAGCAGACACCCCCCATATATTACCTTACTTTACAAACTACATTCCCCAATGAATTCATTTAGGGGTGCAGTGATCATATTGACACCACATGTGCCTCACAGAATTTTATATTATTTGGCGCTGAAGAAAGAATAATTATATTTTGACCACTAAAATGTTGTTTTAGCCCCAAGTTTTACATTTTCTAAGGGATAATAGGAAAAAATTGATCTGTTTGTTGTAAAAACTACTGAGTGTGCCAATACCCTAGATGTAAATGGGAAATACAGTACTTTTCAGGCACAGTGTAACGCTCAGAAGGGAAGGCACGCCATACTGTAGTGCAGATTTTACTGTTATGGTTTGTGGGTGCCATGATACACTGGGAGAACCCCTGAGATGCCAAAACAGCAGAACTCATCATAAGTGGCCCCATTTTACAAATTGCACCTCTTGATGAATTAATGTAGTGTTGCAGTGATCATATTGACACCACAGGTGTATCACATAATTTTGTACTATAGGGCAATGAAGGAAAAATAATTACATTTTTACCACAAACATTTTTGTTTTAGTCCCCGAATTTTACATTTTCAGAAAGAGAAATGGGTAAAAAAATGCACCAAAAATTGTCACACAATTTCTGCTGAATGTAGAAAAACCCCATATGTGGATGTACAGTACTGCTTAGCCATATGGCGAGACTCGGGAGGGTCAGAGCACTATTTGCCACCTGGAGTCCACATTGTCCTAGAATAGTTTGCGGACTCCATATACAGAGCCCCTAATCGCTAGAAGAGCAGAATCACCTCTCAAGTGGCACAATTTTGGAAATTATACCTCTTTGGGAATTTATCTACAGCTAGTGACAATTTTGACTCCATGGGTGTTTTCCAGAAACAAGAAGCAGAGGATGTTACTGAGTGAACTGCAAACTGCCATTATAGTGCCCAGTACATTGTAGTGACCAGTACGTTAAGCCCAGCTCATGCTTCTGAAGACACGCACCTGTAAATTAGGCGGGCTATCATAAATACAGAATTGCCAAACCCTCGAACACTAAATGTGGTTTATGCACACTGTGGGACTCAGAAGGGAAGGGGGGCATTTGGATTTGTGACCGCATAATTCGCTGGATTTCTTTCCGGGGCGAGGAACCATATCGCTTTTCCAGAGTTTTTGTACTACCAATAACATGGAAGCCCACTATATTTCCATTGACAGATGTCAGAACTGAGTGGAGACTTGCTAATTTTGTGGATTGAGTTGAAACTTTTATTGGGAACATTTTACATAAAGTTTGGGATCACATTTTTCCAGCGCTCTACGCTGAGCACTTACTTTGGTGTTTCCATCTATATCTCCGAGTGATGACATTCAGATGAAACCTATGAGGGATCCATTTACTATAATGAGGTAGCAGAGTTACTCTGGACTCTGTCTGGCCTCTTTTCAGCATTGTTTTTCTTTTCAGAAGTCCAAAACTGTGGCCTACCGCACTTTTATGCACGCCTAAAATGACGGACACCGCTGGATCACAGGCCAAACAGCGTCCACAGTTCCTCCATCTGCCTCCTTATAGGGAATCTTCCGCCAGGGGTTTCATCTGAATCACGTATCTCAGAGATTTACATGGAAACCCTGGTGTAAGCGCTCAGTATAGGATAAATGTTTGTTTGCCGAGCCTTACTGCAATCTTTGGGGAGGCAGAATGGTAAAAAATCAACAGCTGGTTTTATTCATTTTATACGCTGTTCCTCGTGCTGTATAAGTAACTAGGTGACTTTATTCTTTGAGTCGATGCGATTCCAGCGATACCAGGTTAATGTCAGTTTTTTATGTTTGGCTGCTATCACACACTAAAAAACACTTTTTATTGCAAGAGCAATATTTTGAGAGCTATAATTTTTACATATTTCTGCTGACAGTCATGTTATGGCTTGTTTCTTGCAGGATGAGTTGACGTTTTTATTGGTACCAATATCATCACATATCGGTTTTTTTAATTGCTTTCTATTCAGATTTTTGGGAGGCAGAATGAACAAAAACCACCAATTCAGGTTTTTTTTTTCTTTTAAAATTTTTTATGACATTCCGCGTGCGGTAAAATTGGTAAGGCAGCTTTATTCTTTGGGTCAGTACAATTACAGCGATACCACATCTATATAGTTTTAGGTTTTTGTGCTTTAACACAATAAAAACCTTTTTATAGAAAAAATTATTTTTGCATCTCTTCATTCGGAGAGCTATAACTTTCTTATTTTTCTGCTGATGGAGCTGTATGCCAGATTGCTTTTTGCAGGACAAGATGACGTTTTCAGTTATTCCATTTTTATTTACATTCATCATTTTTATCGCGTTTTATTTTACTTTTTATTCGACGATATGATGAAAAGCATAATTTTTTGCACCTTTTTTTTTTTTTTACGGTGCTCAACTAGTAGGACAGTTTTTTATGGGGTGGGTTGTCCCGGACACGGCTATGCCAGACGTGTACATTAAATTCACATTAAATTAAAGACTAATTTGCAAAATTATTTATTTTAACATTTCATTGGTCTCCTAATCTTTTAAAGTGATCACTATGACAGATCATAAATCAAGTTAGAAGAGCACCCTGAAGAGGGGAGATAAGGGTTAGAGACCCTGATATGAGCTCACTAACTGGTTTAAAGGTACCTTCACACGAAACGACTTTACAACGAGAACGACAACGATCCGTGACGTTGCAGCATCCTGGATAGCGATATCGTTTTGTTTGACACGCAGCAGCGATCTGGATCCTGCTGTGATATCGCTGGTCGTTGAATAAAGTTCAGAACTTTATTTGGTCGTCAGACCGGCGTGTATCGTCAGGTTTGACACCAAAAGCAACGATACCAGCGATGTTTTACGCTGGTAACCAGGGTAAATATCAGGTTACTAAGCGCAGGGCCGCGCTTAGTAACCCGATGTTTACCCTGGTTACCAGCGTAAAAGTAAAAATAACAAACAGTACATGCTCACCTGCACGTCCCCTGCCGTCCGCTTCCTGCTCTGATTGAGCGTCGTAAAGTGAAAGTGAAAGTACAGCACAGCGGTGACGTCACCGCTCTGCTGTTAGGGCCGGCACTCAGTCAGTGCAGGAAGCGGAAGCCGGGGGACGCGAATGTAAGTATGTACTGTTTGTTATTTTTACTTTTACGCTGGTAACCAGGGTAAACATCGGGTTACTAAGCGCGGCCCTGCGCTTAGCAACCCGATGTTTACCCTGGTTACCCGGGGACCTCGGCATCGTTGGTCGCTGGAGAGCGGTCTGTGTGACAGCTCTCCAGCGACCAAACAGCGACGCTGCAGCGATCGGCATCGTTGTCGCTATCGCTGCAGCGTCGCTTCGTGTGAAGGTACCTTAACTCTTTACTCATCATGCAGTCTGCTATGTGTTGTGCAGGGGCGAACATACCGCCGATGCAGCTGCATGGGCCCGGAGGTGGAGGGGGGTCCGGCCTGTTTCTCCGGCCCCAAGGTGCCCATGGCCAGATTGCCTTCATGTGCGGCGGGCGTATAGGAGAAAATGGCACAATTCATTCTGATGCTATTGGGGACTTACAATTTATTAGGGAGGCGATGGGGTAAGGTGCTTAGGACCCTATATAATGAATTAAAAGTTGGGAGAAGTCGCTGTCAGGGACTTGCAAAAGGATTAGGAGGTGGCGGAGGATGTTCAGTACCTGATAGCATCATAATTAATTTGGGGGTGGGCGAAGGCGCTATGAAGGACTTCTAATGTATGGGGGGCACAGGACAGGGACTAAGGCTATCTGCACACGTTCAGGATTTGCAGGAGAATATTCTGCTGTATGTCCTAATGTGTTGGGAGGAAGAACGCTGCTTAAAATACATTTAATTATTTACAACGTTTTTGACATGCCTTTGTTGCTTATTTTTCCCAACTCATTAGTACAGGTGAAATAAATGGCAAGAATTGATATTATGTGGATTTTAATCCCCTGCAAATCTGCTACGAAAAAATATGCAGCGTGTGCATGAGACTTCAGGGATCTCTCATTCACTTTGCTTGTACTGTAAAACCTTGCACATTTTCCGAGTGCACACAGCCTTAAAGTTAATTGGGGAGAGTCGCAGAGACTGAATAACTTATATTTATTGGGTGGTGGAGATTATAGTTAATGGGGTGCACAGTGCTGCTTATCACTTTATATTTTTAATGGGGAGGTACATATCTGTATTCAGGGGGGGAGACCCATGTATCTATGCAATGTATGTGACCTTGTTATTTTCAGGGCTGCAATGATCATTGTAACAAGACAAGTCGTGGCTGGTAGATGTCGACATGCAGCTCTGACCAGATGGAGAAGAAATGAAGAGATGTCAGCGGTAAGTTCCTGGATGTAAATATTATGTATCTGTTCTGTATGACTTGAAGTAATTGCAGCGCCCCAGAGTCCTGGTCGTTGCAGTACTGTGGCTCCGCCGCTAAGGGGGGCTATGGTACGTCTGATGGCACTGAAGGAGTTCATCTGACCAGGTATCACATACACCAATACATTTCACAGTCGGGCCTCCAGGGGGAGCTAAGGGTGCTATTTATTAGGCCACTCCTCACCGTGTGGGTAAACTGGGGGTCAGGCAGGAAGTTAGTTCAGAAAGCTGACTGGGTTGGAACCAGGCAACACCTTGTGGCAGAGGGTGTTGTGGGGAAGATTCGGTAGGGTCCCTGTCAGGTTTGGGACCCTGACAGGCCTGGCAACAAGAAAGAACGTCACGGGACCGTGCCTGCTCAGCATAGCGGCGGTGCCCTAGTGCCCTAAGAAAGGATCAGAAGCGAGATATATTGTGCTGTGTGAGAAACTAGATCAAAGCAAGAAGGAGATTACCAGTAGGAGTCGTGCTGTAAGATCGAGGCAACATCCTACTGAGGCGCACAACCGGCGGCCGGAACGCCGAGGAAGTATTCATATATCTAGCTCCAGGCAATACTTCAAACCAACGGCAGGACAGTCAGTCACAGGCGGGCTGTCTCACCTAAATCACCTATGCAGACTTGGGGGGCAACCTGTGGAGAGGGGCGACTCTAGGGTCCCGGAAGAGCTCCGAGCCTACCCGTCATACGGGTGCGTCCCAACCATAACACCGGGAGGGACGGAGGATTAGCAGAAAATCATCTAATCGAGTTGTTGTGAGGGAACACGAGAAACAGACACAACAGTTGTGGGGACTATCCCGTAAGCACAGCAGGGGAGGACCACAACACATAGCGCAAGCAGGAAGGCACAGATTTCCACCTGCAAAGGGAACTCTGGAGGTGCCATCGGACCGGCCGGACTTGCGCAGCCTGGTGAACCGTATTCCGGACTGAGGACCCAGAGACCTTCAGTAAAGAGGTAAAGAGACTGCAACCTGGTGTCCTCGTTATTTACTGCACCGCACCACCACCACCATCCACATCTATCATTCACTGTACGCCTCTCAGCAGGGTCACGGACCGGGCCTAGCCACCGTGACAACCCCAGAGCAGAGACTCAGAGGCCCGGTACCGGGTACCCCTCGGCCCTGCGGCAGTGGGGGCGCTACAACTTGGCGTCACGAACAGGATCTACTTAAGCCTGAAGAATCAGGTCATGTGTGCCTTGGAACTGTGATTTACTGTGTTTGGACTGTACTTTATTGCAAAGACGGTGCCGCGCCATTTACCGCCAAAATCCGCCGCCATTACAGCGCTGAGGAGAGCGCAGGAGAAGAAGAGGGGCGTGGAGTGGGCGTAGACAAGCTGGAGAGCGCGAACGACAATGGCCGCCCAGTCTAAATATTTCTGCACCGTGAGGACGTGTCCGTCAGCAGCCGAGATCCGCCTCCTGATTCTCAATGGTGGGCGGAAACAGAGAAAACGAAACCGCCCACGAAGGAGAGAGCGGGAAAAGGACCAGGAAGTGGCCCACGTGGAGGACGCCATGGCCAGCAGCTCCGAACCCGAAAGTGGGGTTGAAGCGGAAGTCTCCCCCAACTACCCGGATGAACGTAACAGCCAGTTCTCCGCGGACAGCACCGAACTCCTGCAGGTCGAGATGGAGAGCTTGCTCGACCAGCTCCTTCAGTTGAACGTGAAGGCCCAGGCTCCGCACCAGGCGGCGCCGGACAGCAGTTTTCCAGCATCGGATCTTATACTGCTGCCGAGGTCCTCGCCGACACCGCCAGAGGGGCCCGCCGCGGAGGAAGAGCCTGCATCGGTTGGTGAGTCCGTCGACCCTGTCCCGCCAGCCGAGGGCCTGCTAGTAGGCCCCGTTGCGGCACCCCCTCTCCCTGGAACCCATAGACTTCAGCGCCTGTTGCCATGGGAGGATCCCACGGGTATGGAACACCGCCTGGAAGCCCCGCTTAGACCCACTGCTCTGTTGTGTGAAGTCCGCGCAGAGCGCACAGTGTGCCGCTGGGTGAACCCAGGATCTAACCTCATGGGGTTCCCCGGGGTGAAGACCCAAGAGGGGGAGATGGTACAGGCCCTAAGCTGGGAGGAATACCAGGTTCAGCTAGAGCGGCAGTGGGGGAAGCAACGGAAAGAATACCAGGCCGGGCTAGAGGCCTACCACCAGAAAGATTTGGCGGTCAAGGATCGGGCCCGCAAGGACCCCACCGCTCACCAGGCCCCGCGCAGGCAGGGCGTTATCACCACCTTCAAGCTCCGCGGAGGCTGGGGCTTCATTAAAGAGCCGGGCCTGTATGCAGAAGTGTTTGTTAACCGGAGGGATGTCGAGTCTCACTTGAGGGAGGGTCACCCGGACCGGGACCTCTACCCAGGGGATGAAGTGACCTACACCCGGCACTTTGGAGAGAAGGGATGGTTCGCTTTAAATGTCTGCAAGCGGAAGTCGATGGAACCCCCGACTAAGGTGCCAGAGAAGCTGGCCCCCGTGGCCAAGGTGCCCCCTTGTGGTCGGCCTACGATCACCACTGAGACCACCGTGGTCACCCCAACATGCACCATTGTAAAGACCACGACTCGCAGCATTATGACCCCCACCGCTGTCGTGGCCAAGGAAGCACCTCCTCAGGTGACCGGTGTTCCTGCTGCCCCAGAATTGAAGACTGTGAGTACACAGACCCCCAGATGGGACAACAGATCCCCTTATGCAGTACCGGGCGGTTCGCAATACCCAAAGGGGTTGCCTCCGCCGGTGCTGCCTCCTGAATGGTTCAAATAAATGTCTTAATCTTCTGAACATGTAAATAGTTCTTCAAACTGTTTGTTTTCTGCTATGTTGCTGCTAAAACCCGTCCAGGGTTAACTCTTAAAGGGATCCCTTTGTTGACCCGGGATCCCTATTGCTCTTTGTTTGTTTTTCTACTTTTTGCTCCGTTACTAAGAAACTGCTGAATCATGAACAATGCATGATACAAACTCCTTGTACATAGTTGCACCTTCTTAAAGGTGCTCTCTACTGGTTTTATATAAAAGACGGACTCTTTGCGAAGATACGGTTATTGGAACTTGTACCGGAGTCCTTACGGTGTACGGACTGGTAGCTGAAGAAGCTGCGCTACCTCATAAAGACTTGGTCCCCTCTTAAAGGGGATGTTTACCTGTGCACTTATGAGTAGTACTGTCTTAAAACAGTAAAGTGATAATGATGTTCAGCTATGTCTTTCTTATACACCGGAGACCAGAACTGTGCACAGTATTCTAAGTGTGGTCGCACTAGTGACTTGTATAGAGGTAAAATTATGTTCTCCTCATGAGCATCTATGCCTCTTTTAATGCATCACACGTGAGGATGTTACCTTTAGTAGCCATTCAAACCCATTTGGGTCGACTTCTGTGCATGTTATCAGGACAAAATCACCAGGGTATGTGAACTTTTGATCAGCATCATTTGGATGTTTTGGGTTGTCATTATGATTTAAAAAGAGAAAACACAATAGTTTGAGAACAAATGGCTTCACCCAACCACTAACCATGAGTGGAGAAGAAGGTTTGGTGTTATCATTCATATTCTCTGAAAAAAGGCCAAGAATGCAAAAATTCTTCCGGGGTATGTAAACTTTTGAGCACAACTGTAGATATAGTCGCCATAATATGGGGGGTGCAGACATATTTTTTGCACAAGGGCCCCAAGCTGTCAGAGTCCGCTCCTGGTGCTGTGATATAGAGAGACTGATAAAATCAAATGCTGCAAAAGTTTTAATAAAACCCTATTAAATCCATGTATATAAAGTTTAAAAAAAGCCACCAAATGTGTCAATATCCTTTAAGTCCCACTTTCCCCCTCTCTGTCTACCTCTTTCAATTTTTCTAAATTAACATACATTGGTAAATTAATATTCAGCATGAGATTTTGCTTTTATCTGTGGAAAACCACTTGAGTCCAGACTACAGTCTATACTTAGCCAATTTAACCACACAATGAGTAGAGAAGGACTGTCAGCCGTGCTGTAATTCTTAGTATTAGAGCTTATTCAGAAGTCCATTTTTTTACTTCTATCCATGTACCGAATATAACTTGGACCTAATATAGTCTATGGGGCTTCATGTCCAATTTTTTGTCGTGACTGAGTGTTCTGACCAAAATCGAGTAGACATGTCCAATATTGACATCATCAGTGATGGACCAAAATCGCAATGCAAGTTTATGAATCAGTGAAAAAAAAATCAGACAGCACTCGGATGCCATCAAATCTGCACAACAGCATACTGGTTGTCAATTTTGTTGTATGCCCAGTATGAGCATATAAAAGTGACAAGTTGATAACAGAGTGCACTGTCAGTGCATGTTGTAAGCAGAAACCAGCCCCGCCCTGAAACAGACATCACTTTTGGGAAAGGGGCTGTTCTGTGGTCGCTGCGTTCTCTCCTTACAATGCGCACGGATTCTCGTTACTTCTCATCAGAGGCAGCGAGGGAGCGCATGATCACTGTGCATTAAAAATAACATTGCACAGTGACAAGATTCTACTGAGCAGATGTTGGAATTGAGAACTGACACATTCTCAGTAGAGCATGGACTAGCCGAGCCCCTGAAACAGACATCACGAATGACGCTTGGTTTCCCATACTAAAAGAAATGATGAAGATGAATGCTATAGTGCGGCGAGAGTGCTTGATGTGAGAAAGCCAAATGTCTTGATGGTTCAGATAGGTGATGGGCACAATATATCGGTGTGCTTTCTTTTGGGAAGCTTGAGTTGTCATTAAACTAATAATAGGGAGCTTTGGGTGTCCCTACTAGGAGAAAGGAGGACTGGTTATGGCTCGCAATAATTTCTCACAACTGAAGGTGCTTCTTAAAGGTAAGAAAGGATGGGGACCACTGATATAGAGGATGGGTAGTTAATAAAAGCAGTCCATGTAGTAAGTGCCCAAATGCAGCAGAAAAACTTCCATATGAAAGATAACGCCCATCACCTAATAAACATATTTCTGTTATTACGTTCCCCTGAATGGATTTGTAACATGCTAAATAGTTCTGAGGAAAGTATGAAATGTAAGGATCCTATGTTCAATTTCTACTTCATTTCCTTGAATTAATCTCACTAGTGTCTCTGGTGGGTTCAGTGACACTACTTAAGTCATTTATTTTCTATTTCTCTCTCCCTGTCACTCCAGCAGAAGGGAGAGTGGGAGAAACACCAAATTCTTTCACAGTCATCTATCAAACCCTGCCAAGAGACCCGCATTTATTTTTACAACCACATACAGTTTTAGCGCCAATGGCTACATGTAGTTTGTGTGTGTGTTTGGGGGGGGGGGGGGTGATTCCTCTCCCACAATCTTGTATACTTTGCACCTTTTCATGAAGTAGATTAGCGGCTTTCTAAGGGAATATTATTTATGGCTTAGTAGCTGTCGGTCTTTGTAAGCTGAAGCTAAACTTACTGCACTTTCTCCATTCTTGTAGCTGAGACTTGTGAAATGATGAAGCTTAGAAAAATGGTTCTTATTGTGCCCTTTAATAAATGGCTGACTGAACATAACCCAGACATTATAGACAGATCTGGGGTTAGCTGCTTCTTCAATTAAAAGAGGTTGTCCACCCCTTGAGAAAATTTTTGATAAGCACTGCAGTTTGCAGAATCCTAATGGTGTGTAACATACACACCAGTAGGATTTGGCTACATTTGCTGGACCAGTGAAGACACATATAGAGAGAAGAGAATGAAAGTGTAATCAGCCCAAGACTGCAACTAAGCAAATTGCATACTTGCAATCACATGACGAGAGCTGAACCTAGACACCAAAGCACAGTGTGTACATTTCACATCATAAGGTGTCAGCAAGCATATCAGTGCCGAAAATTACCCCAGGGGTGGACAACCTCTTAAATTCTCAAAGCAATTTGTCATGAGAATATTGGCATAGCCTACCGGGGGTGCAGATCCAGGCATGGCAACTGCACAAGTTCATAGTCCTGGTAGGCGTATGTTAAAGCAAACCTGTCACCAGGTTAGGCCAATATGAGGTAAGACCACCATCTTTCAGGGATGATTATATATATATATATATATATATATATATATATATATATATATATATAATTATAGAATGCTGTATAAGCCTCCATCCTGACCTGTAAGAGAAGAAAAATAACTTTTATTATACTCACCTGCGGAGCTGTCCGGTCAGAGGGGTGTCGCTCTACTTGGTCCGGCACCTCCCATCTTCTTGCAATGTTGTCCTCCTTCTTGGTTCGTGCGAATGATGCATCCCTGCATCATCCACAGCAGTCTACTCAGCTTGGCGATCCTGCGCAGGCGTACTTCTCTGCCCTGTTGAGGGCAGAGCAAAGCACTGCAGTGCACAGGCGCCAAGGCTCTCTGACCTTTCTTGATGCCAGCGCACTGCAGTACTTTGCTCTGCCCTCAACAGAACAGAGAAGTACGCCAGCACAGGAGCGCAATGCCAAGGAGACTTCTGTGAATGACACAGGGATGAGTCATCCACACAAAGAAGGAGAACAGCATTGCAAGAAGATGGGAGGTGCCGGACCAAGTAGAGCAACACCCCTTGAACTGGACAGCCTCTCAGGTTAGGTTGGGGGCTTATTTACAGCATTATAGAATGCGGTATATCAGCCCTGAAAGGTGGTGGCCACAACTCATATTGGCCAAACCTGGGGACAGGTTCCATTTAAGAGCATAGCAGCACCACATACAGCGGGTGCAACAAATATTGAACACTCATCAATTGTCTATGTAAATCAATTTCTAAAGGTGCTTCTAACATGAAATTCTCATCAGAATTTGATAACAGCCCATCCAATCAACACAGGCAAAGAATTCAAACCATAGATGTTCATAAATTAAGACATTTGTAATAATGAGAAATAACATAGAGAAAAAGTATTGAACACATGATGAAAGAAAGGTGCCAAAAGCCGTGGAAAGTCTTATTGCTGAAATCAATTAGTAATTAGAAAGCAATCCTGACACTTAATGAATAATAATATCAGCTGGTTCAACTGATGGCCTATAAAAAGATATCTCATTACCAAGGTGCCTGTTACAAGTGTATCATGTCCTCCTGGGAGACTTGTGGTTAGGCGATCATTACGTATTGTGTAATCACAGGTCTCCCATTTATCCTGTGTGTTTTGTTCCTCCTATTAAACGGGCTTTGTTTACTTTTTGCGCTGAAGAGGTTAACGACTCTTTGTATGCTGGTTAAAGACATGCAGCTCCATGTCACAGCTGCTACTGACATGCACATTTTCTTTCTCTTTAAAACCTGGCCAGACCTTCTCATTCCTGCTTGTGAAAGTTTACTTTTAGAACAGCCAGGGAGCCCTGATATAGAGAAGACGGGCACCATGACAAGATAGAGGGTGGGAGTGAGTGGGTTAACATAAAGGTCAACAAGGGTGCAGAACTATAATGTGGCCAATGGGGTGGTGCCAAGGGATGTGTTTGGTTAGGGCGTTGCAAAATGTGGGGATGGGTCATAGGACCTTACTAAGGTGTGGGGGGAGCAATTTACCTCCTCTTTGCTCCGGTCAGTGAGACACAGCCGCCGCCCTCCCCTAATGTATGTGTTATTAGGATGGTATAAAGATATAAAGAAATAATAAGGTATAATAAGGATGAGTAAATTGGTATTGTGTTTATATCCATTTGTCACAGCAGTGGGGAATAGGTCTGGGTCAGAGGCTCTTCAAGTGTATGTCCTTTGCATAAAGGGCAGTTTGGAGTATAGTAATGGCGGTTACATGCTAATTTAGTGGCGGGCGTAGGTCCTAGACAGCCAAGGATATTAACCTTAACATTGTCTGGGTGGTGTCAATACTCTTACTCCTTGGGCTGATGTGGTGCGGCCAGGAAAATGGTTATTGGTAGTGGGGTTTGCCTCTGGCCTAGATCTATTAACCGGTATGTAAATGTAATAAAGGCTTACTGCATTTATTTGTTGTGGGGTCGCCATTTGTTGCTGGCATCCCTGTTTGGTTATGCACATATTTAATAAAAGGCTGCTGTGGCCATTTAATCCAAGTCGCAAGCAGTCATGTGTCTTATTTCCGCATGTGGTGGGCTAATGTTTATGGTTGGAAGGTATAATGAGGAGGAACAAATCCGTCTTAACTTGTCATGGCTTGCTGGAGTTGGTGTGCTGAAGTTGGAGTTCGTAGTTGCTGCTGGAGATTGTTATATGCTGTTTTGGGGTGTATGCTTTCTCCGTTACCCTATTCCCATTTGTTTGGACATTCCTATCCTTCCCTTTATTCCGCGCTACTCTTGGTGAGTGGTTTTGTTTTCCCTGTTTGTCTTACATGTTTATACACGAACATGTCTGTCCCAGACCTCCTGGAAAAGGGGACAGGTTAGGACATTAACAGGAGCATTGTAAGTTTGGACACTCGGGTCTCTGTACCTTCAAGAGTATCCCCAGGACAGTTAGGGTCCCAGTTCCGGGAATAGATTGAGGCCTCCTTTCTTTACCGAAGACAGTCACAGCGTAACAGTGCCACACAAAAAACATCTAATGATGGTTAAAACCAGTGAACTGTCTCAAGAGCTTCGCAACCTTATTATTAAAAAAAATACTGATGGCATTGGTAACAGAAAACTTTCTAAACTACTAAAGATTCCAGTGAGCACTGTTGGGGCCATAATCGGAAGTGGAAAGAACATAATTTCACTATAAACCGGCCACGACCAGGTGCTCTTCGCAAGATTTCAGATAGAGGAGTGAAAAGATTTATCAGAAGAGATGTCCAAGAGTCATGAACAACCTGTGAAGAGCTACAGGAAGACCTGGATTCACAGGTACAATTGTTTCAAAGAAAGCTATAAGTAATGCACTCAACCTCCATGGCCATGGCTAACACCATACTAACAGTGAAGTTTGCAGGTGGGAACATCATGGTGTTGGGCTGTTTTACAGCTTAAACTTCATTTAATTGAAGGAAAGATATATGGACAAATGTACCAAAACATTCTTGATAAAAATCTGCTGCCATCTAACAAGATGATGAAGATGAAACGAGAGTGGACATTTCAGCAAGATATTGATCCCAAACGCACAGCCAAGGTAAATCTCCATTGGTTTCAGAGAAAGAAAATAAAGCCGGCATGAATCCAAATAGAACATTTATGGAAGGAACTAAAGCTCAGAGAGTTTATAGAAGGAGCCCACAGAACTCTCAGGATGATAACAGTGTCTGTGTAAAAGAATGGGCCAAAATCACACTTGAGCAAAACACGAGACTAGTTTCTACATACAGGAGGTGTCTTGAAGTTCTCATCACCAACCAAGGCTTTTGTATGAAGTATTAAATACATTTCAGTAAGTGTGTTCAATAATTTTTGCCTGTGTCCTTTCTCATTATTACACATAACTTCATTTATGGACATCTATGGTTTGATTTCTTTGCATGTGAGGATTAGATGGGTTGTTATAGACATCTGGTGACATGTTCAATACTTATTTCACCCACTCTATTGCTTAAAGAGAACCTGTTTTTGGTATTTTATACTCCAAACTGGTTGCATGGATGTAAAAGCGCTTTAATGTGGAGTAAATCCTTACCTTTCTTCTACAAATCCTTTATGCTGTTTTAGACAAACCCATAGTTGAAACTGTATGCTAATGAGCTGCAAGTGCAGTAGGGAGGCCCTATACTTACAGCTCTCCTGCTTCACTGCCTATTTTCCATGCACTGCCTGTCTATTGTCTCTAACAGGGCATTGAAACTTAAGGTACCGTCACACTAGGCGATATCGCCAGCAATCCGTGACGTTGCAGCGACCTGGATGGCGATATCGCTGTATTTGACACGCAGCAGCGATCTGGATCCCGCTGTGAAATTGCTGGTCGCTGCTAGAAGGTCTGCACATTATTTGGTCGCTAGGTCGCCGTGTATCGCCGTGTTTGACAGCAAAAGCGACGATACCAGCGATATTTTACACTGGTAACCAGGGTAAACATCGGGTTACTAAGCGCAGGGCCGCGCTTAGTAACCCGATGTTTACCCTGGTTACCAGCGTAAAAGTTAAAAAAACAAACAGTACATGCTCACCTGCGCGTCCCCCAGCCTCTGCTTCCTGACACTAAAGCGCCGGCCCTAAACTGAAAGTGAAAGCAACAGCGGTGACGTCACCGCTCTGCTGTTAGGGCCGGAGCTCAGTCAGCGTCAGGATGCAGAGGCTGGGGGACGCGCAGGTGAGCATGTACTGTTTGTTTTTTTAACTTTTACGCTGGTAACCAGGGTAAACATCGGGTTACTAAGCGCGGCCCTGCGCTTAGCAACCCGATGTTTACCCTGGTTACCCGGGGACCTCGGCATCGCTGGTCGCTGGAGAGCGGTCTGTGTGACAGCTCTCCAGCGACCACACAGCGACGCTGCAGCGATCGGCATTGCTGTCGCTATCGCTGCAGCGTCGCTTAGTGTGACGGTACCTTAAGGCATCACAGTGTGTCTACACAAGCAATCAGAAGGCGTTTACATGACATTGGGCAACAAGCCAGATGTCTAATTACAAGGTTTCCAAAGACTTCACACCACTGCTGTCAAAGGCTATCATGGTGCAGAGCAAGACGACACCATGAAGAGGCCTTCATGAGGGAAAAAAATCACACCAGTTTTACTTTCTGAATTATGGTGTAAGGTGGCATAATGTATGGTAGCTGGACTCCTCTAGTCTTCGTTAAAGATACATTAACTCAGGGTTACTTTGGTTGTGGAACCAGTGGTATTGCCATTTCTCCAAAGTGTCCCTAGAGCCGTTTTTCAATGCGACAATGCCAGGCCACATGTTGCTCCTTCCACTGTGAGCAGCCTGCATGACTTAAGTGTGCTACCAAGGCCTGCAGTGTCCCTGGACTTTTCTCCCATCATTCACATCTGGAACATCATTGGTTGGCAATTGCAAAGGGGGCTGCCAGCAGCAGATCTTGATGATTTGCCAAAGTGCATTTAGCATAGCATTCCTCAGACAACCATTAATAACCTCATTGATAGCAGCCAATATGCTGATGTTCCAGATCTGACACATCTGCCATAGTTGTTTCAAATACAATGCCTTGTGTACCAGCACCTCCTGTTTCTATTGCAATAAAACTGGTAATCTGAACCAAGAGTTTAAAAGATCCCCCTCTCCAGGTGAGATAGAAAACCCACAAATGTCCCATGTGCTCTTCTACTGTAGAGTAGAATAAAATCTCTAATTTTGTTTGTTTATCTAACCATCCATACATTCAACCAAACATCACTATTTAGATTTATGTGTAGATCTATGTGCCGGTGTCTATGGACTGTTCAGTGACAACCACTATTGATATTAATCATTTTAATTACTGACATCAAAAGATTTATATTTGTTAGGCTGGGTGCACATAATCTGGTCCATCACAGACAATGCAGGATCTGTTACATCACAATCTTCAACAGCAACTGACAGACCCCATAGACTAAAATGTTGTTGGTCTTGTTAATGGAAAAATAGTTCTGTATACGAAGTTATATTTTCTCAGCCTCTTTGGTGAAATCTGTCAAAAAGAATTCTAATGGAGCTTCTAACATAGATGTTGAACCCAGCCTTTACACACATTAACATACAACAAGAAATTTATAATAAATATGCTAGAAACTACAAAAAGTTATTGATGGGTAACAATAATACATCATACCTGATTGCCTCATGCTAGAGCCATTTAGTTTTGCATCTTTGATAACAAGGTGCTTGATCCATAGTGTTGGTGCCGTGATGTCTACAAAATAATAGGAGCAAACAATTACTAAATGTGACAACAACATGTTTATTCTTAATTATGCCAGACGTATTATTCAGTAGGCCCAGGGACATGAGCTATTGTTCATATGAGCCAGACCTTTGACTCTTGTTATAGATTGATTTGATGTTTGTTGATTTGATAAATGGTGGCCGATTACCTATTGTATCAGCTCCTACAGCTTATTGTTGTGCTATCCTTGAGCAACAAAGTTGCCGGTTAATTGAACAATCAATGTTTGTGAATTTGGTGAATGCCTGCTTACTACCTATTGTATAAGTCCATGCAGCTTGTTTTTCTGCAAACATTGAAGGACAAAAAAATGCAGGTTAATTGAACACAAACAATGAGAGATTACCTCCTCCTACCTCCCCCTAAACCTGTGGAAAATGCTCTGAAGGACAGCTATGGATCTCTCTCTTTATAGACAGAGACTTTACAGAACAGCAGCCAGGCACCATAGCTCCAACCGGAGAAATACAGATTTGACGCACTGCTCATCACTGAACCATTAGGACATTTGGAGAACCCAGGTTGGGACAATCAGGTCACCTGGCCACATACGTCAATGGACTGTCAGCTTCCTAACCTTGCCACTATGTCCTCTCTGTGGATGCCTGCCAAAAGCGGGTTGCTATTGGTTGGGGTAGTTGGCCCAAAGTCGCATAATTTCCAGCGAGCCAGCAGATACTGTCATTTGCACCATCTTATGTAGTTGCTGGGACTGTACTATATGTTGTTGACTGTTGGTGATCCAATAAAGTACCACCCCACTAAGTTACCCTCACCCTATGGTGTCCGAGTAGTATTCTGCCCACGGGGCAGGAGAACGGCAGTTCAGTGGGATGAGCCCTAATCTATGTGGTCTTTCTAATGACAGCCAGGCCAGTGGACGAGAGCACTCACTGACCCTCATGTCTCCACACAAAATATGTTATTTTCTTGTGTACCTAAATTCATATAGCAACAGTCTCTATGTTTGTGGAAACTTTTTAACATTAATCAAGTGTTATGCAAGTCATTGCATTTCTATTGTTGCACAACTGTCGATGCGATGTGCAAAAGTCCAAAGTGCTAAAAACAAGTCAATTCAGGATGCAAATTTTTAAGTTTAAGATAGGTAATGGCAGAAGTGGATGTCGAACTAACTATATCTTGGAATTTGTGCCAGGTAAGAAGCTCAATCACCACATTTAACCAGTTTCACCAGGCCAACAGGACAATATCCAGACTTTGATGGTGATTTTGTGTCTATTCATGTAACTTTTCCCAGTGACATGGATTTTAAGTCAACAGTAGAAAAATATTTGCAAAAACTAGACTTTAGAGTGCATTCCTGATGAAAACAAGGTACAGCATGTGGCCACGACATCTAATAGTAGAGGTCACAGCAGTTGGACCCCCAACAACTATACAACTTTAATATATCTTAACAAATTTGAAATGAAAACCCCCTTTAAAAGAAAACCTACGATGTTTAAGGAGCTGTTTTTATGTAGATGATATGTACTCTTTAAACAGTGAACAGGTTGAGAAACCAGTGATTCTCCAAGACTAAAGTCTAGGCACTGTGTACAGCATTGCTTTGATGGCCTGCATTTTATTCCAATACATATGGCCTGCATTGTATGTGACCAAATATAACCTGACCAGGAGGGAGGTGATTTCCTGAGTCCAAAAATGAACCTGCCCATGTGCAGAGAACAGGAAATTGCTGACCTGTAGGTCATTGTCACTTTTGGAAACCATCAAGTGGTTTAGAAAATGAAACAAGAAACAGGTGTTCATCACAATTCCATGGAAGGCGACAGTTCGAAAGCTAAAAGGCTTGGACTTTATGTAGATTTTACCTGGACTATGTGTATAATGAGCGCGGATGTGAAGTTTCGTGAAGTTATTTTGATTTGTTGCATGCTTTGAAGACTTTGGACAATTTCATTTCATATTTTGGTTCGTTACAAAACCAACTCATGAAGGATTACATAGCTCCTACTGAAATGAAAAAGGACACTGGAGGTCATTCGGAATGAAATGCCACAGACTGCCTAACATTGTGTATGGAAGGATTCATGCAATTTGCTTTTAAATGAAAGGAAATCTATCACTAGATTTTTGCTATAACATCTGAGAACAGCATGATGTAAGTGCAGAGACGATGATTCCAGCAATGTATCACTTTCTGCACTGCTTACTGCAGTTTTGATAAAATCATTGTTTTTATCTGCTGTCAATCTACCAGTTCTCTGAATGTTGAACTCTACATTAGTTCACAACTTGGAATTTCACTATTTTTGGGGGTTTGCATCGGTTCGTGTAAATAACATGCCTACAACTGTGAACCTTTGGTTTTCTTTCTATTGTGAAGCAAACAAAAAATAGGACAAAATAACTGACAACCTCTGTGTGCATAACTATTCACCCCCTAAAGTCAGGACTTTGTAGAGCCTCCTTTTGTGGCAATTACAGCTGCAAGTAGCTTTGGATACATTTTATGAGTTTTCCACATCTTGTCACTGGGATTTTTGCCCATTCCTCAAGGCAAAATCACAGATTCTCAATTGAATAAAGGTCTGGGCTTTGACTAGGCCACTCAAAAACATTTACACGCTTCCCCTTAGACCACTCGAGTGTTGCTTCAGCAGTATGCTTTAAGTCATTGTCTTGTTGGAAGGTGAACCTTCGTCCCAGTCTCAAATCACTGACAGATTAAAACAGATTTTGCTAAAGAATTTCCCTGTCTTTCGCACCATCCATTTGTCCTTCGACTTGTGACGTTTTCCCTGTCGCTGCTGCTGAAAAACATCCCGACCACATGATTCTTCTACCACCATGTTTAACTGTGGAGATGTGGTTCTTGGGGTGATGAGCTGTGTTGGTTTAGCTCCAGACATAATGTTTACCTTGGTGGCCAAAAAGTTCAATTTAGATCTCATCTGACCACAGAACCTTCCTCTATACATTTGGGGAGTCTCCTACATGTTTTTTTTCCCCAAACTCAATATGAGGTTTACAATTTTTTGTGTAAGTAAGGCTATATTTACACTGGGCGTTTATGCAGCTTTTTGTTGCTGCTTTTTTATGGTAATTTTCAGCTGCATTTCACAGTACCAACTTTGTCTATGAGATTCCAGAAATCTCATGCACACACATTGTTTTTTCTGTCATCAATATTTTGTGCTTTGCTGCGCTTTTTGAACATAGAGCATGTCAATTCTTTCAGCGTTTTTCACCCATTGAATGGCAAAAACGTATGAAAAAACACACCAAAAATGCTGCAAAAAAACACAGCAAAACCTGCAATTTTGCCACAGTTTCTTTCCTGCCAAGCACTCAGGTTTTGCTGCAGAAAAAAATCGCAGCACAAACGCCCAGTGTGAACTTATCCTTATGGCTTTTTTGTGGCCACTCTTCCATAAAGGCCACCTCTATGAAGTGTATATTGTTGTCACATGGATAGATAATCCAGTCTCGGCATGGGAACTTTGCAGCTCCTTCAGGGTTACCTTCGGTCTTCGTGCTTCCTATTTGATTAATGCCCTCCTTGCCCGAGCTGAGAGTTTTGGTGGGCGGCCCTCTCTTGGCAGGTTTGTTGTGGTACCTTGTTCTTTCCATTTGAGGATAATGGATTTGATGGTGCTCTGGAGGATAATCACAGATAGGGATATTTTTTTTCTAACCCAACCCTGATTTGTACTTTTCAACAACTTTGTCCCTGACTTGTTTGGAGATCTCCTTGGTCTTCATGGTGTTGTTTTGTTAGTGGTGCCTCTTGCTTAATAGTGTTGCAGCATCTGTGACCTTTCAGAAAAGGTAAAGTGTTTATACTGACAGACCATGTGACACTTACGTGCCAATTTTTAGTTATTTGATCCCATGATTGCAGTCTGTGAGCCCTCGCGGGCAGGGTCATCTCTCCTTGTATGGTTTAAGATTATTGTACTTGTTTTTTATAATGTATACATGTTTTACCAACTTAGACTAATTAGTGCTGATGCCTCCCACACAAATTGGATTATAAAAATATTTAAACAGGTTGTAATGTAACAAAATAGGTAAAAAGCTAAGGGGTTTAATACTTTTGCAATCCACTGAATATAACTCTGCCCTCACCACTGATTGGAATCTTTCTGTGTACGTTATGCATAGGCAGAAAGCTGACAATTAGTGGTTGGACTACATGGCAGCAGGTTTACTAGTCCTCTAGTGATAATCTCCTCCTGATAAAACTTTTATCAAAGCTTCATCAAGCAGTCCAGTAATTTACACATTGCTGGAATCAGTTTCTTTGTCTGTACATTCTGCTGCTCTCACATTAGGTGGCAAAAAGCTGCTGACAGATTCCCTTTCAATCATTATTATAAGCACAATATTAATTTGAAAAAAAAACAAATGTTCTCTTACCGTCTCCTTCGAATATTGGTTTCGTCTCCATGGTAGGTGTAGGTTTGGATCCATCATCTGAATTTAGGGTTAGAAAGAAACGAAAAGAAACTACCATTATTGAGGTAAATGCTATCTACTCTGCAGAATTGTTGAAAGGTTTGGGTTTTACACGTGGCACGGCCACGTTAACACATAGAAAAAAAACACTCAAACAACAAAATATTAAATCTATGTATGAAAATGCTATTCGACAAAAGATCCTTTCTCCACAAAGGAATGCATTAAATGTCTTGATTTGTGAAATAATGATTGGCAAGTTGTACTACTCTTATCTGACCATGCTCTTGTGGTAATCTTTAATCCAAGGGGCTGCTGTGCTTCCATTCATCCAGAGCAATATTATCTGAGAAGACGGTCAAGTCTGCTGATCCTTAACATACATGGCCTATCAACTAACTCTGACTGAAAAGGGCATATCTAGATATTCCCATGCCTCCCATAATATTCAGATTCGTAATTCACTGTCCTGTGTGAGATAAATGTGTGCCTAAAGCCACTGTTCTGAAATTTTGTTTCTTGAATTTTCGGACTTGTTTTTCCTTCCTTAGTCTAGTGATCTTGACTTGTTTTTGTACCCCTTAACAATTTTTACTCCTCCGACCTGATTTTAATCCTCACGTTGTTTACCAGGACTTCCAACAACTTTACCTGCTACCTGACTACAAAGTCTGATTTGTCGGGAGACCGCACTGCTGACTGAGTTATGACCACAATGTAGGTAGTTGCTGAATTGTATTCCTGATCTTGCCGACTGCCATTTATCATTGTCTTCTGTCCTCACCCTCGCCTCTCATTCAATGCTTGTCATGCAATTTGGGCAGCATGGTGGCTCAGTGATTAGCACTGTAGCCATGCAGCACTGGGGTCCTAGGTTTATAGCCCACCAAGGACAACATCTGAAAGCAGTTTGTGTGGGTTTCCACCGGGTTCACCAGTTTTCCTCCCACACTTCAAAGACATGCCGATAATTTCTTTAAAACGCTGTGGAACTAATGGAGCTATATAAGTGAGTAAAATACATACATTTATCCATATCAATTGGCATCCAACCGGAGGAAACTCTGGCTCCCTACACTGCAATAGACGCCGCTGGCTAATCAGGGGCCAGCAGCTGATGTTGGAGTGCCAGGCATTGGCGTCATGGATGAACATGTTAGACTAGGTTGAACTCCATGGACTTAGGCCTACTTTCAACCTTAAAAACTATATAATGTGACATAGTGGCCCATATTGCAACAACTGGCATGGACCATTCATACCACGCTGCAATCCCTTGAGTAATCACAAAGACTGCATCTTCCTAGAAACCTACTGTAGCTGGGGCCTGCTCACATCCTCTCACCTATCTTTAGAGAAAACCTGATTGGAAAACCAATGGCTTAGCTACTGTGTTAGAGAATGTCTTTTCTGATGGGATAGTGGTTGCCTGATATTCTAACATCATGGTCCTTTTGTAGCTCAGTCACCGGATGCATTCCACTTTAATCAAACCACAATGCCCAAGAAAACATTCTGGCTCTGTGTCCAACTCGGCCAGCAAATATTTGGAAGAATCAAGTGGCAGATTTTGGAAACAAAGTATACTATGATATCAGCTATAGAAAATCATTAGTTCTCCCCAGGGAAGATGAAATATGTATATTCCTCTTCAGCATCTGCTTTTCCAATATTTTGTATGATTAAAGAAAGTCGGACAGATAGATCTTATAATGATGATTTGATGAAACATCTACCAATATAATAAATTAAATCCATACTACTAAAAATACTAGACTTTGAGGCTGAGCCAAATTGCTGTACCTGAAGTTGGCATTTGAATTACAAAAAACAGACTAAGCCACTGATGGGCCTTAGATACACTCAAGTTTCTAGGCCATGAGGATTTCAATTGCGTAGTTTTAATATTTAAAACTTATGTGATGGGTGAAATGACTCATATTGACAAACGAACATCAAACATTCATGATGAAATCTAATGCATCATTCTGTCCTCCTTACTTTCTATCACATATACACATACCGCAATGTGTGATTTCCATGGACTCTCAGAATATAACACAACTGAGCTCTCACATGGTTTAATGCAAAAATATCAATTAATCAAGTTTGTCCTGTGAATTCAAGAATCCCTCAAAGTTCATCATATGTTGTGTAGGAAAATAACATCCCTCATGCATCTTAAAATGCCTGTTATCAGTGGTTTTCTTCTTTTGTTAACCTTTTGTTAATCTGTTAGATTAAAAAACAGTCCAGTTTAACCATACCAGTTAAAAATAAAAACTATCATATTTTTAAGATCACCTACATAAGATAAAAGTTGTCAGAAATAGACGATTTTGACCAGAACAAACAATTGTTGGCCGATTTGGTGAAACAAAGGATTGTCCACTTTGACTGATACCCAACCCGACCAAGAATTGTTATTGTTAGAATTGTTATTGTTCAACCCACCAATTTGGCATGTTGCACTTTTTGGGACCTATGAAAAGCAATGGCTGCTTCATCAACCCGAAAAAAAGAAGTCAGCTTTGCCCATAACTTTGAGAATTTTTTTTCCCCACTTTCTTCTTATTTCTGTCTAATGTGTATGGGGTCATTTAGAGCCTCATACAGTGCCTTGCGAAAGTATTTGTCCCCCTGGAACTTTTCAACCTTTTCCCACATATCATGCTTCAAACATAAAGATACCAAATGTAAACTTTTGGTGAAGAATCAACAACAAGTGGAACACAATTGTGAAGTTGAATGAAATTTATTGTCTATTTAAAATTTTTGTGGAAATTCAAAAACTGAAAAGTGGGGCGTGCAATATTATTCAGCCCCTTTACTTTCAGTGCAGCAAACTCACTCCAGAAGTTCATTGTGGATCTCTGAATGATCCAATGTTGTCCTAAATGCCTAATGATGATAAATATAATCCACCTGTGTGTAATCAAGTCTCCGTATAAATGCACCTGCTCAGTGATAGTCTCAGGGTTCTGTTTGAAGCACAGAGAGCATCATGAAGACCAAGGAACACAACAGACAGGTCCGTGATACTGGAGAAGTTTAATGCCAGATTTGGATACAAAATGATTTCCAAAACTTTAAGCATCCCAAGGAGCACTGTGCAAGCGATCTTATTGAAATGGAAGGAGTATCATACGACTACAAATCTACCAAGACCCGGCCATCCCTCTAAACTTTCATCTCAAACAAAGAGAAGACTGATCAGAGATGCAGCCAAGAGGCCCATGATCACTCTGGATGAACTGCAGAGATCTACAGCTGAGGTGGGACAGTCTGTCCATAGGACAACAATCAGTCGTACACTGCACAAATCTGGCCTTTATGGAAGAGTGGCAAGAAGAAAGCCATTTCTCAAAGATATCCATAAAAGGTGTCATTTAAAGTTTGCCACAAGCTACCTGGGAGATACACCAAACATGTGGAAGAAGGTGCTCTGGTCAGATGAAACCAAAATCGAATGTTTTGGCAACAATGCCAAACGATATGTTTGGCGTAAAGGCAACACAGCTCATCACCCTGAGCACACCATCCCCACTGTCAAACATGTTGGTGGCAGCATCATGGTTTGGGCATGCTTTTCTTCATCAGGGACAGGGAAGATGGTTAAAACTGATGGGAAGATGGATGGAACCAAATACAGGACCATTTTTGAAGAAAACCTGTTGGAGTCTGCAAAAGGCCTGAGACTGGGACGGAGATTTGTCTTCCAACAAGACAATTATCCCAAACATAAATCAAAATCTACAATGGAATGGTTCACAAATAAACGTATCCAGGTGATAGAATGGCCAAGTCAAAGTCCAGACCTCAATCCAATCGAGAATCTGTGGAAAGAGCTGAAAACTCCTGTTCAGAAATGATCTCCATCAAACCTCACCGAGCTCGAGCTGTTTGCCAAGGAAGAACGGGCAAGAATTTCAGTCTCACGATGTACAAAACTGATAGAGACAGACCCAAAGCAACTTGCAGCTGTAATCGCAGCAAAAGGTGGCGCATCAAAGTATTAAGTTAAAGGGGCCGAATAATATTGCACGCCTCACTTTTCAGTTTTCGAATTTCCACAAAAATTTAAAATAACCAATAAATTTCGATCAACTTCACAATTGTGTTCCACTTGTTGTTGATTCTTCACCAAAAATTTACATTTGGCATCTTTATGTTTGAAGCGTGCTATGTGGGAAAAGGTTGAAAAGTTCCAGGGGGCCAAATACTTTCGCAAGACACTGTATTCTATGTACTCTATTTTTCAATCACCAACATGTTATCAATAGAGATGAGCGAACCTTGTTCGGAAACTCAAAGGGTATGTGCACACGTTCAGGTTTTTTCGCGGTTTTTTTTCGCGTTTTCTCACGTCAAAACGCTATAAAAACTCATTTAAAATGCATACATTATGCATCCTATCATTTTGAATGCATTCTGCATGTTTTGTGCACATGGTGCGTTTTTTTCCGTGAAAAAAACGCATCGCGGTAAAAAAAGCAGCATGTTCATTAATTTTGCATTTTTTTTCACGTTTTTCCCGCTATTCTATGCATTGGGGAAAACGCACAAAAAACGCGTCAAAATCGCGGTAAAATCACGGTAAAAACGCATGCGGATTTCTGGCAGAAATGTCCGGTTTTTGTCAGGAAAATTTCTGCCAGAAATCCTGACGTGTGCACATAGCCAAAGTCGGCATGAACATTGCACATTCGGATTCGGATTCCCGAGTATTTTCCTCAAAATCAGCAAAGTTGGGTAAATGATTGAGTTTTCACTAATGCTTTTGTTAGGACTTTGGCTAGGATGGTTTTGCTGTATGATGAACAGGGGGACCTGTTTGATGAGGGGAGGGGGTAGGGAGAGGTCAGAGGAGCGGCAGACTGTTATGTTTTATTACTTAATGTGTGGAGATTTTGGCAGTCAATCAGGGTGCAGAAATCATCCACAACGTCCAGACACAAGGTCTTGTGTTATTGGCTGCTGAAGTCACATGCTCCTCTCCGCTTAAAAAGCGGACATGTGGCTTTGACCCCATTTTGTGACTGTAACAGCGTAGTGACGCTGCTGCTGCTGCTGCAAGTAGTCATATAATAAACCACCTAGCTATCAGCTAGTTCACATTGATAGGATCAATGTCAAATCGACCTTCCAGTATATCAATCTTTTGTGCTAATTGTGTGGTCCAGCCAGGAGTCCACATTTCAGCATGTAAATCCTTTGTGCTATTTGTGTTGTCCAGACACCAGTCCACATTTCAGCATATAAATCTTTTGTACTAATTTTGTGGTCCAGCCACACTCTCTCAGCAAATAAATACTGATTGTTAATTTAGTGACAGGTGACTGACAGGTGTTTTGAAACAGTTGCTTTAAAGATGGGAAGAGTACATCCAACATGAGTGGGAAAAAACAAAGTCGTGGTGGAAAGGGGAATAGTCTTGGTGATTGAAGTTTACGTGGGGTTGATGGTAATGTTACTGAAAGTTCTACTGAACAAACACTGGCTCGTCCTATCCAAAGACAACTGACAACTTTTATTTTTATGGGCTACTCGACTCCGTTTCTTTGGCAACTACACAGCGGTACACCTTGTAGATGAGGGCCAGAAAGAGCATGTACTCCGGCGGATGGCAAATGCTGCATCAAGTGGCATCTCTTCCTCTTCCTCCAACTTAACATCACACACAGGAGAGTACTCAGAGGTGGCACCCCAATTACCCTGGTTCCCCTGCATCACAAATCTCCAACCGCCCAACTGACTGTGGGGAACCACAGATGGTCGAGTCTGCAGAGCTATTCACACATTCTATTCTATGGGCATCAGAAGTCTGCTTTAAAGATTCACAGAATCCAAAGGAACCATCTGTACCGATGCCCCAAATTTTTTCAGTTGGATCCAGGGCCAGACGAAGTAGGGTCCAAGCAGAATACAGATAGTCGTCATCACCAGATGTTAACCCTCGGGGGTGGAGGTGATCCAAACAGAGAGGATGATGGTGAGATATAGATCACACTTGGTATGAACCCAAAGGCACGCAGCTGAGTAGCTCAGCAGAGGTGGAAAAGAGAAAAACAAGGAGGTTACATTATGGCTTCCCGCACAGACACGGAGTGATGCAACCACAACAAGCACTGCATTCTTTTTGGAGACCGCAAAGGATGATCCAACTCACATTATCTGTCAAATTTGTAAAAAATGGCTCGATAGAGGCAAAAATTCCAATAATTTGACTACTACATGCATGAACCCGCACATTTGCAATCAACAGGCATTAGTCTGGGAATCTCACTATGCTAAAGTGTGGCCTAGTGGGCCTCGCCAACCACTGGCTGCCCCATCAACCGCATCTGCAGCTGATTCTTCCTCCGTCACAGTGGCAAATGTTCTCTCACAGGTCTCTGACCAAAGAACTGTCCACTTGTTTACCAGCTACAGTCACGGTGAGTGAGAGCCCATCAGCTGTTACAGAAGTGGACATGTCTTCCGTTTTTGACCAATCTCAGACACCAAGCACACCACATCTTTCTCAATCCATGATAACATCTCCGCCTGCACCTCACTCACAGTCCAGCAGTTTGTCATGTATACCCTACTCCACTCACTCAGCACAGCAGCCAGCCCACTGTCCCACAGTTGTACTCACATAAAAGATGATTTCCTCCTACACATGTCAAAGCTAAGAGCTTGAGCTTCACCATATCCAATCTCTTGGCCACAGAAATGTTGCCTTTTAGCCTGGTGGATACAGATGGTGGATACAGATGGTATCAGTCCCCCAGTACCAGTTGCTCAGTCACCATTACTTCTGTAAAAAATCTGTGCCTGTGCTACACCAGCATGTAGCAGATAACACCTCCCATTCCTTGAAAGACTGTATGTCTGACAGGGTGCATTTCACCACTGACACCTGGACGAGGAAGCATGGGCAGGGGCATTACATCTTACTAACTGAACACTGGTTGACTCTGGTGGCTGTGGGGGCTGGTGGGCAAGGGGCTTCTCCACAAGTTATGGAATCCCCAAGGCTTGCAGGACAAACCTCTGTATCTAACACTTCCTCCACTGCTTCTGTCTCCCCCACCTGCTCTAGGGCCTTCACCTGTGCCTTCAACTTCTCCCTTAATGGGAAACGTGTGCAGAGAGAATCCCACCCCCACTTCCATACTGCACAGGCAGGGCTCACCGCAATTGGGCAGTATTTAAATTAATAAGCCTTGGAAATCGCAGTCACACAGGTCAAGAGTTGTGGACAGCTATCCAGTCTGAGTTTGAGCAACGGCTGTTTCCACTGAACCTGGATCTAATGAAGGCATTGTGCGATAATGGTGTGAACCTGGTGGTGGCCCTAGGCCGTGACAAGCTCGCACACGTGCCTTGAATGACTCAAATCCTCAACCTAGTGGTACAGCAATTTCCCGGCCTGGATGCGCTGCTGCAGAAAGCACGGTCGCTGTGTGCTCACTTTCACCATTCGCACCCTGCGGGTCATCGACTTGCATCGCTACAGAGTTCTTTTGGCCTACAGATTAACCGGTTGATATGCAATGTGCTGACATGGTGGAATTACACTCTGCACATGTTGCAGCGACTGGCAGTAACGACGAGCCCTGGTACAGTATGTAATTTTGCATAGCCTGGGCCAACGCAGTACGGACGTGGTGCAAATCACGCTTGTGGAGTGGGCACATATGAATGACCTCTGCACCCTTATGCCCAGTTTCGTAATGGCTACTAAGATGGTTAGCGGTGACGACGCAGTCATCAGCATCAATATTCCGTCATCTACATGCTGGAGCAAACTTTGAATAGTCTGCGGGAGGAGCTGGTGGTCCCAGAGAAAGAGGAGGAAGCAGAGAAGGATGCGGAAAGGATAATATCGCTAAGTTCCGGAAGGTTGTCGCACAGGTGGGTGCCACGGGAGGGTGGATCAAGGGAAGCTCATGATACCAGACAAACTGTTAGTGCAGGTGCAGGAACCAAGAAACAAATGGAAGAGGACGAGGAGGAAGAGATGATGGGAGCTCAACAGTCAGGAGATGAAGAGGATAAGGATTTCCTCTCTGTTGCTGTGGTTGGCGGGAGGGGACAGAAGAAGCAAGCTTGAGCATTATCCCGCCACCAACACACCATGGACTTGGACCTCATGGAAGCCCCCGACACATGCGCTCCTTCTTGCTGCACTATCTGCAACATGATGCTCGTATTGTTAGGATTACAAGTTGTGTTGACTACTGGATTGCCACTCTGTTAGATCCACAGTACAAGAGTAAATTTTGCCAGATGATTTTCCCCCTGCAAAGGGACGAGCGCCTGCTGGAGTATCGAAGCACACCTGTAGACAATCTTAAGAGTGGTTTTCCCCAAGACAGCAGTAAAGCACAAAGAGTGCATCGCAGTTCTAGACTTCCTAGTCGTCAATGCAAAAACATTAGCAGCAGCAGCAGTGTAAGTGGCAGAAGCAATTTCTGTGAGTCATTTCACACATTTTTTAGACCAGCCTGTGCATCAACAGAACAGAGTACAAGTCTGACACATAGTGAACGACTGGAGAGCATGCCGTAGGAGTATCTCAAGCTCAATATCAATGCCATCAGGAGTGTTTGCATCCTTTTGCATTTTGACCTTCAAAAATGAAAGAGTGGCCTGAGCTCGCCTGTCATGCCTTGGAGGTTGTCATGCAAGGCAGCCAGCATTCTCTCAGAATGTGTCTTCAGCGCTGTTGGTGGTGTCCTGATGGACAAGAGCATCCGGCTGTCTCCTGAAAGTGTAGACCACCTAACTTTCATCAAGATGAACAAGTCATGGATCTCCTGGGCAGACTAGGCAATAGTGTAGTTTTTAGTTTGCTGCATTGATCTCGCGTTATTACAGTCGGAGACACCTTTGTCATGGCTTCTGTGGCTGCTGTTACTAACAATATTTTTAAATGTGGAGACTCCAAGTTGGGTCTCCATCTGGTGGGTTACCTTTAGTGGAAAGGATCTCAGAGCTCCATACTATTTTTAGTGTGGGTAAATTGATGCCACTTTTCCTGATGCCTGCACCTAAGTTTTGGAAATGTTTGGACTCCGAGTTGGGTCTCCTTCATGTGTGTTGCCTGTAGCAGTAGGGCTCCCAGACCGGCAGGCCTGCACTTACTTTCAGTCAACTACCTTTGCTACTATCCTTACATTTTTATAACAATAATACTCTACGAAGCTGTTATTTGTGCCACCTGAGTGTTCCTGAGCACAAAAGCAGTTTGTTGCTATTGCATGAGTTATCAGGGCTCCCAGTCCAGCAGGCCTACACCAGTCCCTTACCCACCCCTTAATTTGAACTAAATTCAAAGCTGTAAATGCTGGTTCAGGCCCAGGCTCATGCATGGCCCATGACTGACTGCATCTGTGCCATTATAACATTAGTACTGTGGGTAAATTGATACCACTTTTTCTGGGGTCTGCCCCCAATTTGAGCTGTTTTGGCAGCTTTTGGGCCTCCCTGAAGGTGTTGTGGTTTTGCCTCCCATTGAATTCAATGGGGTTCTGTTATGTTTGAAGAACATCGGGAAGTTTGCCGATCCGAACTAAACCTTGAATAGTTCGCTCATCTCTAGTGATAAATGTTTCTATGTGACAAATACAGTGACGTTGTAGCTTGGTCATGGTCACTATCTCTACAAGCTCAGGTTAAACGAAGCTCCTTCACTGTTAGTACACATCTTTGAAACAGCTACAGACTACTGTAATGGGACAACTTTATTAGCTAGCATGTTGCCTCTACAGGCACGAAGGTCGCTTAAATCTCCCTTTTTTTTTTTTAAAGATGAAGCACTGTGCTTTCTGAGTATTCAAAAATCATAGCATTCAGCTACCACATTTTCTTCAAGACTTAGCCTCCTTACCCACTTCACAAATAGTTTCAAATTTACCGGGTACACCAAATTTCCAAAGATTAGACTCATTTTTGATTCACGACTAGTGTTGAGCATTCCGATACCACAAGTATCGGGTATCGGCCTATATTTGCTGTATCGGAATTCCGATACCGAATTCCGATATTTTTGTGATATCGGAAATCGGAATCGGAAGTTCCCAGTGTATGGTTCCCAGGGTCTGGAGGAGAGGAGACTGTCCTTCAGGCCCTGGGATCCATATTCATGTAAAAAATAAAGAATAAAAATAAAAAATATGGATATACTCACCCCTCCGGCGGACCCTGGACCTTAGCGATGTAACCGGCAGCCTCCTTTCCTAAGAATGCAGTGAGTGTAGGACCTGCGATGACGTTGCGGCTTGTGATTGGTCGCGTGAGCGGTCACATGAGCGGTCACGCGACCAATCACAAGCCGCTACGTCATCGAAGGTCCTTCACTCTGCATTCTTAGGAACGGAGGCTGCCGGTTACATCGCTAAGGTCCAGGGTCCGCCGGAGGGGTGAGTATATCCATATTTTTTTATTTTTATTCTTTATTTTTTACATGAATATGGATCCCAGGGCCTGAAGGAGAGTTTCCTCTCCTTCAGACCCTGGGAACCATCCAGGATACCTTCCGATATTTGTGTCCCATTGACTTGTATTGGTATCAGGTATCGGTATAGGCGAGATCCGATATTTTGCCGGTATCGGCCAATCCAATCTGATACCGATACTTTCAAATATACTATCGAAGGTACTATTCACAACAAAATTATTCACTCATCTTTACTGGACACCTGTAACTTTGGATTACCCAGAGTAAACGAAATATCTCTTTAAGCTAAAGCTAACGACACAGCGCCTAAAGGCTTTTATGTTGATCACTAGAGACTTTTAGGCAACTCAAAAACAACTGAACAGAATATATGACTTCACAGCAAATGCCATCTTTAGAACTTACATTTCAGCAATCTTTTACTAGAGCTGAATCCTCATATTACAGTCATTAACAGGTTGCACATTAACGGACTTCATATACTGTAACCTTATCTTATATCAGTGTTCCCCAACTCCGGTCCTCAAGAGCCACCAACAGGTCATGTTTTCAGGATTTCCTTAGAATTGCACAGGTGATTGAATGCTTGCTTGTCCAGGTGATGCAATTATCACCTTTGCAATACTAAGGAAATCCTGAAAACATGACCTGTTGGTGGCTCTTGAGGACCGGAGTTGGGGAACACTGCCTTATATTATCAAGTACGTTCCATGTGAGCATAGTACATCGGACCATATAAATAAGGCTAAATAAAAATAAACATATCTGTGTACACCAAAAAAATCCAGTCACCTTTACTGACATGGTGGTTGCACATGACCACCTTAAGAACAATGATAAAATAACCAACCATTCATTAATTAACACAATGAGGTGCAACAAGCTAAATGGTGAACTGGTTGGCTCCTTCCAAAATTGATCTCAATAAAATGTTAGTCTAAATCTAAAAGGTTTCCCCCCCATACATTTTTTATAGCTGTTGGATGAACAATGGTTTGGATGGTAGCTATCTGGCCCAACTCTCCCATACACAGGAGCTATTATGTTTTCTATGAGAGTGAGCTACTGCCATAAAAAGATATGCAGTCTGAAATCGGACGTGCCGGATCCTTTTCTTCCTCAACAATCATCCTTCAGGAGCAGCCATGCACATTAGACTGCTGATCAAACCCATCAGTATCAGTGGTGTCAGGAACCAACACTCCGCTGCCTCCAATTGTTAAGGCAGTTACGCAATTGACCGATGAGTGATGAATGAGGCAATGGCTGTTTTCACTTCTAAGGCCAGTTATTGGGGAGCTCACAGTGAATGTATAGCATGTACACATCTGATTCCTACACATGAAATATATGTATATACCCCAGTATGGTCACTGCCAAACTCCACAATAACAAAAGGAACTAGCTGCCACCAATTATTTATACAGGCCAACTGAGCACCTGAACACAGGTAGGGTATGGCTTCAGGGATGTGGTTCATAGAGCAAGAGGAATGAAGCTATTACATTTTATACATTTAATCCGAAAAGTAGGCAGTATTTATAAAAACAATATACAAAAGATGTTACAAAAAGAAAAGGGACAAACCAATATAGTATATAATCTCATAAAATAAAAAGGAATAACAAAAGAAAAGTCCCATACCTGTGTCACAGAAATGGCACAGATCAGTGGAAGAAAGCACTCCATTTATAGAGATGGTACTAAACCACAGTGAACTGTGTCTTCCAGGACTGACAAAGACAAAAAAAATCAAACTCTGATTTTATTATTAGCTAAAGGTTATGCCCACATAACTCCCATTGGTGAGCTCATATGGGGCTAGTCATGGGATGCGGCTTTAGGTCTTTAGAAAATCATGGGATCACCAACTTTCATGATATCTTCGTCCCTGGATGTCCCAGGCAGGAGATATTAATGCCATATTTCCTATCTTAATTTATCTTTCCATCGATAAGAAAAATGGCATATAGAATGTCAACCCTCTATCCGATGTCAATTTGGCGCTGATCGGCTGGGCACACAGTGGTGTAAGTAGTTGTATTACACTCGCCACTTCCTCACAACGCTGAAAATAGGTCTCCCAATACTGTAGGACCTAAACTGTTCACAAAAACCTCAATATTCATGATTCTTGTCAGGTTCAAAGCAGTCTGCTTGCAGTTCCCTGAACATATGGAGGCAAGGACAATAAGGCATCTCCACAGCCCATAAACCTGTTGCATCCCAAATTCTTCTGCAAGCTGTGCTTGGACATAATGTCTACAATCCATCAGATAACCCACTTTAATTACCTGTTCACAGCAGGGCATTCCAACTGCGCCAGGGTCATTTAGAGTGTCTTAGAGTGTGAGCTCTTTTTCCCTTCAATTGATTATGAAGCCAAGCTTCAATCCTCAATATGAGGGTGACAGTGGGTTTGACAAACATTGTGCAAATGTTTTTGGGGGTCTTAAAGGTGACTTCATATGTCTAAGTTTCACGGTCCACATATGGGCCGCGGCTTGTGGACTGGCAACGGGTCTTCTATTTAGTGAATTTAACAGTCTCATAGGCATACAGTGGTTACAGGAAGTATTCAAACCCCTTTAAATGTTTCACTCTGTTTCATTGCAGCATTTGGTAAATTAAAAAAAAAATCATCTTTTTCACATTAATGTACACTCTGCACCCCATCTTGATTGAAAAAAACAGAAATGTAGAAATTTTTGCAAATTTTATAAAAAAGAAAAGCTGAAATATCACATGGTTATAAGTATTCAGACCATTTGCTCAGACACTCATATTTAAGTCACATGCTGTCCATTTCCTTGTGATCCTCCTTGAGATGGTTCTACTCCTTCATTGGAGTCCAGCTGTGTTTAATTAAACTGATAGGACTTGATTTGGAAAGGCACACACCTGTCTATATAAGACCTCACAGCTCACAGTGCATGTCAGACCAAATGAGAATCATGAGGTCAAAGGAACTGGCAAAGGAGATCAGAGACAAAATTGTGGCAAGGCACAGATCTAGCCAAGGTTTCAACAGAATTTCTGCAGTACTCAAGGTGCCTAAGAGCACAGTAGCCTCCATAATCCTTAAATGGAAGAAGTTTGGGATCACCTGAAGTCTTCCTAGACCTGGCCGTCCAGCCAAACTGAGCAATCGTGGGAGAAGAGCCTTGGTGAGAGAGGTAAAGAAGAACCCCAAGATCACTGTGACTGAGCTCCAAAGATGCAGTAGGGAGATGGGAGGAAGTTCAACAAAGTCAACTGCAGCTCTCCACCAGCCAGGCCTTTATGGCAGAGTGGCCCAACAGAAGCCTCTTCTCAGTGCAAGACATATGAAAGCCCGCATAGAGTTTGCTAAAAAAAACACATGAAGGACACCCAGACTATGAGAAATAAGATTCTCTGGTCTGACGAGACGAAGATAGACTTTTTTGGTGATAATTCTATGCGGTTTGCGTGGAGAAAACCAGGCACTGCTCATCACCTGCCTAATACAATCCCAACAGTGAAATATGGTGGTGGAAGCATCATGCTATGGGGGTGTTTATCAGCTGCAGGGACAGGATGACTGGTTGTCATTGAAGGAAACATGAATGTGGCCAAGTACAGAGATATCCTAGATGAAAACCTCTTCCAGAGTGCTCTGGACCTCAGACTTGGCCGAAGGTTCACCTTCCAACAAGGCAATGACCCTAAGCACACAGCTAAAATAACAAAGGAGTGGCTTCAGAACAATTCTGTGACCATTCTTGACTGGCCCAGCCAGAGCCCTGACCTAAACCCAATTGAGCATCTCTGGAGAGACCTGAAAATGGCTGTCCACCAACGTTCACCATCCAACCTCACGGATCAAAAGGGGATCTGCAAGGAAGAATGGCAAAGGATCCCCAAAATCAAGTGTGAAAAACTTGTATCATTCATAAGACTCATGCTTCAGCAAGGCTGGAATTGGGCAGGCTAATCTTTGCGTAGGACGTATGAATCAAGCCTCATACAAGGTTATCCTGGAAAAAAATAGTTAATTCCTTCTGCTCAGGCAATGTTCCCCAACTCTGAGGACTGGTTTTTCCAGCAGGACAATGCACCATGCCACACAGCTAGGTCATTCAAGGTGTGGATGAAAGACCACCACATCAAATCCCTGTCATGGCCAGCCCAATCTCCAGACCTCAACCCCATTGAAAACCTGTGGAATGTAATCAAGAGGAAGATGGATAGTCACAAGACATCAAACAAAGAGGAACTGCTTAAATTTTTATACCAGGAGTGGCATAAGGTCACCCGAAAGCAGTATGAAAGATTGGTGTAAAGTATGCCAAGACACATGAAAGCTGTAATTAAAAATCATGGTTTTTCCACAAAATATTGATTTCTGAATTCTTCCTGAGTTAAAACATTAGTGTTGTTTCTAAATGATTATGAATTTGTTTTTTTGCATTATTTGAGGTCTGCAAGCAATGCATGTTTTTGTTATTTTGACCATTTCTCATTTTCAGAAAATAAATGCAAAATGTATTGCTTGGAACTTCGGAGACATGTTGTCACTCAGTAGTTTATAGAATAAAAGAACAATTTACATTTTACTCAAAGATATACCTATAAAGAGAAAAAAAAGACAAACTGAAAATTTTGCAGTGGTCTCTTAATTTTTGCCAGAGCTGTATATATAACATATACTGAGCATGACCTTTTGGAGGCTTTGAGACATTATACCTCCCCTTCTATAAAGTTTCTCCAAGAGGGGAGGCTCTTTCCTAATAGACTTACATTATGGGGCGTTCATAGGAATCATGGGGCCACCTAGCAAAAGTCTTAATTGGGCTCACCTTGCAAAAAAATATTTGTTAGAGTAGGAGGGGTCACTAAGAGTAGATGCAGTCACAAAAGGGCATACCTCCCAACATTTAAAGATAGAGGAACATGTATTGTGGCACTTATACAGTAAAACTGTCCCTATTGAAGCCCCAGTATGCCAACCCTTTCATGGCCCCCATAAGGTATGATGCCCACTAAAAATGTTTTCCACTACAAACAGTATGATACCCTCACAATGAAATCCCACACAGTTCCCACATATGCACTGGATGAAGCCCCCACAGACTCCACCACACAGTATGATACCCCTACAGCCCCTCACTACAAGTGCCTATAATAATTGAATAATATAATAAAAAAGGAATAACTACTCTGCTACATCCATTTCCCGGATGCACTGCTCCAAACTGTGAATGTGTGCGTGAACTGAAGCTCTAAACAGCAGTCACAATCTAGTTTTGTCATTGGTGTCAGGGAGCCTTGTGCTCTGTTTCACCATTGTACTTAACTGTATCTGCATCCTGAGGATTTAGACACCATTTAAATTGAGATTCCAGGTGATGGATTGTGCTGTTTGGCATTGGGGCCCCAAGTCACGAGTCCCATAGGGGCGGTGTAGTCTGCACCTATTATGGGTACACCAATGCTTACATGGCGTAGGAAACAAAATCATTGAAATGTTGTTCTAGACAATGAAAATGCTTTGTCTAAGTTGGGCAGTTTGTAGATCTACGGGGGTTCTTTTCGCCAGCCTCCTCGGTCACATAATCCCCTCATAGGCCTGCCTTGTAGAATAGTGTTATAATATACCCTGCCTTCTTTAAAAAATATATTTAATTTGTTAGTTACTTGAACCTAGAAAATCATTATATTATTTGATGCAAGCAATGAAAGTTTCAAACAAGCAGGGTAATATTCTGCAACTCTGGATTCTGAGACTCTGCCAGTTTGATGGTATTTGGTAAATGGGGGACCAACCCTAATTTCTGTCTACTGAAAATCCATTACATACATCTGAATATGGTTGTGTCTGCCGTATGGATATCTTCAAGCCCCATTCAGATTTGTAAGACGGCTGCAGAAATTTCTGAAACAAAATCTGCAGCTTGAAAATTGACAACATTTTTGTCTTGACGGGTGAAACTGTAAAACTAAATTATTTAGATGTGATGTAAATGTTTTATTTTTCATAAGAATTCAATATTGATAGTCATTAGTATCAGATTGGGGTGTCCAACACTCTGCACCCTCTTGATTTGCTGTTTGAAGCTACTACAACACCCTGATTTACTCAGTCGAAACAGCACAGCTCCATTCACTGTATAGTGGCCAGTTCTGTAGCGTAGTTTTATTGAAGTGAATGGGAGCTGAGAATGACCACTAACACAGTGTACGAAACAAGGGTTTTCCGGCTTCATAGGCTGCATACAATCGTATACAACTGTTTGGTGGAGTTACTGGATGTTGGACCCCACCAATCTGATATTGATGACCTAAGTCATGGAAAGCCTCATTTAATATATAGTGTATTCTACTTACTTAGGTTTCAACTTACCATATATTAGTATGTAGTATAATACTGGATGACACAAAAATAAGCCATGAAAAGTAATAAAACCAGTGCGACTAGTTTAGTTGATTAGTTGATCACTTTCTAGTGTTGGGATACAATATATGGGGTTCCATGTAATTGTGCAAAAAGTTACACTTATTAGCAGAAAACAAAAACAATGTAAGAAAAGCCAAATACAATATTGTCAAATAAAAGCTAAGAGTGGGAAAAAAGAAAACCTCAATTTCTTTGTTGTTTTATGGCTTTCTGAGACATCAAAGGTCGCCAGCGCTACAGATGTGAAATTAGCATGCAATAAGGATGGAATAGGGAACAATTCTCTGGGCTTTGTAGCACTCAAGTATATTTCCTTTTTTTTTTTTTAAACACAGGGTGCAGGTGCATGTTGGGGAGAAAAGAGACCAGTTCTAAGGATTGTGAGTGCAATGCACTGACTGTGCTTAATTGTGACAGTAATTCTTCTTTTCCCCCTCTTCTGAGTAAAAGCCAGGCGAGGGAGACAGCGGGAAGCCCTCTCAACCCCTAATGGCACTATTGAAAGCCTCTTATGTTTGCCTTTTTGATTCTTGATTGACAAATTCACTGTGTGGCTCAGGCAAATGCAGCCATAAGGACAATATTCACTGGCTCTAACTATTCTTGCATGGGAAGAGACAAGACACAAATGCACAATCTTTCTGAAGTCAAACAGAGTGAGAAAGAGAGGACTCAGGAGTTCACTATAGAAGAGTTAAATGTATGGAGTGTACAATGTGTATTCTGATAGGACACAAAAGAACTTTCTCACCCAGGTCCTTCAATAGCATCACGCCAAAAGTCTCTGTGCACACTGAATTCATAGTATCAAAGTTTTCCCTTATGCCTGAGTATACAGGGACATGACAAATTATTGCTGCATCTTTTATAAGAACCACTCACTACAATAAGAAGTCATTTACAGCATTTCTTAATAGTTGATCAAGAACATTGATTATATCCATGTTTATGCTGAAGTTAAATATTAATATTATTAAAGTTAAAATGGCAATTAAAATAATATATATTTTGACCGGACAACCCTTTTAAGCAAGTTGAAGATGAAATGATCACTAAAAGACCTAAAGTTAAAGATGATACATTTCCGTTTGTATTTTAGGCAACTTTTACATTTTAAAAATTACAGAAAATTGACCAATGCAAAAGTTTGGGCACCCTTGGAGATTTGTGTGCTCAGATAACCGACCAAGGTTTCAGACCTTAATTGGCCGGTTAGGGTTATGGCTTGTTCACTATCATAGTTAGGAAAGGCCAGGTGATGCAAGTTTCCCAGCTTTATAAAAACCCAGCCTTCTCTAACCTTGTGCCAAAAAACAGCAGCCATGGGTTCTTCTAAGCAGCTGCCTAGCACTCTGAAAATGATGGAGGCCCATAAAGCAGGCAAAGGCTATAAGAAAATAGAAAAGTCTTCAAGTTGCCCCTTCCTCAGTTCAAAATGTAATAAAGAAATGGCAGTGGAGGTCAAGATTAGGTCTTGAAGACCAATCAAAATATCAATGAGAGCTGCCCATAGGATTGCTAGAGAGGCAAATCAGAATCCCCGCCTCACTGCAAAAGACTTTCAGAAAGAGTTAGCAGACTGAGGAGTTCTGGTACATTGTTCTACTGTTCAGAGACACCTACACAAATATGGCCTTCATGGAATAGTTATCGGAAGAAAACCTCTCCTGCGTCCTCCCCAGAAAATTGAGCAACATAAATATGCAAAAGAACATCTAAACAAACGTCATGCATTTTGGAAACAAGTCATGTGGACCAATGAGGATAAAAAAAGAACTCTTTGGCCACAATGATCAAAAGGTATGTGTTGAGAAAAAAAAGGGAACAGAATGTCAGGAAAATAACATCTCGGCAACTATTAAGCATGGGGATGGATCAATCTTGCTTTGGGGTTGTGTTGCAATCAATGGCACGGGGAACATTTCATGGGTAGGGGAAAAAGTGGATTCAATGAAATTTCAACAAATTCTTGAGGCAAACAACACCCTTTGTAAAAAAGCTGAAGTTGAAAAGAGGATCGCTTTTATAAAAGGATAATGATCCTAAGCACACATCAAAATCCTCAATAGACTACTTTAAAAGGTGCAAGCTGAAGATTTTACTACAGCTCTGGCAAAAATTAAGAGACCACTGAACAGTTTTATAAAAATCAGATACTCTACATGTCTGACAGCCATTCCATTCCAGTGTCAGTTGAATTCCAACCAGAGTACACCTCATTCTACTTAATGTGCTTCTGATTAGGCGATCACCGGAACCAAATCTTATTTAACCAAGGAAAGTTTAAAAAACACTGCTGTGGTGTTCACAATCTTCTTGCAATAGGACAAGCTGGTTGGCAAAACAAGTGCTAGTAATAGCCCAAAAGTAATAGGAATGAAAAAATAACTTTTAACCATGCCAAAGGAGTTGAAAAGAAAAGTCTTGAGTAAAGAAAAGAAGGGCTCAATTCTGGCTTTACTAGCAGAGGGACACAGTGAGCGTCATGTTGCCTCCATCCTTAAAATTTCTAAGACGGCAGTCCATTACAACAAGATCAAGCAGCAGACATTGGGGACAACAAAGCTACAGACCGGAAGAGGGCGAAAACGAATCTCCACTGACCGGGATGATCGTCATCTTATTCGAATGTCACTGAGCAATCACAGGATGAAATCAAGTGACCTACAAAATAAATGGCAAATGGCAGCTGGGGTGAAGTGCACGGCAAGAACAGTTCGTAACAGGCTCTTAGAGGCAGAACTCAAGTCATGTAAAGCTAGAAAAAAGCCTTTCATCAATGAGAAGGAAAGGAGAGCCAGGCTGAAGTTTGCCAAAGACCATAAGGATTGGACCATAGAGGACTGGAGTAACGTAATCTTCTCTGATGAATCTAATTTTTAGCTTTGCCCAACACCTGGACATATCATGGTTAGACGGAGACCAGGAGAGGCGTACAAGCCACAGTGTCTTGCACCCACTGTGAAATTTGGTGGAGGATCGGTGATGATCTGGGGCAGCTTCAGCAAGGCTGGAATTGGGCAGGTTGTTCTTTGCGAATGACGTATGAATCAAGCTGCATACAAGGTTATCCTGGAAAAACAGTTGATTCCTTCTGCTAAGGCAATTTTCCCCAACTCTGAGGACTGGTTTTTCCAGCAGGACAATGCGCCATGCCACACAGCTAGGTCATTCAAGGTGTGGATGAAGGACCACCAAATCAAATCCCTGTCATGGCCAGCCCAACCTCCAGAACTGAACCCCATTGAAAACCTCTGGAATGTAATCAAGAGGAAGATGGATAGTCATAAGCCATCAAACAAAGAAGAACTGCTTACATTTTTGTACCAGGAGTGGCAAACGGTCACCCAAAAGCAGTGTCAAAAACTGGTGGAAAGCATGCCAAGACGCATGAAAGCTGTGATTAAAAATCATGGTTATTCCACAAAATATTGATTTCTGAACTTTCTGAACTCTTCCTGAGTTAAAACATTAGTATTGTTGTTTCTAAATGATTATGAACTTGTTTTTGTTTTGTATTTGCATTATTTGAGGTCTGCAAGCAATGCTTTTTTTTGTTATTTTGACCATTTCTCATTTTCAAAAAATAAATACAAAATGTATTGCTTAGAACTTCGGAGACATGTTGTCAGTAGTTTATAGAATAAAAGAACAATTTACTCAAAAATATACCTATAAAGAGAAAAATCAGACAAACTGGAAATTTTGCAGTGGTCTCTTAATTTTTGCCAGAGCTGTATGGCCCTCATAGTCCCCTGATCTGAACATCATTGAAAATCTGTGTCTAGACCTCAAAAGAGCAGTGCATGCAAGACAACCCAAGAATCTCTGAGAACTGGAAGAATTTTCCAAGGAAGAATTGGTGAAAATCCCTCAAACAAAAATTGAAAGACTATTCGCTGGCTACAAAAGGCATATACAAACTTTTGCATCGGCCCATATTCCTTTTTGTACATTTTAAAATGTAAAAGATGAAAATATTTGTCTAAAATACAAAGGAAATGTGTCATCTTTAACTGTAGGCCTTCTAGAGATCATTTAATCTTCAACTTGCTAAACGGTTTACAATAACAGTAATTTTGACCAGGGGTGGCCAAACTTTTACATGCCACTGTATATACATATTTATATATATATGCAGCGCCCCAGAGTCCTGGTCGTTGCAGTACTGATGCTCCACCGCTAAGGGGGGCTATGGTACGTCTGATGGCACTGAAGGAGTTCACCTGACCAGGTATCACAGACACCAATACACTTCACAGTCTGGCCTCCAGGGGGAGCTAAGGGTGCTATGTATTAGGCCACTTCTCACAATCTGGTAAAACTGGGGGTTGGATAGGAAGTTAGTCAGAAGCTGACTGGGTTGGAACCAGGCAACATCCTGTGGCAGAGGGTGTTGCAGGGGAAGATTCAGGGGGGTCCCCGTCAGGGGTGGGATCCTGACAGAGGCCTAGCGAACAGAGAGAATGTTACGGGACCGCGCCTGCACGTCATTGCGGCGGTACCCCAAGAAAGGACAAGAAGCGAGGTTTATTGTGCTGAGTGAGAAACGAGATCGACGCAACAAGGAGAATTACCAGTAGGAGTCGTGCTGTAAGACGAAGCAACATCCTACTGAGGCGCGTAACCGGTGGCCGGAACGCCGAGTAAGTATTGAGCTCCAGGCCTTACTTCAAACCTACGGCAGGACAGTCAGTTATAGGCGGGCTGTCTCACTCAAATCACCTAAGAAGACATAGGGGGCAACATTTGGAGAGGGGCGTCTCTAGGGTCCCGGAAGACCTCCGAGCCTACCCGTCATACGGGTGCGTCCTAGCCATATCATCTGGGGGACGAAGCAGAACATCATAATAGAGTTGTGAGGGAACTTCAGAAACAGACACAACAGTTGTGGGGACTATCCCGTAAGCACAGCAGGGGAGGACCACAACACACAAGCGCTAGAAGGTAGGCACAGATTTCCACCTGCAAAGGGAACTCTGGATGTGCCATCGGACCGGCCGGACTTACGCAGCCCGGTTAACCGTATTCCGGATTGAGGATCCTGAAGCCTTCAGTAAAGAGGTAAAGACACTGCAACCTGGTGTCCTTGTTATTTACTGCGACCTGCACCGCACCATAACATCATCACCATCCACACCTTTCATTGGACGCCCCTCAGCAGGGTCACGGACCGGGTCCAGCCACCGTGACAACCCCAGAACAGAGATTCAGAGGCCCGGTACCGGGTACCCCTCGGCCCTGCAGCAGTGGGGGTGCTCTATATATATATATATATATATATATATATATATATATATATATATACACTCACTGGCCACTTTATTAGGTACACCTGTCCAACTTCTTGTTAACACTTAATTTCTAATCAGCCAATCACATGGCGGCAACTCAGTGCATTTAGGCATGTAGACATGGTCAAGACAATCTCCTGCAGTTCAAATCGAGCATCAGTATGGGGAAGAAAGGTGATTTGAGTGCCTTTGAACGTGGCATGGTTGTTGGTGCCAGAAGGGCTGGTCTGAGTATTTCAGAAACTGCTGATCTACTGGGATTTTCACGCACAACCATCTCTAGGGTTTACAGAGAATGGTCCGAAAAAGAAAAAAAATCCAGTGAGCGGCAGTTCTGTGGGCAGAAATGCCTTGTTGATGCCAGAGGTCAGAGGAGAATGGGCAGACTGGTTCGAGCTGATAGAAAGGCAACAGTGACTCAAATCGCCACCCGTTACAACCAAGGTAGGCCTAAGAGCATCTCTGAACGCACAGTGCGTCGAACTTTGAGGCAGATGGGCTACAGCAGCAGAAGACCACACCGGGTACCACTCCTTTCAGCTAAGAACAGGAAACTGAGGCTACAATTTGTACAAGCTCATCGAAATTGGACAGTAGAAGATTGGAAAAACGTTGCTTGGTCTGATGAGTCTCGATTTCTGCTGCGACATTCGGATGGTAGGGTCAGAATTTGGCGTAAACAACATGAAAGCATAGATCCATCCTGCCTTGTATGGAGCATCTTTGGGATGTGCAGCCGACAAATCTGCGGCAACTGTGTGATGCCATCATGTCAATATGGACCAAAATCTCTGAGGAATGCTTCCAGCACCTTGTTGAATCTATGCCACGAAGAATTGAGGCAGTTCTGAAGGCAAAAGGGGGTCCAACCCGTTACTAGCATGGTGTACCTAATAAAGTGGCCGGTGAGTGTGTATATATATATATATATATATATATATATATATATATATATATATATATTTTTTTTTTTTTTTTTCAGTTCACATCAGGCCACTATTAAAGCAATCTTATTATCTTATTCTCCCTATTCCCTCATTCCAGAAATATAAGGTATGAGTGGTTTTGAAGTGGGAGTCCTCAGCAAGATCTGCTTTACAGGTCTGTGGCATTCGGGAACATTGTAGTCACCGGTGATTCGCTTTGCTAGATTAAGATACCATTTTTGTCTTATCACCCTACAGAAACACTCTGAGTACTACCACTGCTATGGGAAGGGGGGGAAGCAGGCTTCTGGCATATTATGGCTATTTACACTTAGTTATGAAACCACTATTTTGGGCGCACCATGGATTCTTCCATTGTCACAGGATCTTGTGGTAGTCCAGTGGTGCTTAACAGCATATGAACGCAAGCAAATTGAGAAGTTCAGAAAATAAACTGTAGCACTCACTTCACCACGTGACTTTTAAATGTTGTCCTATTGCTCACATACTTGAATAGAAGATACAAGAAAAGACAAGACAATGGATGTTTTACACTATCTAGCGCTTCATCCGGACTTAGAGCCAGGATGAAGCTCAAGAAAGCGTGAAACGGGTGTCTAGAGTTTAGATAAACCTCTGAAGCTCTAGATAGAGTGTCTTCTGTCCTGTATAGGAATAAAAAATGATTTTGAAAGTTACAGGGTGAACCACAGTTTATTCTGAATATTTTACCCTTTTCTAATTGTTTCTAGTCTTTAGCATAAAATTTGAACCGATTGCACCATTTTATGTAAACTGAGTGCCAAATCTGAGTTAAGCTGTGCACCATTCTAAAGATATTGTTGAAGGCATGCAGAAAAATGGCATGAACGGGAAGATTGTGGTCACAGTGATTGTATTCCTGTCATAGGATGGCTCCTTTTTTACATAATAAGCTTTAAGGAGTTATAATGGAAGTTAGGACGAAGCAGCTTCCGGGACTCTTTGTAATCAGTTAGTTCATAGTCTAGAGACCTAGGATGATGATGAAAGGTCTAGGTTTCGTCTTCAAAATGGCTAAACGGAGGAAATCATGGTTACAATCTCTGCTCAGTCCATAGGATATATTGACATTATAGTTCATGTGTTCACACTAGCCCTCTGAGAGCTAGAACAGAGAACTACTCCTTAAAGGGGCTGCTACTCGGATCCAACTGGCTCGAGCCATCTATGTATTACACGTAAGGATTTACATGCAACAGAGATCAAGCATCATCTTTTTACTTGTAGCCCTCCCAATGCCTCTATAGCATCACTGGGTAAAGCTGTTCTAAGAGGTTTTCCAGGATTAGAAAACTTTTTTTCTGAAGCAGCGCCACTCTTGTCCATAGGCTGTGTTTTGTGTTGCAGTTTTGTCCCATGTGTAGCACAGTTTCTGAAAAAAAAATAATTCTAAATAAGTAGGGAAAGTGGAATTATTACAAAATCCTGCTCCCCTCACCCCGGCACACTGAACTCTGTTGTGCTCCATGTTGGTCTTTGCAAGTGGCCCAGCATGCTCCCATGTTATCATCTGCTTGGGCCTATATAAAACCTACCAAGACACATACCTGCGTCTTGGTATTAAGACCTGATGATAATGATTCTGAGACCTGTCTGTGGTCTCCAGGACATCTCCTGTCTGCCTGTGACTTCTAGTATGTCTGCTACCTGTCTAATACTTCTGATACTTGTCTGCAGTCTCCATAATGTCTCCTGTCTACCTGCGGCTTCCAGGACCTCTGTTACCTATCTGCAGTCTCCAGAGCATCTCTTGTCTGCCTATGGCTTCCAGTACTTCAGCTATCTGTTCCCAGTCTCCTGCGTGCCTCACGGATACTCGTGTGCCCACCCAGACCTTGGGCTTGGAGGATCCACCTCACCAGGTGATTCTAACAGGCCAGTTTTTGTAATAGGTTCTCTTTAAAAAATTAAATAAATAATAAACTTAAAGGAACTGTGGCAATAAGCGGTTATAGAAATGGACTGCTTGTGTGACTTTTTCTTGTATGATTGCATAGACAATATTTAGTATTGCACTTTAATTTACTAGATTTGGATTTAACCTTGAAATACTTTTAACCGTAAATACTTGCGGTTTCATAAATCAGCAGCAGGTTAAAGTCTCTGTCTGACATGGTAGCTATTAGCTGTGTCCATCACTCTGATTTTGTATGATTAATCATGGCCTGTCACTTTTTCCCCAAAACAGGAACACCTCCAGCACTTTCACACTATTTAAACTATGAAGTAAATGATGAGGTCTTACATTTGGCACTGCTAACTGGCAAGAGCCATATTAAAGTATACAAAGCTTAGGGGGTATTCTAAAATTAGGCGCCACAGGATTAGGCAGCCCATAAAAAAAAGGACTAACTATACTTACAGGTATCTTGAATGCTACTAGCTTACAATTAGTTACACAAATACGTTAAAAGTGTAAAGGCCCAAATACACAGACTAAAATCGGCCAATCCTCTCCATATTGGTGAAACCGGCCAACAGGCAAATGTGAATTGGGGCCTCCTGTCTCTTCATCCAGACTGATGCTTTTGCGTGAGATAAGGGTCCTGCAGCTTGAATGTTAACACCTGACCCTTTTGGAGTCTGGCAGCATTTTTCTCTGCTCTCTCCCCTTTTGAAAACAGATGAACGCTTGGCTGAGCTGAACCTACGTTCTTGTGCAGAGGAGAGACAGGAGAAATAGAAGTCATCCCAACGAGCATTCAACCTGCAGATATGTAAATGCTTTTGTCCCACAATCAAAACATGAAGTGTGTATAATGTAAGTGTCTGGTTGCTGCTCCCCATCAGTCACCACAACGTTGGTGAGCTATTCTAGATGTATGGAACTGATGTAGCTAGCCAAGCACTACCTTCACAAGCCTGAGACTTTGATTGGGGCAGCACGGTGTATATTCCATTTAAATGACTGAGATGGGACCCCAAATTGCATGATTGTGAAATTCCAATAGTGTTTAGTTTAGGTTCTGGGACAACCATTTTAAAGAAAATGTTTCACCAAAAAATGCACTCCCAGTTAAGTCTACTTTGAGGCCAGAAAGAGCGGCGCATGACAGCCATCTTGGGTCCTTCACTAGAAATAAAAGTGTATTCAGGTTCCTTTTGCGTGTTCATTGCCACCTTTGTGGTCATTTTAATATATTAGGAATATGCAATAAAATCAATTCCTTAAAGGGCTTGTCACATAAAGAGCCACTTTTCAAAAATATGCTTGTTCAGTTGATTTTCATGGGTCCAGCTTTATCTCTTCCCCATTCACCGCTGCTGGGAAAATGAGACATTGTATGCTGGCCATTTAACTGAATGACTGCCATGGTAATACATGGACACGTCATATCTGCCAGGGTTTAAGCTACTCTTACAGAAAGGCATTGTGATCATGGGCAGGGATTATTCTGATAAAATTTATACTTATAAATACAAAGCAGAGAGGAATCCAAATTACCTATGGATGCTCTCATCATGCTTTCCGTACAATACCGATCTAAATGACAACTCTGTGAAAGAGTGTAGAAAATGAATAGAGAGATGAGAGATGCTGCCATGATAATGGAGCGGCCCCCAGACGCAGGGCAGCAGGGTACTCGGTACCGGGTCTATCTCTCGGTGCTGGGGATGTCACGGTGGCCTGACCCGGTCCGTGGCCCTGCTAAGGGGCGCCCAATTAAAGATGTAGGTGCAGATGTAGGTCGCAGTATATGACGAGGAAACAAGCTTGCAGTCTCTTTACCTCTTTACTGAAGGCTTCAGCGTCCACAATCCAGAGCACTGCTAACAGGGCTGGCTGAGACCGGCCGGTCCGAAGGCACATCCAGAGTTCCATTTGCAGGTGGAAATCAGTGCCTACCTACTAGCGCCTGGGTGTTGTGGTACTTCCCTGCTGAGCACCACGGGATAGTCCTCACAACTGTCATGTATGCTTCTGTTCTTTCTCTCCGTCCCCCAGATGATATGGATAGGATGCACCCGTATGACGGGGTAGGCCTGGAGTTATTTTATAGGGACCCTAGAGACGCCCCTCTCCCACAATTGCCTCCGTTGTCTTCATTAGGTGATTAAGGTGAGGCAGCCAACCTAAAATTAACTGCCCTGCCGTTGGTTTGAAGTAATGCGTAGAGCCCAATACTTCCTCGGCGTTCCGGTCACCGGCTACGCGCCTCAGTAGGATGTTGCCGATCTCGGGGCACGACTCCTACTGGTTCTATCGCCTTTGTGCTGTGATCTCGTTTCTCACTTCTCCACAATATACTTCGCTTCGTGTCCTTTCTTAAGATGCCGCCGCAATGAAGTGCAGGCGCGGCTCCATCACGATCTGTCCTTGTGCTAGGCCTCTGTCAGGATCCCACCCCTGACAGGGACCCCCCTGGATCTTCCCAAGCAACGCTCTCCTCTCACTAGATGTTACCTGGGCAAAACCCAGTCAGCTTCTGTCTAACTTCCTATCCAACCCCCAGTTTTACCAAAGTGTGAGGAGTGGCCTAATACATAGAACCCTTTGCTCCCCCTAGTGGCCGGAGTGTGAAGTGTAATGTGTGACTGTGATACCTGGTCAGGTGAACTCCTTTAGTGCCATCAGACGTACCATCACTCCCCTTAGTGGCGGAGCGACAGTACTGCAACGACCACGACTCTGAGGCGCTGCAATAACTCATCAATGGTGTAACTCAAAGCACATGCGCTGGGGGCAAACTTACCATTGTTGCAACCTGTGCAGCCACATAAGGACCCAAGAGGAAAGGAGACCCATTTCCACTTCAAAATAAGGTGGAATTGTGCATTATGATGAGATATTGGACTGTCGATATATTGTCTTTAATCAGGTCTTTAATAGTATTTGTTTTCTCATATGGGCCAAAGGGACCTTCTGGGCCCCCCAAAGTGTCCAGTGCAATCCCAGCACCCATCAATGTTACACCCTTGACTGTTATCTCATTACGGACAATAACTCTGCGCCTATATTGGGCCTAGGGAGAGAACTGCTGCAGGGATTTAATGTCCCCAATGCAGAAATCTATTATAATTATATATACTAGATGTTTCCAACCAGCTAACGCTCGGCACGCTCATTGCTATCTAATTAACGCTGCTGGTGATTAAACTAAAGTAAACAATAACAACATTCAATAGCACTTACGCAGGTGGAAAATTAACTTAAAATGAAGTTAATAACAATAGTGTGGTGATGTGTTGGGGGCAGGATTATGTGTGGTGATGTGGTGGGGGGTGGGATTATGTGTGGTAATGGGGTGGGGGGCGGGATTATCTGTAGTAATGTGGTGGGGGGTGGGATTATGTGTGGTGATGTGGTGGGGAGTGGGATTATGTGTGGTAATGTGGTGGGGGGCGGGATTATGTGTAGTAATGTGGTGGGGGGCGGTATTATGTGTGGTGATGTGGTGGGGGGCGGTATTATGTGTGGTGATGTGGTGGGGGGCGGGATTATGTGTGGTGATGGGGTGGGGGGCGGGATTATGTGTGGTGATGTGTTGAAGGGCGGGATTATGTGTGGTGATGAGTTGGGGCGCGGGATTATGTGTGGTGATGTGGTGGGGGGGGATTATGTGTGGTGATGTGGTGGGCAGGCGGGATTATGTGTGGTGATGTGGTGGGGGGCGGGATTGTGTGGTAATGTGGTGGGGGGGCGGGATTATGTGTGGTGATGTGGTGGGGGTGGGATTATGTGTGGTAATGTGGTGGGGGGCCGGGATTATGTGTGGTGATGTGGTGGGGGGCGGGATTATGTGTAGTAATGTGGTGGGGTGGCGGGATTATGTGTGGTGGTGTGGTGGGGTGGCGGGATTATGTGTGGTGGTGTGGGGGCGGGATTTTGTGTGGTAATGGTGTGGGGGGCGGGATTATGTGTGGTGATGTGTTGGGGGCAGGATTGTGTGGTGATGTGTTGGGGGGCGGGATTATGTGTGGTGATGTGTTGAAGGGGCGGTATTATGTGTGGTGATGTGGTGGGGGGGCGGGATTTGTGGGGGCGGGATTGTGTGTGGTGATGTGGTGCGGATTGTGTGTGGTAATGTGGTGAGGGCGGAATTGTGTGTGGTAGTGTGGTGAGGGCGGGATTGTGTGTGGTAATGTGGTGAGGGCGGGATTGTGTGTGGTAATGTGGTGAGGGTGGGATTGTGTGTGGTAATGGGGTGGGGGCAGGATTATGTGTGGTAATGTGGAGGGCGGGATTGTGTGTGGTAATGTGGTGGGGGGATTTGTGGGGGGCGGGATTGTGTGTGCTGATGTGATGTGGTGCGGATTGTGTGTGGTAATGTGGTGGGGGCGGAGCTACTGTGCAGGGGGCGGGATTAGCAAGTAATCACGATGCCTCTTATATATATAGATACAGTTAGGTCCATATATATTTGGACAGAGACAACATTTTTCTAGTTTTGGTTATAGACAATACCACAATGAATTTTAAACAAAACAATTCAGATGCAGTTGAAGTTCAGACTTTCAGCTTTCATTTGAGGGTATCCATATTAAAATCGGATGAAGGGTTTAAGAGTTTCAGCTCCTTAACATGTGCCACCCTGTTTTTAAAAGGACCAAAAGTAATTGGACAGATTCAATAATTTTAAATAAAATGTTCATTTTTAGTACTTGGTTGAAAACCCTTGGCTGGCAATGACTGCCTGAAGTCTTGAACTCATGGACATCACCAGACGCTGTGTTTCCTCCTTTTTGATGCTCTGTCAGGCCTTCACTGCGGTGGTTTTCAGTTGCTGTTTGTTTGTGGGCCTTTCTGTCTGAAGTTTAGTCTTTAACAAGTGAAATGCATGCTCAATTGGGTTGAGATCAGGTGACTGACTTGGCCATTCAAGAATATTCCACTTCTTTGATTTAATAAACTCCTGGGTTGCTTTGGCTTAATGTTTTGGGTCATTGTCCATCTGTAGGATGAAACGACGACCAATCAGTTTGGCTGCATTTGGCTGGATCTGAGCACACAGTATGGCTCTGAATACCTCAGAATTCATTTGGCTGCTTCTGTCCTGTGTCACATCATCAATAAACACTAGTGACTCAGTGCCACTGGCAGCCATGCATACCCAAGCCATCACACTGCCTCCGCCATGTTTTACAGATGATGTGGTATGCTTTGGATCATGACATGAGCTGTACCACGCCTTCGCCATACATTTCTCTTTCCATCATTCTGGTAGAGATTGATCATGGTTTCATCTGTCCAAAGAATGTTCTTCCAGAACTGTGCTGGCTTTTTTAGATGTTTTATAGCAAAGTCCAGTCTAGCCTTTTTATTCTTGATGCTTATGAGTGGCTTGCACCGTGCAGTGAACCCTCTGTATTTACTTTCATGCAGTCTTCTCTTTATGGTAGATTTGGATATTGATACGCCGACCTCCTGGAGAGTGTTGGTTACTTGGTCGGCTGTTGTGAAGTGGTTTCTCTTCACCATGGAGATTATTCTTCTATCCTCCACCACTGTTGTCTTCCTTGGGCGCCCAGGTCTTTTTGCATTGTTGAGTTCACCAGTGCTTTCTTTCTTTCTCAGGATGTACCAAACTGTAGATTTTGCCACTCCTAATATTGTAGCAATTTCTCTGCTTGTTTTTTTCTGTTTTCGCAGCTTAAGGATGGCTTGTTTCACCTGCATGGAGTACTCCTTTGACCGCATGTTTACTTCACAGCAAAACCTTCCAAATGCAAGCACCACATCTCAAATCAACTCTAGGCCTTTTATCTGCTTAATTGAGAATGACATAACGAAGGGATTGCCCACAACTGTCCATGAAATAGCCTTGGAGTCAATTGTCCAATTACTTTTGGTCCTTTTAAAAACAGGGTCGCACATGTTAAGGAGCTGAAACTCCTAAACCCTTCATCCAATTTTAATGTGGATACCCTCAAATGAAAGCTGAAAGTCTGAACTTCAACTGCATCTGAATTGTTTTGTTTAAAATTCATTGTGGTAATGTCTATAACCAAAATTAGAAAAATGTTGTCTCTGTCCAAATATATATGGACCTAACTGTATATATATATATATATATATATATATATATATATATATATATATTTTAAAGACAGTAATTCAGGTAATAAACATAGGTCAGAGTCACTCACGATTCATTACCCTAAAATATTACCATAGATGGCTCTTTTTTTCCAGTCAACCGGAATACTGTAAATCCTAAAACTCACCTAACGTGAAACTTCCACTTAAGTGCCAGTTTCCGAATGTCATAAGAATTACATGACTGTATTTCCACTAATCACCTTAAAGTAGGATGATCGTAAGTGATAAATTCTAGAAAATCAAGTATTTAAATACTTCAGTTGCACTGGGAGTTTCAGTAGTTTTTACCAAATCCCTCATTCACAGAATATGTGCCCCATAAGGGTGAATAATTATCTGCGTCTGCCTTATCAATAATGACTTAAAAGTTTTTTCTCATATCAACAACCTCTATATATGTCTCCTATTAAGGAATAAAATGCCATAGAGTGAAGTCCCTTGTTCAGAATCTTCCTTTATAAATCAGAGCAAAGAGCCAATATGTCAGATGGGCTTCTGCCCCGGATGATCCAAACCAAGCTTTTGGACAACCATTTGTTTGAATTTTATAGTACTAGATATGTTTAGCAGACAATACTTCTTAAGGGGTTTCTGGGTTTCCCTGAGCCAGGCTGACATTGATAAGCTGAAAAAACAGGTTTTCTTCATCAGTCTTATTGAACTTTAACTGTCTGTACTTTTTACTGCCCAATCACCCAAATTTTGGGGTGATAATTTTGGTGTAAAAAACACTAATTAAAGTTAATTTATCTTACTATTCCAACATTATATGCTGTTCAAATTTCATTTTAAAAATACAGAAATTTTCTACTGAAACTATTTGTGTATGGATCTGCAAAAAGAGGATAGTTAATATTTGTTTTCTGTATTTATTCTTGTCTTTTAATATGTGGAAATAAAATGTCAAGGTTTGTCTTGGAAGGCAGCAGCCTACAGTTAGTAAAATTCTGCTAGATTTACTACCACTTTAATGCAGTCATTTTGTAAAAGCGTCTGCATGGCAAGTTGAAGTATTTGAGATTATTATTATTTTTTTATTTTTAATTTACATTCAGTTTTTAGGTATTTCATACATGGCTTTGCACAATCCATAGCTAAGTGGAATTAATCAAGCAAGGATGGGCCTTTTGGCTTTATGGAATAAACCAAAACGTTCAGATAGATGTCTATCTGGATAGAGTAAACGCCCCCAAACATCTTAGATGGCTGTTGGACAAGCAGTGGTTCAGGCGATCGTTTGACTGGCAGCTAACTCTACCATTTCTCCCATACATAGTAGCGCTCACTCTGCTCCTGTGTTCTACATCACAGAGCCACTGCCGGACATTGAATCAGACATGCCAGATCATTAAAGGGGTTTTACCAGAAAGAAAGAACATTTTAATAAATAGATCTTGGAATAATAGGAGCTTCCACAATGGGATGTATTACAAAAAAATGTTCCTGTGCTGAGATAATCTTATAAATGTGCCTCTGCTGTGTACTGAGTAACTCGGTAACAGGAACATGGTCTGATCATGCCAAAGCTCCTGGCCAGGGGAGGACACAAAATAGACTATACAGACATTAAAGCGCAGTATCACAGCTGATTCTTTTGTGAGGATAGACATTTCCCTGCCTATTTTTAAACATTAGGGCAGCACGGTGGCTCAGTGGTTAGCACTGCAGCCTTGCAGCGCTGGAGTCCTGGGTTCAAACCCCACCAAGGACAACATCTGCAAGGAGTTTGTATGTTCTCTCCGTGTTTGCGTGGGTTTCTTCCGGGTACTCTGGTATCCTCCCTAATTCTAAAGACATACTGATAGGGAATTTAGATTGTGAGCCCCAACGGGAACAGCGATGATAATGTGTGCAAAACTGTAAAGCGCTGCGGAATATGTTAGCGCTATATAAAGATTATTATTATTAAACATTGTTCTACCTCAAAGAAAGAATCAGATGTGATCCTGTACTGTCCTGTCTGTATACTCTCGTTTGCTTCCTCTCCTATCCAGGAGATGTGGTATGATCAGACAATGATCCTGTATGGTGAGACACAGCTAGGTATGGACTGGGGATGAAATTGAGCCCTGGCATTTGAAATCACACAGGTTCATGTTGTCCCCGTCCCCAAGCACCAGATGCATTTTAAATCAAGAGTCTGGTGAGAGAAAACACTGAAGCTCTGAGTGACAAAAAAAACCTTTTGTTTTGCCACTCACGCTATGTGAATTAGCCAGAACTAGTCCGGTGGGTCATCTATTACCCCGGACTAGTCCCAGTCTAAGGTTCAGTAATCATGCCCTCTCAGCGTGATTCTTCCCTGTGTCTAGCCATAGCTTCATTGCAGGAGCTTGCTGGATTAAACATAAAGGAACCTCTTTAAATGTAGACATAAAACTATTTTCACAATAATAGGAAGTACAAAGCCTATATTTTACATATTATTAAAAAGATGCTTCCTCTGTGCAACAAATTTATACTGGATATTTGTTCTTATTAGTTCTGTGATGGAGAACTGAAGCATGCTACATCGTCTCCCACTTTGAAGGGATTCCGAAGAGACAGCAAAAGATCATATACTAACCTGCCATAACATTAAAACCACTACCAGGTGAACAATATAGATTGTCTTCTTTTTACAATGGCATATTTCAAGAGATTGGATATATTATGCAGCAAGTTAAAGAGTCAACTCTTGGAAGTCATAGTCTTGGAAGCAGGAGATATTGGCAAGCATAAGGATCTGACATATGCTAATGGCATAGTGATGAAGTCAAATATCTAAAAAATGGTCTTGTGAGGTTCCCTTGCGATACAGTGGCTGAAACCTAAGAAAAGTGATCCAAGAAAGGACAATTGCTGAACCAGTGACAGGCTCAGGGGTGCTCTGGCAGTCAAGACTAGCCATCTAGTCTCTTCTCATAAAAAAGCGTTTTTTTTTTAAATAGTTAAAAAAATTATGTCAGAAAACCAAATCATAGATTGCTACTTATGGGTCTGCATAGTCCAAGCCCAGTCATAGGGTCATAATGAACTCTGTCCAAAGCAAAGCGCGTTCAAGAATCAGAAGTGGTCAATAGAGCAGTGGAAATAGGTGGCCGATTCCTCTTATCCGAATGGCTTTGTGCGTTACTTACATGGAGAAAAGATGTAGAGATTGATTGATTTGCAGTACTCCAGTCCATTGACCAGGTCAGTAGTCTCTAGCCACTGGATGGGAGGCCCACGAATGTCTTACCTTCCAAGATTTCAGCCACAATGATAACGTCGCTGCCGCCTGGCTAATGATAATGCATGCCGGGGATCCAGCAGCCAGAAACTTCTGACTTTGTCGACTGACCGTACTGTCACATTGTGCTAACCCTCTCTACCAAGATGCACTAGTAGAGGAAGGTGAACTGGCAGAATCTGTGTGATGCTATGGCCAATGTTCTGCTAGGAATATTTGGGTCTTGGCATTCATATGGATAATACTCTTGCACTTACCTAATTATTACAGACCAAGTACAGCCCTTCATAACAGTGGCATTTCTAAATGGCAGTTGCCTTTTTCAGTACCATACTGAAAACATTTTTCAGTAATAGCTTTAGGAACAAAATAGTTCAAGGTGATGACTTGGCCTCCAAATTCCCCTGATCTCTGTTTGATCTAGCATCTGTGGGTATGCTGGAAAAGTATTACTCATGGAGGTCCTCTATGGCAAGTTACAGGATCTAATGGATCTTCTCCCAAGTCCTAACGTCTTGGTGCCAGATACACTGAACACCTTTAGGGGTTTTAAGGTCATGGCTGATTGATATACACAACTTCCTGGCATATATAGAGAAGCACTTACATAATTATTTAGCATTGCCCATGAAAATACAATTTTTGTTTTTGGACTTAATCACATTGCACAGCTTCATCTTGGAAAGCATTTGCTGTGTTCATTCTTCCCACTGGTCATTGTATCGACTGCGGACTGCCCTGTTTTCCGAGAATACGTCTCTTTTACTCCCCAAAACTTTTGCAAAAGTGTATGTCATCACTAAGAAAAGATTTGCACTGCATCGCCACACGTTTAATGCTGTAAATTACCCTCACAATGTCTTGATGTTTCCCATGCTTTACTTTAGTGCTGTAGCTTAATTCCAAGTCCCTTATTGGGATAGGAAATCTCATGGTAATATGGCAAACATTCATCAAACTGCAGGAGACAGGACACAGGTGGAATGTACATGACCAAATCAGCCTCCCAGAAAATGATGCGACTATTTGATGCTCACTTCCAGCCATCAGGAGAATACTTTGTGGATTTATTCTGACAGTTTGGCTTGTTATGGTTTTTATATTGGGATCACTTACCTTTCATTTTTCAACCTGCCTTACAAAAAATACAGTTATTGGATAACAAAATCTTTAAAAATGTATGGGATATAGAATAATGGATCTCTACATGTGAACGGCACAATGATTCATAAAAGTGAAGGTACACTTAAAGGGGTTATCCAGGACTATTTAATTTTTTTACTACAGGCCTAATTACTAACGGGCAGGTAGTTGCTATCTACCTGCATGTTGTGGCTGTTGCTGATCTCTGCTGGCATACAGTGATCACAGAACACACCTGTTGGTGATTCTGTGGCTTCTGCAGATGTCACGTTGACAGAGTAGCAGCTTCTCTTCCACTCTGCTCTGATGATGGGGTACGACTGGTGGCGTCAACTCATAATGATTGACAGACAGCTCCCCACTGTCTAGCTGTGGGGAGCCGGCTACCAATCAGCATAACATCACCAGTCACAACATTGGCAGAGCAGAGTGAAAGAGGAAGACATGATCTGTTGACGTGGAGCAGCTGAATCATGGGCAGGAGCGGTCAGTGTTGTAGAACAGGCAGGTAGTTGCCTTTGTTAGCATCTACCTGCCTGTTTTGTTTTTTAACTATGGGCCTCTAAAAACTAAGTCCTGGACAACCCCTTTAACTTTGTAGTCTTGGTAAGATTATACTGTATACATAAGTCACTACCATCGGTGCTTACCTTTTGACTATTTTCTTCAGTCATTGTTGCTTGGTTGCTTTTGATCACTGCTTGTTTAGAGCAGAGCTGTAATTAACGACTCCAGTTCAGCTACAGTGTCTATTGGAGTTCAATGGAGTCATAAATCTATTTGCTCCTTTACACATGCTCAGGTTGCTGCACCCTTCCCCATTCTTTACTGCTTGCTCTCATTGGCTGTTTTGTAGATATGCAAATGCCTGTTCTTAAAGTACCTCTGTAAGATTAAAGGGGTCTCCCACTATACAATGAATATCAGATCAGTGGGAAGTTGAAATATGGCACCTCAACCGATCAACGGTTAGCATCTCTGGTGGAAGTTAGGTGTAAACAGTGCAGCATTTCATCAATCTGTACACTGTTTAATGGCCACCCTTGGGTACTGCAGATCATCTCCTATTCAAATTAACAGTGTGACACACTGTGTTTCTCTGTTCCCCTCTGTTCCAAAGTTACAGTACATCTCTCAGTAGTAATGGGGAACATTTTCCATGCAATCAAATGGGCTTTACCAGAGAACTTCTCTGTGACCATTTTGCTTTTTTTCTCTTCTGATGCTGGCCTATCAAATTACAGCCACGCCCACAGAAAAATTCTGTAGTACACACACAATAAGTTGAAGGGAAAATTTGCTTCTTTATTACCAGGAGGAATAAATTTTAACTTTGGAACAAAGGGTTGCAGAGAAAAAATAAAGCTGCTCAAGAATCTAGTGACCAACACAAATTGGAGAAGGTACTAAGTTTAAATAAAAAAAACTAGTGAAAGATTCCCTTTAAGTGTACACTGCAGCTGTGCAGTTAGCACACAGATTTTACAATTTAATGCTTCCATAAGCCACCATACAGCTTAACGGAAGAAAAACGAGTGTTCTGTCTGGACTGTATGCATATCATTTATTTAACTGTATAGGTGTCACAGTTCCACCCCTCAGTTTGTCTGGGATGCAGTTACTGATGGCTCAGTCATCCAATCTGGTGCAGGGGCGTGCTGAGATGTTAGTGTGTTGATTCACAGATCGGCTGTCCAACCTGAGATTGGGGGGTGCGCAGGCTGTCTCCAGGTGTTCATTTCCCAGGTGATTGCCAGGCTACTTAACTGGGCTGTTACTCTCAGACTTCTGCCAGACATACATTCAGCTACTGTGTTTTTTTTCTCTCTGTGCCTAGCATTCTGTATTTTCATCTGTTGTTGCCTGACCTTGAACCTCGTTCTGACCTACAATCTATGTAACCCTTTCTGCTGTTATCCCGTATCTCCTGGCATTCTGACCTGGGAACATTATCTGACTACGCCTTTCTTTCTTCCTTCGGTTTATGACGTACCCTCCTGGCTTCTGACCTCGGACTCCTTGACTTTTCCATCCCTCGTTCTGTCCGTGAGATGTGACTCAGTGTCACAATAGGAAAGTGCAGCAGGCTGTACTTTTCTAAACCAAGGGCCTCAGAGTAAACAAAAAATCCAAACGTATACCTTATTGTGCATAACATATGTTTACAATGAATCCCTATAGGCAACGGATGCCTAGGCATTTATCCTGACTGTATCTATTTTCAAGCAAGTACCTTCTGAGCGTATACACCCAACAGTAGCCATAAATAGTGAGTCCCTAGCCTAATTTTAACGAATTTACAGCATGAAATCAGTGCATGGGGAGATGATTTCTACAGCAATGAAATAACGATTGCACAATTTTTGACTACAAACAGCCAAATCATCGAACAATAAAGACGCTATCCGGTAATTGTAATTCAAAAATCAAGACTAATGATCCTTCTTATTACAGCTCTTAAAGTTTCTTTTTCCTTTTTACAGCCTAGGAAAGGGCTAAATAAGGTCCCTGGTGGTGTGTACCCTCCATCTCATTTATCTTTCACTTCTTTTGTCTTGTACCTCATAAAACAAAGTCAACTATTTTGAGACTATTGGCATAGGTTTTATAAAAAAGGGCTGACCATTTGGCTACTGTGCACTACCCAAGGGCCAGAACCTGTTGGCTATGTTCAGACGTTACGGACATGGTCCACAATGGTTTTGCATTACAGATGTAGCTGGGGGTTAAATGCAGATTTATTTTTTGCAGATCTTATTTTAATTGTAAGTATTGCATATTTTAAAGATTCATTTCTCTATTGTAGTCAATGGAGTACATTCACAGTTTCTTCACAACATATCTGTAACCAAGTGGCCCTCCGCTTACACTTACTTTTTAAAAAAAATTATATTATGTATAAGCTTTTGCCACTGAGGAAGCTCAGTGTATATATTTTTTATACAGGTTTGTTTATGTTATGTGTGCTGTTTAAATCATTTTTAGCAGGCCCCCTTCCTAAATTGTTATCATTTAAAGGGGTTATCTAGGACTTTTTTCCCCTTTGGGGTTAAGCACTTATTAGCAGATAGTTGCAAATCAAGTGCTGTGCTGTCATGTGACGATCTCTCGCGGTCTCCTACTTTCTGTAACATCACGCCAATAGAGCAGCTCCTTGTCTTCTGCTCTGTCGACTGGTCATCACAGCCAACGTCATGTGGATTGACAGCCATCTTCCCGCTGAGCCAGCTATCAATCAACATGACGTCGGCAGTGATTTTGCTTCCCACAGTGATGTTTTATGTATAGTAATGTAATATACTAAAAGCATGTTTACATAATGACTACTTTGTGCAGATTTTGTTATATTTTTTTTACTGAATCCTGCATCCCATGCATGTGAATGGGGTTTTTGCAACCCTTTTCCCTACATTGGGAAATTTCTTGTGGAATCCGTGTTTTTTTGCTGTAGTAAAAACACAATTTTTTTCTGACATGATCACCTTTAGGCAACCATTAGAGGATATAACCATATGTTGTGACATTACTAAGGAGATTTGAGTCCTAGTCCCAGTAGCATAGCTACCATGAGGGCAGAGGAGGCGGGCGCCCTGGGCCCCTGACCATCCAGAGCTTCATTACAATGGTCACCCCAATACTGTATTATGGCCCCCTTAGTAGCCACCACTCTGTAGGATGCCCCCTCAGTAGCCCCCACTCTGTATGAGGGCCCACCTTGTACCCCCAGCACCGTATCATTGTCCCTTTAGTAGCTCGGCACTCGTATGGATATGATACAAAATCAGGAATTCACTGTTTGCTAAGGATTTTATTCAATGAAAACTAAAGTTGCCATACTTTTTATCCACACAAGGGTGCTGAGCTACTAAAGGGGTCATGATATAGTGTTGAGGCTACTAGGTGGGTCCTCATACAGAGTGGTGGCTACTAAAGGGGACATGATAGAACACTGAACCTACTAAGTGTGCCCTTCTATAGAGTGGGGGCTACAAAGGGTGTACTCCTACAGAGTTGGGCTACTAGTGGGGCCATCATACAGAGTGAGGGCCATTAATGGGGGCATCTTAGAGTGGTGGCTACTAAGGGGGCCAATATACTGTGTAGACCACCATACAGTTTGGGGACTACTGCGGAGGACGATGTACAGTTTGGCTGCCATTATACAATGTGGAGGCATTATATATTGGGCAATATACTAGAAGGGAGCTGTGGGGACATCATACTGTGTATAGGGGAGCTGTGGGGACATATGCTGTGTATAGAGGAGCTGTATAAGGGAAGCCTCAGGGGACATTATTAATGTTAAGGGGACACGTTTTTGTTATTGGGGCACTTAAGGTATTGTGACTGTCAAAGTAACTCACAGAGGACATTATTATTTTCTGGAGGGCAAAATGAGAACACTGTTTTATGGGGTACTTACACAGCACATAAATATATTCTAGAGGTCTGTTTTTACCTTCTAGAGAGCACAAAGGAGGCATTTTACTTTCTAAAAGGCACAGAGGTGGGCATTAGTTCAAAACTGCAGGTGCAGTAACAGAGACACATATAGCAGCGTCTCAGCATTGGGTTGATGAGATTGTACAGGTTAGAAATAGATGGAGCTAGTGCAGGAAATGTGAGAAGTCAAATGTGTCTTTGTTGTAATCTCTGCAAACAAATCCTGACTGGAGACGTTGTCATGCTTGTCTGGGCCAGATGGAGAAGACAGGAAAAGTGAATGACTATCAGTAAGAAGTCTCCATGTATAACTGTACTGTATTTAAGTCTCCATGTATAACTGTACTGTAATCATTTGCATGTTCTGCAGCACTGGTATCTACCACTATATTGCAACCATATGGCGGTAATATGGGTGTTGGTCTTTGTACAGTGATTTACTTTCATTTACAGCCTAGTCAACTGCTGAAGGTTCGTTAAACCAATTATTAGGGAGCGCCACCTTAGTTGTAATCAGGGTTACCTTGTTAGGGGCCCACATAGAAGTTTTGCCACCCCGAGCTGAACCTCTAGCTACGTCTCTGCCTAGTTCTCATAATAGAACAAGCAAGATTGGTGGAGGCAGAACAGCAAGGAATATTATATTTACAAATGTTGCAGACTTTTTACTATATTTTGCAAGTTTGTGTTTCTTTGTTTTTTTCTCACTGAGCAAGTCTTGGAAAAACTGCTTTACATATGACAAGCCTAGAAAATGAAATTAAAAACTTCTAGCTGATTAGAGACCTATGACCCTTATTTCCTGTGGATCCAATCAATTATCAGTCCGCACTGATAAATAAAATCACCACTGCGGATTACCACAATCCACAGGACAGCTGAGAACTTGACTTACCTTTCCGGCCGGCATTACCCTGGCTGGAGGGCTTGTCTGTTACCGAACCTTAAAAGAAATATATATACACAGGTTGCATTTAAATTGTATAATATGGTAAAATATAGGTTTCTACCTTACCTTGCAATTCACTATTTGAAGAGTGAACAGATGCATTTTTAAGCATGCAATAAAATCTGCCAGTTGCCCAATGTTAGTCTCTTTGTATTATATATACAGATATAAAGCCTTTGCAACAAAAAAAAATATGATAATAAACTCAGGAGTCACACAAGCTCTCCTAGCCATGCCTATGTGACTACTAGGACTTATATCTTTGGCAGGCCTACAGACAAGGACTGGAGTGGTGGTGCATGCTTGACTGATGGTACCGTTAAATGTAGCACCGCAGACTCATTTCAGAGGATCGGTGGGGGTTTCAGAGGTTGGACCCCCAGTGTACAGCAAGTTATCCCTTATGTGGATAGGTGATGACATGTTAACTTGACAACAACCGCTTTAGACTGCGTTCACACGCAGTCGACATCCTGCAGTTTTTAAGTGCAGCAGCTGAGTACCAGTGTGGATTTTTTACGTTACGATGTAAATTGCCTGTAGCTACCATTCACAGATGTAACTTCCTTTAGTACGCTTGAAAAATTAAAGTTGACCTGTGATTGGATTTTTGTTATTTTACCGTACATTCTTAAATTAATTAAATTAATTCAAAATTAAACATATTTCTTTCTTATCGTTATTTCATGATACCTGCGGATAGAGCCACATGACTGTCCTCACCACTCTCCTTTAAGGAGTTAAATACAGTAAGGCTAAGTTCATACTAGGCAATTTTGATGCTGCGTTTTTTCAGTACCAGCTATGTCTGTGAGATTTCAGAAATCTCATGCACACAGCTTGGTTTTTTTGTCATCAGTATTTTGTGCTTTGCATGGTTTTTTGGGCTTAGAGCAAGTCACTTCTTTCAGCGTGTTTCACCCATTGAATGGAAAAAAACCCGCATTGCAAATGCATGAAAAAGGCACCAAAAACGTCGCAAAAAACACAGAAAAACCTGCGTTTTTGCCACAGCTTCTTTCCTGTCAAGCACTCAGGTTTAGGTGAAGAAAAAAAATAATGCAGCAAAAACACCCAGTGCGAGCTTAGCCTAAGGCTGGGTTCAGACAGCCAAATTTCATGGTCTGTGTGTCAACCATAATGCCTGGACTGGCAGTGGGTCTCCTGACCAAACTATTGGCCTCATACATGGACCAGGAAACATAGCAGTCTGAACTTAGCCCAAGGCTATGTGTATATGGCGTCTTTTAGAAGTCGTTGATGTGGCTGCTCCACCGCCAGCGTCTTTTGTTCCGTGAATCATAGAAAGTGGGCGGCTTCCAAGAGCCATTTGCAGTTACTTAGTTTTTGGGGTACTTTTCCAGACGTCGTGTGCACATACCACAAGCCGGATTGAACAAAACTGCTCGACAGTCATGTTTCCCATAGCAACCAACCACAGGTCACAGTGTAGCTTTCATTTTACCAGAGCGAGAAAGGAAAGCCGAGCTCCGATTGCTATGGGCAACAAAGCCAGCCTTGATCGGTCAAGGCCCAGACGCAATATTGTTATGTGTTGTTTTCTTACCTGAACATGTCGGTGTTTTGTTTTGCACAGAAGACCCACTTACAGGTTTACCATCTGAGGTAACACACCAGCAATATCCGGTATAAGTATGACATTGCACCTGCCAAAAAACAAACAAAAATCATTAGTGATATTAATCTCATCTCCGCCCAGACCGAATGCTCATTCTTTATTATATCGGAGACGGTAATTTTTTTTTGTAATTTAATGGCATTTCTAGACTCTGACAATTTTTTATTAAAAAGCACACTACTGTAGGTATAATTATTTTCAGGTATTTTTCCACAGGCTTTTTAAAATATTTTAAAAAATGTTTACACTTTTTTTTTTTTTTTAACAAAATCAGGTGTGTATTACATGTATTTGAAAAAACCCCAAAAGTCCTTTGTGAATGAAAACCAGATACCAAATAAATAGTGGTCAATGACACTTGATGTCCTGCACTGGCAATGTCAGTGTAAGGCTATGTTCACAAGTTGCTTTTTTGCACCTTTTTTTAAATGCAAATTTTCATCTGAGTTTCACAGTACCAGGAAAGTCTGAGATTTCAGAAATCTCATGCACACAGTTTTTTTTTTCCTGTTTTGTCAGAGCTGCATTTTTGCAAAAGGAAGCATGTCTTTTTGCAGTTTTTCACCCATTGAAATCCATAAATAAGTGCCCAAAACGCATGCACAAGAGATAAACAATGCACTCTGACAAAAACGCAGCAACAACTAAGCAAAACCTGCGTTTGCAAACAGTTTTAACTTTGCATTAAAAAAGAAAGCGCAATGTCTGAACATAGCCTAAAGCCACGTTCACATGTCCAGTATTTTACATCAGTATCTGTAAGCCAAAACCAGCAGTGGGACAATCAGAGGAAATGTATAATGGAAACATGTCACCACTTCTGTATTTATCACCCACTCCTGGTTTCGGCTTACAAATACTGATGTAAAATATTGAATGCATGAATGTGGCCTCAGGCTGTGTACCCACAATTGGTTATTGGTGAGCTTTTGCGGCTTCAAAAAACGCAGCATCTTACAGTTCCAGCAAAGTGGATGGAATGTCTTGAAATGTCACGTCCACTTCTTTTTTTTACTCCATGTAAGGCCGGTTTCACACATCCAGATATTTCCAGTACCGGAAAAATCGGTACCAGAGATATCCGTGTCCGTGTGCTCACGTGGTACATCCGTGTGGCACACGTGTGGCAGCCATGTGCCGCCCGTGTGCTGCATCAGGACCACACGGACGGCCGCCAGGAAGCAGCGCTACAGTGAGCGTTGTCCCCTGTGTGTGGTGCTGAACGCTGCTTTCATCCATTGTCCCCTGCTCTGCCGGCAGCAGCGCGAACAGGGAACAATGAATGAAAGAAAACCTGAGTGGGTTCCCCCCTATATTAAGGGGCCATGGATATGGCCCCCCCCCAGCCTTAAAAAGCATTCCGCAGCTGCCCAGAAGAGGCGCATCAATTAGATGCGCCAATTCCGGAGCTTTGCTCGGTTCTTCCCACTGCCCTGTAGCATTGGCATATGGGGTAATAAGGGCTTAATGTCGCCTTGCTATTGTAAAGTGACATTATGCTGGCTTAGTAATGGAGAGGTGTCAATAAGACACCTATCCATTACTAATCCCACAGTTGTTAAAGAGTTAATAAAACACACACAGTAAGAAAAAAGTATTTTAATGAAATACATTTTACAACCAGGAGCGCTGCTAATGCGGCCGCTCCCGGCTGTAAACGACTGGGGAATTAATGAAATGCAGGGATCGGAGCTTCGGTGACTAGCGGTGCCATCACCGAAGCTGCGCCCCCTGGCGGCATGAACTCAAATTAACTCTTGAGCATGGGAAAGTTTCTTAATATTTTGCGATGCTCAAGAGTTCATATGAGTTCATGCCGCCAGGGGGCGCAGCTTTGGTGACAGCACCGCTAGTCACCGTTGCTCCGCCCCCTACATTTCATTCATTCCCAGGCGTTTACAGCTGGGAGCGCCACATTAGCAGTGCTCTTGGTTGTAAAATGTACTTCATTAAAATACTTTTTTCTTACTGTGTGTGTTTTATTAACTCTTTAACAGCTGTGGGATTAGTAATGGATAGGTGTCTTACTGACACCTCTCCATTACTAAGCCGGCTTAATGTCACTTTACAATAGCAAGGTGACATTAAGCCCTTATTACCCCATATGCCAATGCTACAGGGCAGTGGGAAGAACCGGGTAAAGCTCCGGAATTGGCGCATCTAATAGATGCGCCTTTTCTGGGCAGCTGCGGGCTGCTTTTTAAAGGCTGGGGGGGGCCCATATCCATGGTCCCTTGCCAGCCTGAGAATAGCAGCCCGCACCTGTGAGTTTTGCCTGGTTGGTTGGAAAATATAGGGGGGGGACCGCACGTCGGGTTTTCTTTCATTCATTGTTCCCTGCTTGCGCTGCTGCCGGCAGAGCAGGGTACAATGGATGAAAGCCAGGTTCAGCACCACACGCAGGGGATAGCAGCTTGCAGTAGCACTTCTTCCCCAGCGGCCCGTCCGTGCACACGGAAGAGAGTGTACACTGTTCTCTGTGTCCACGTGTGCAGTACGTATTGCGGTACGTGCTGCCGGTAAAAAACGGACATGCGTACTTGTTTTGCACATGGACACACGGTCCGTGAAAACAGGCTGACATGTGCAGAGAACCATTCATTTGAATGGGTCTACGTGTGTCAGTGTCTCCGTTATGTGAGAAAACTGTCACTACACGTACCGGAGGCACTAACGTGTGAAACCGCCCTAAACTGACCTGCAAGGTGAGTTTCAAATCCGCAACTTGTCAATTTCTCTTGCAGGTACACTGAGTTTTATGAGTGGATTTTCCCCATAGGCTTGTATTAGTGCGTGCGCAAAATCTGCAGGTAAAAAGCACACATGCTTTTTAGTGCAATTCCATAGCGGAAACACATGAAAACGCATTTAATACGCACATGACAATAATTTTGTCAAAAGTCAAATACCAAGAAGCATAAAAAAAAGACAAAAAAAGCAGCAGAAACCCAAAAAAACGCAAGTAATCTAAGTGGCGCAGAAATGCTGCAACATAAAAAAAGCACCAAATACTCATTTTGGGATCTTAACCTTAGACTGGTGCAGCGCCCCAGAGTCCTGGTCGTTGCAGTACTGTGGCTCCGCCGCTAAGGGGGGCTATGGTACGTCTGATGGCACTGAAGGAGTTCATCTGACCAGGTATCACATACACCAATACATTTCACAGTCGGGCCTCCAGGGGGAGCTAAGGGTGCTATTTATTAGGCCACTCCTCACCACTGTGGGTAAACTGGGGGTCAGGCAGGAAGTTAGCAGAGAAAGCTGACTGGGTTGGAACCAGGCAACACCTTGTGGCAGAGGGTGTTGTGGGGGAAGATTCGGTAGGGTCCCTGTCAGGTTTGGGACCCTGACAGAGGCCTGGCAACAAGGAAGAACGTCACGGGACCGTGCCTGCTCAGCATAGCGGCGGTGCCCTAAGAAAGGATTAGAAGCGAGATATATTGTGCTGAGTGAGAAACGAGATCAAAGCAAGAGGAGAAATACCAGTAGGAGTCGTGCTGTAAGACCGAGGCAACATCCTACTGAGGCGCACAACCGGCGGCCGGAACGCCGAGGAAGTATTTATATATCTAGCTCCAAGCAATACTTCAAACCAACGGCAGGACAGTCAGTCTCAGGCGGGCTGTCTCACATACATCACCTATGAAGACATGGGGGGCGCACTAGGAGAGGGGCGACTCTAGGGTCCCGGAAGAGCTCCGAGCCTACTCATCATACGGGTGCCGTCCTAACCAGAACATCAGGGAGGGACGGAGGAGAAGAACATCATCCGAACGAGTTGTGAGGGAACATCAGAAACAGACACAACAGTTGTGGGGTACTATCCCGTAAGCACAGCAGGGGAGGACCACAACACATAGCGCTAGCAGGAAGGCACAGATTTCCACCTGCAAAGAGAACTCTGGAGGTGCCATTGGACCGGCCGGACTTGCGCAGCCTGGTGAACCGTATTCCGGACTGAGGACCCAGAGATCTTCAGTAAAGAGGTAAAGAGACTGCAACCTGGTGTCCTCGTTATTTACTGCACCGCACCACCACCACCATCACCATCATCTACATCTATCAGATACTGTGCGCCCTTCGGCAGGGTCACGGACCGGGGCCTAGCCACCATGACAACTGTTGTGAATTTGGTTTTTGGGCTCCCCCGGTGGTCGCTGGTGGTACTGGACTTGTGTGCTTCACTTTCTCTGTTCACCTGTTTTCATCAGGATGTGGGAGTTCCTATTTAGCCTTGCTGCTCAGTTATTCTAGTGCCGGCCATCAATGTAACCAGAGCCTTTCTGTTGCATGTTCCTGCTTCTAGACTACTATCAGCTAAGTTGGACTCTTAGTCCTAGTTTGTTTGCATTTTTGTTCCAGTTCACAGTTATGTTATGTTTCTGTAGCTGGAAGCTCTTGTGGGCCGAAATTACCACTCCGGTGTCATGAGTTGACACATGAGTCTTAAAGTAATTTCTGGATGGTATTTTAATAGGGTTTTCAGCTGACCGTGAAGTTCCCTTTTGTATCTTCTTACTATCTAGTAAGCGGACCTCGCTTTGCTGAACCTACCTTCATACTGCGTATGTCTTTTCCTCTGAACTCACCGTCAATATATGTGGGGGGCTTCTGTCTCCTTTTTGGCGGAATTTCCCTAGAGGTAAGCCAGGTCTGTTTTTTCCTCTATTAGGGTTAGTTAGTTCTCCGGCTGGCGCTGGGCGTCTAGGGATAAAACGTAGGCACGTCACCCGGCCACTGTTAGTTGTGTGGTAGGTTTAGCTCACGGTCAGCTCGAGATTCCATCACCCAAGAGCTAGTCTGTTATTTAAGTTCTCTGACGTTCCCTTGCCATTGGGAACCATGACAGTATGGCCGGCCAAGGGTTAAAACCGTTGGCAGAAGAAAGGAGAGAAAAAGAAGTCTGCAGATTTTTTTTTTTTTTCTTCTGAGCTTGCTCTATTGTTGACTCAGTTGCATTTCTGCTCTAATTGCAGCCTTCGCCTCTCTCTCTCCTTCTAATCCTTGAATGGCTCTGATCTCACCTGATTAAAATGGATCCTCAGAGTTTGGCTACAGGTTTGAATAATCTTGCTACGAAGGTTCAAAATTTACAGGATTTTGTTATTCATGCCCCTATATCTGAACCTAGAATTCCTATACCAGAATTTTTCTCCGGGGATAGATCTCGTTTCCTGAATTTCAAATATAATTGTAAATTATTTCTTTCCCTGAGATCTCGCTCCGCTGGAGATCCCGTACAGCAGGTTGGGATAGTGATTTCCTTGCTGCGGGGTGACCCTCAAGACTGGGCATTTGCATTGGCACCCGGGGATCCTGCGTTGCTCAATGTGGATGCGTTTTTTCTGGCTTTGGGGTTGCTTTATGAGGAACCTAATTTAGAGATTCAGGCTGAAAAGACCTTGATGGCCCTATCTCAAGGGCAAGATGAAGCTGAGATATACTGCCAAAAATTTCGTAAATGGTCTGTGCTTACTCAGTGGAATGAGTGCGCCCTGGCGGCGAATTTCAGAGAGGGTCTCTCTGATGCCATTAAAGATGTTATGGTGGGGTTCCCTGCACCTACAGGTCTGAATGAGTCCATGACAATGGCTATTCAGATTGATCGGCGTTTGCGGGAGCGCAAACCTGTGCACCATTTGGCGGTGTCTTCTGAGAAGGCTCCAGAAAATATGCAATGTGATAGAATTCTGTCCAGAAGCGAACGGCAGAATTTTAGGCGAAAAAATGGGTTGTGCTTCTATTGTGGTGATTCAACTCATGTTATATCAGCATGCTCTAAACGTACAAAAAAGGTTGATAAGTCTATTTCAATTGGCACTTTACAGTCTAAGTTTATTTTGTCTGTGACCTTGATTTGTTCATTATCGTCAATTACCGCGGATGCCTATGTCGACTCTGGCGCCGCTTTGAGTCTCATGGATTGGTCCTTTGCCAGGCGCTGTGGGTTTGATCTAGAGCCTCTGGAAGTTCCTATACCTCTGAAGGGTATTGACTCTACACCATTGGCTAGTAATAAACCACAATATTGGACACAAGTGACTATGCGTATGAATCCAGACCATCAGGAGACGATTCGCTTCCTTGTGTTGTACAATCTACATGATGTTTTGGTGCTCGGATTGCCATGGTTACAATCTCATAACCCAGTTCTTGACTGGAAAGCAATGTCTGTGTTAAGCTGGGGATGTCAGGGGGCTCATGGGGACGTACCTTTGGTTTCCATTTCGTCATCTATTCCCTCTGAGATTCCGGAATTTTTATCTGATTATCGTGATGTTTTTGAGGAGCCTAAGCTTGGTTCACTACCTCCTCACAGAGATTGCGATTGTACCATAGATCTGATTCCGGGCAGTAAATTTCCAAAGGGTCGTTTATTTAATCTGTCTGTACCTGAACATGCTGCTATGCGAGAATATATTAAGGAGTCCCTGGAAAAGGGACATATTCGTCCTTCTTCATCTCCCTTAGGAGCCGGTTTTTTCTTTGTATCTAAAAAAGATGGCTCTTTGAGGCCGTGTATTGATTATCGACTCTTGAATAAAATTACAGTTAGATATCAGTATCCTCTGCCACTGCTGACTGATTTGTTTGCTCGAATAAAAGGGGCTAAGTGGTTCTCTAAGATTGATCTCCGTGGGGCGTATAATTTGGTGCGAATTAAGCAGGGGGATGAGTGGAAGACCGCATTTAATACGCCCGAGGGCCATTTTGAGTATTTAGTAATGCCTTTTGGTCTTTCAAATGCCCCTTCAGTCTTTCAGTCCTTTATGCATGACATTTTCCGGGAATATTTGGATAAATTCATGATCGTGTATCTGGATGATGTTTTGATTTTTTCGGATGACTGGGATTCTCATGTCCAACAGGTCAGGAGTAGTGTTGAGCATTCCGATACTGCAAGTATCGGGTATCGGCCGATACTTGCTGTATCGGAATTCCGATACCGAGATCCGATATTTTTGTGGTATCGGGTATCGGTATCGAAACAACATTAATGTAAAAATGTGTAAAAGAAAGAATTAAAATAAAAAATATTGCTATACTCACCTCTCCGACGCAGCCTGCACCTTACCGAGGGAAGCGGCAGCGTTCTTTGTTTAAAATTCGCGCTTTTCTTTCCTTTACTGAAGTCCCGGCTTGTGATTGGTCGCGTGCCGACCATGTGGCCGGGACGCAACCAATCACAGCAAGCCGTGACGTAATTTCAGGTCCTTAAGGATTTTAAAATTACGTCCCGGCTTTGTGATTGGTTGCGTCGCAGTCACATGGGAGACGCAACCAATCACAAGCCGTGACGTCACGGGAGGCTGGACACGCGCGCATTTTAAAATGGGCGCGTGTCCAGCCTCCCGTGACGTCCCGGCTTGTGATTGGTTGCGTCGCGGTCAACCAATCACAAGCCGGGAGGCTGGACACGCGCGCATTTTAAAATTTTAAAATTTTAAAATGCGCGCGTGTCCAGCCTCCCGGCTTGTGATTGGTTGATCGCGACGCAACCAATCACAAGCCGGGACGTCACGGGAGGCTGGACACGCGCCCATTTTAAAATGCGCGCGTGTCCAGCCTCCCGTGACTTCACGGCTTGTGATTGGTTGCGTCTCCCATGTGACTGCGACGCAACCAATCACAAAGCCGGGACGTAATTTTAAAATCCTTAAGGACCTGAAATTACGTCACGGCTTGCTGTGATTGGTTGCGTTGCCCATGTGACTGCGACGCAACCAATCACAACGCCGGAACGTAATTTTAAAATCCTGAAGGACCTGAAATTACGTCACGGCTTGCTGTGATTGGTTGCGTCCCGGCCACATGGTCGGCACGCGACCAATCACAAGCCGGGACTTCAGTAAAGGAAAGAAAAGCGCGAATTTTAAACAAAGAACGCTGCCGCTTCCCTCGGTAAGGTGCAGGCTGCGTCGGAGAGGTGAGTATAGCAATATTTTTTATTTTAATTCTTTCTTTTACACATTAATATGGTTCCCAGGGCCTGAAGGAGAGTTTCCTCTCCTTCAGACCCTGGGAACCATCAGGAATACCGTCCGATACATGAGTCCCATTGACTTGTATTGGTATCGGGTATCGGTATCGGATTGGATCCGATACTTTGCCGGTATCGGCCGATACTTTCCGATACCGATACTTTCAAGTATCGGACGGTATCGCTCAACACTAGTCAGGAGGGTTTTTCAGGTTTTGCGGGCTAATTCCTTGTGTGTGAAGGGTTCTAAGTGTATTTTTGGGGTTCAAAAGATTTCTTTTTTGGGGTACATTTTTTCCCCCTCTTCCATTGAGATGGATCCTGTCAAGGTTCGGGCTATTTGTGATTGGACGCAACCTTCTTCGCTTAAGAGCCTTCAGAAATTTTTGGGCTTGGCTAATTTTTATCGTCGATTTATAACTGGTTTTTCTGATGTTGCTAAACCTTTGACTGATTTGACCAAAAAGGATGCTGATGTTGCTGATTGGTCCCCTGCTGCTGTGGAGGCCTTTCGGGAGCTTAAGCGCCGCTTTTCTTCCGCCCCTGTGTTGCGTCAGCCTGATGTTACTCTTCCTTTTCAGGTTGAGGTCGATGCTTCCGAGATTGGAGCTGGGGCGGTCTTGTCGCAGAAAAGTTCCGATTGCTCCGTGATGAGACCTTGTGCGTTCTTTTCTCGAAAATTTTCGCCCGCCGAGCGAAATTATGATATTGGTAATCGGGAGCTTTTGGCTATGAAGTGGGCTTTTGAGGAGTGGCGTCATTGGCTTGAGGGGGCTAGACATCAGGTGGTGGTATTGACCGATCACAAGAATTTGATTTATCTTGAGTCTGCCAGGCGCCTGAATCCTAGACAGGCGCGCTGGTCGTTGTTTTTCTCTCGGTTTAATTTTGTGGTCTCATACTTACCAGGTTCTAAAAATGTGAAGGCGGATGCCCTTTCTAGGAGTTTTGAGCCTGATTTCCCTGGTGATTCTGACCCTACAGGTATCCTTAAGGATGGGGTGATATTATCTGCTGTTTCCCCAGACCTGCGACGGGCTTTGCAGGAGTTTCAGGCGGATAGACCTGATCGTTGCCCGCCTGGTAGACTGTTTGTTCCTGATGATTGGACCAGTAGAGTCATCTCGGAGGTTCATTCTTCTGCGTTGGCAGGTCATCCCGGAATCTTTGGTACCAGGGATTTGGTGGCTAGGTCCTTCTGGTGGCCTTCTCTGTCTCGAGATGTACGAGTTTTTGTGCAGTCTTGTGATGTTTGTGCTCGGGCCAAACCTTGTTGTTCTCGGGCTAGCGGATTGTTGTTATCTTTGCCTATTCCAAAGAGGCCTTGGACTCACATCTCTATGGATTTTATTTCTGATCTCCCTGTTTCTCAGAAAATGTCTGTCATTTGGGTGGTGTGTGACCGTTTTTCTAAGATGGTTCATTTGGTGCCCTTGCCTAAGTTGCCGTCCTCTTCCGAGTTGGTTCCTCTGTTTTTTCAAAATGTGGTTCGCTTGCATGGTATTCCGGAGAATATCGTTTCTGACAGGGGGACCCAGTTCGTGTCTAGATTTTGGCGGGCGTTCTGTGCTAGGATGGGCATTGATTTGTCTTTTTCGTCTGCGTTCCATCCTCAGACTAATGGCCAGACTGAGCGAACTAATCAGACCTTGGAGACTTATTTGAGGTGTTTTGTGTCTGTGGATCAGGATGACTGGGTTGCCTTTTTGCCGTTGGCGGAGTTTGCCCTCAATAATCGGGCTAGTTCTGCCACTTTGGTTTCTCCTTTTTTTTGCAATTCGGGGTTTCATCCTCGCTTTTCTTCTGGTCAGGTGGAGTCTTCGGATTGTCCTGGAGTGGATACTGTGGTGGATAGGTTGCATCGGATTTGGGGACAGGTGGTGGACAATTTGGAGTTGTCCCAGGAGAAGACTCGGCATTTTGCTAACCGCCGTCGTCGTGTTGGTCCTCGTCTTCGTGTTGGGGACTTGGTGTGGTTGTCTTCTCGTTTTGTCCCTATGAGGGTTTCTTCTCCTAAGTTTAAGCCTCGGTTCATCGGCCCGTATAAGATTTTGGAGATTCTTAACCCTGTGTCCTTTCGATTGGACCTCCCGGCATCTTTTTCTATCCATAATGTTTTCCATCGGTCATTATTGCGCAGGTATGAGGTACCAGTTGTGCCTTCCGTTGAGCCTCCCGCTCCGGTGTTGGTTGAGGGTGAATTGGAGTACGTTGTGGAGAAGATTTTGGACTCCCGTGTTTCCAGACGGAAACTTCAGTATCTGGTCAAGTGGAAGGGCTACGGTCAGGAGGATAATTCTTGGGTGACAGCCTCTGATGTTCATGCCTCTGATTTGGTCCATGCCTTTCATAGGGCTCATCCTGATCGCCCTGGTGGTTCTTGGGAGGGTTCGGTGCCCCCTCCTTGAGGGGGGGGGTACTGTTGTGAATTTGGTTTTTGGGCTCCCCCGGTGGTCGCTGGTGGTACTGGACTTGTGTGCTTCACTTTCTCTGTTCACCTGTTTTCATCAGGATGTGGGAGTTCCTATTTAGCCTTGCTGCTCAGTTATTCTAGTGCCGGCCATCAATGTAACCAGAGCTTTTCTGTTGCATGTTCCTGCTTCTAGACTACTATCAGCTAAGTTGGACTCTTAGTCCTAGTTTGTTTGCATTTTTGTTCCAGTTCACAGTTATGTTATGTTTCTGTAGCTGGAAGCTCTTGTGGGCCGAAATTACCACTCCGGTGTCATGAGTTGACACATGAGTCTTAAAGTAATTTCTGGATGGTATTTTAATAGGGTTTTCAGCTGACCGTGAAGTTCCCTTTTGTATCTTCTTACTATCTAGTAAGCGGACCTCGCTTTGCTGAACCTACCTTCATACTGCGTATGTCTTTTCCTCTGAACTCACCGTCAATATATGTGGGGGGCTTCTGTCTCCTTTTTGGGGGAATTTCCCTAGAGGTAAGCCAGGTCTGTTTTTTCCTCTATTAGGGTTAGTTAGTTCTCCGGCTGGCGCTGGGCGTCTAGGGATAAAACGTAGGCACGTCACCCGGCCACTGTTAGTTGTGTGGTAGGTTTAGCTCACGGTCAGCTCGAGATTCCATCACCCAAGAGCTAGTCTGTTATTTAAGTTCTCTGACGTTCCCTTGCCATTGGGAACCATGACAGACAACCCCAGAGCAGAGACTCAGAGGCCCGGTACCGGGTACCCCCTCGGCCCTGCGGCAGTGGGGGCGCTACAACTTGGCGTCACGAACAGGATCTACTTAAGCCTGAAGAATCAGGTCATGTGTGCCTTGGAACTGTGATTTATTATATTTGGACTGTGACTTATTGCAAAGACTGTGCTAAGGAGAGCGCAGGAGAAGAAGAAGGGCGTGGAAGTGGGCGTGAACAAGCTGAAGAGCGCGAAAGACAATGGCCGCCCAGTCTAAATATCTCGGCCCCTTGAGGACGTGTCCGTCAGCAGCCGAGATCCGCCTCCTGATCCTCAATGGTGGGCAGAGACAACGAAAACGAAACCGCCCACGAAGGAGAGAGCGGGAAAAGGACCAGGAAGAAGAAGTCAGTGAGATGGAGGACGCCATGGCCAGCCGCCCGGAGCCGGAGCGTGGGGTCGGAGCCGAGGACTCCCCCAGCTACCCGGAGAGGCACCGCAGCCAGACCTCCACAGTTGATGCTGACCTCCTGCAGACCGGAGCGGATGAGCTGATCCACCAACTCCTGCAGACGCAGCTGAGCACTGAGGCCAGGTGGAAGAAGACCATCATCGGGAGCCTCACCAGACATCTGTCGGCAGCCTCGCCTGGTCCGGAGCAAGAAAGAAGTTCCAGCGCTCCGAAGCCAGAAAGCAAGGCCCTGCCGGAAAGCGAGATGCTGCAAACGGAGATGACAACTCCGCAGCGCAAGGCCCTGCAACCAGCGTTCCAGATCCCAGCGGAGGCAGAGCAGACCGGCACCGGAGGGACCGCATCTGAAGCAGGTATGAAGGACGACCCTGCCCTGACAACCGACACCACTCCGGTGACTGCTAGTGCCACAGCTGCTGACTCCGTTCTAGTGACTGATCTTGCAGCAGCCGCTACCTCTGCTGCAGCAAATGCCCATACTCAAGCTGCGCAGACATCCATCGCTGCGCATGATTTAACTGTACATGAAAGACGGATTAACGGCATTTGTCCAGCGCTGGGTGTAACCCTGGACCTCACTTTTCCCAGGCCAAGAAGGGTTAAGTGCCAGGTGCAGCCCTGGAAGCCGTCCAACTAAACCTCGGAAACCTGAAACTGTAAATAGTTAACTGTTTGTTTCCTGCTGTTTTGTTGCTAAAACCCGTCCAGGGTTAACTCTTAAAGGGATCCCTTTGTTGACCCGGGATCCCTATTGTTTCTGCTTTTTGGTTTGTTTTTCTACCTTTTCGTTCCATTATCAAGAACTGCTGGAATCATGAACAGTGCATGATACAAACTGCTTGTAAATAGTTTGCACCTTCTTAAAGGTGCTCCCTACTGGTTTTACTTAAAGAAGGACTCTTTGCGAAGATACCGCACCGGAGCCTTTGCTGAGTACGGACTGGTAGCTTGAGAAGATGTGCTATCTCATAGAGACTTGATCCCCTCTTAAAGGGGATGTCCACGTATTGCGCTGATGAACCGTATTGCCTAAAGACAGTTGGGTGGCAATAATGTCTTAAAAAGAGAAAGTAATAATGCTGATATGTAAGAGTTAAATGTAACTAACTAGTTAATTGTAAGAAAGATTCAATAATGTTGATAGAAGGATGAGGACAGGAAGTGAACCCGTAGGGGTTAGTGGTGAGTCCTCTTAGGAGCCATATAGAGATGGCTCAGTGATTTCAAACTGAAAGTAAATGTTATGTTCTATACTGTGTATAGTAGTGGAGGGGCAGTAGGCCCGGGCTGAAAGGGGCGGTCCTGTAAAGAAAGGAGAGGCAGTAGGTCTGGAGCATCTAGAACAGGCGGTCCTGCAGATTTAAAGAAGGAGTATGAAGTTAATTGCCTTATAATGTGTTATAAGAAGGTCTTTAGTGGATTTAGAGTGTACATCCTTAAAGGCAATGTTAAATTATTGTTCAACAATTTTGCACTTAGTAGAATACCCGGTTGGGTAAAGGAAAGTTAGTTATAGCATGTTGCTATAATATTTAACCATGTTTTGTAACGTTCAAGTGTCCTCACCTCCCATAAAGGGAAGCCTGTTTAAATATGCTTACTGTTATTGCACTCACAAAAATTGTATGTCTTTTTGCTAACCTGTATTGTTGTTTTCTTCCCAGTCCCGGAGTACTGGATTTAACTGGGGGGGGAGTGCAGCGCCCCAGAGTCCTGGTCGTTGCAGTACTGTGGCTCCGCCGCTAAGGGGGGCTATGGTACGTCTGATGGCACTGAAGGAGTTCATCTGACCAGGTATCACATACACCAATACATTTCACAGTCGGGCCTCCAGGGGGAGCTAAGGGTGCTATTTATTGGGCCACTCCTCACCACTGTGGGTAAACTGGGGGTCAGGCAGGAAGTTAGCAGAGAAAGCTGACTGGGTTGGAACCAGGCAACACCTTGTGGCAGAGGGTGTTGTGGGGGAAGATTCGGTAGGGTCCCTGTCAGGTTTGGGACCCGGACAGAGGCCTGGCAACAAGGAAGAACGTCACGGGACCGTGCCTGCTCAGCATAGCGGCGGTGCCCTAAGAAAGGATTAGAAGCGAGATATATTGTGCTGAGTGAGAAACGAGATCAAAGCAAGAGGAGAAATACCAGTAGGAGTCGTGCTGTAAGACCGAGGCAACATCCTACTGAGGCGCACAACCGGCGGCCGGAACGCCGAGGAAGTATTTATATATCTAGCTCCAAGCAATACTTCAAACCAACGGCAGGACAGTCAGTCTCAGGCGGGCTGTCTCACATACATCACCTATGAAGACATGGGGGGGCGCAATAGGAGAGGGGCGACTCTAGGGTCCCGGAAGAGCTCCGAGCCTACTCGTCATACGGGTGCCGTCCTAACCAGAACATCAGGGAGGGACGGAGGAGAAGAACATCATCCGAACGAGTTGTGAGGGAACATCAGAAACAGACACAACAGTTGTGGGGTACTATCCCGTAAGCACAGCAGGGGAGGACCACAACACATAGCGCTAGCAGGAAGGCACAGATTTCCACCTGCAAAGAGAACTCTGGAGGTGCCATTGGACCGGCCGGACTTGCGCAGCCTGGTGAACCGTATTCCGGACTGAGGACCCAGAGATCTTCAGTAAAGAAGTAAAGAGACTACAACCTGGTGTCCTCGTTATTTACTGCACCGCACCACCACCACCACCACCATCATCTACATCTATCAGATACTGTGCGCCCTTCGCCAGGGTCACGGACCGGGGCCTAGCCACCGTGACAACCCCAGAGCAGAGACTCAGAGGCCCGGTACCGGGTACCCCCTCGGCCCTGCGGCAGTGGGGGCGCTACACTGGCATCAGAGGAGCATGTAAAAAAAACATGCAAACTTTTTATAAAAAAAAAACTGTACCAATTTTCAGTTGTGTGCCTGTTTTTTACGTCAGTGTGGCATTCTTTTTTACATCTCAACAGTTCAAGATGTACGTAATCAAATATGGTTAGTAATGGCAAGGTATTTGCTTCGATTTTTTTTTATTATTGTGCACTCATAGACTTGAATGGATGAATCTTATCCAAGACTCAGAAAAGCCTGGACTTATTATAAATCTGAACCAGCCCTTACCCTTTCTTGGATTTTTGACTACACGTTAGGTATAGATGAATCGCATGTAATTAGCACCAAACCACTTTTGCCATGTGGCAACAGCGTCCCAGTATATTACCTTATTTCATATGGGAGCCACTTGATGTAACCTGCAACTCATGGCATTGATTGCATTATATCAAAGCAAGTCACCTGGGAGCCGAGTCCCACAGGGAGATATGGAAATTAGAGCTTGTGAGGTTCCACTAATATTACGCCATGAGGAGAGGGATAATCCTGGAGACACAGGTGTAGTGGACTTCTGTGGGGTTTTCTCTTTTGGTGTATGTTTTCGAGTGTTGTAAATCTTGTCTGTGCGCACATGTGTTTTGTGCCTGTTATATGTGTTTTGGGGTTTTTTCGCCCACTTTGAGATAAACTGTCTGGCTCCACTATAATGTTCCTTTTTATCTTTCATACGTAGTAATCTGTTCCCTATGCCGATACACTGCTCCCCTGCAAATACTAAAAGAAGCCTCAATGACTCGTACAAGGAAAGTAATTTGATGCGCCCTGATTGATGTGACCTAATACATCACAGGCAGCAATCTCCTCCACCAAAGCTTATCCAGATTGAGGATGTTTTATTAACTCTTTTAGTTGTGACCATGGTTATACCTATGGGGTCATGTGAATAATCGCTGTCATGAACACTTTTTGTTGACATTTTTTAGGCTTAGGATATCCTTTACGTTTATTTTTACCTCATTCAGACATCCTATGTTCTTGTACGAGTGCTATACTTGGTTTTTACGGACAGCATTCGTACCTGTGATTGTCTATGGATAGTTCTTTCACTGACTGGGGATTGTGGAGACACGTCCAGGTGTTCGCTCAAAATAGGCGATTCAAGTCTATGGGTCCATGAAAAATTTGGACCACACTCTGTTGACAACCAAGTGCAGTCTGATTTTCACAGACTTTCACTTGTGAGATGGTGCTGCAGTCAAGGGCTTGTTCAGACTTTCAGTTTTTCTCAATGCACGAGAAAAACTGATGACCAAACTTTGATCAAAGTGTAATTGAAATAATCAATCCGTTTTTCTTGTATGTGAGAAAAACTGCTGTCTGAATGAGCTCTTAGACCACGTGCACACGTTGAAGATTTGGTGAGGGGTTTTTTACCTCGGTATTTGTAAGCCAAAACCAGTAATGAGTGAAAAATACAGAAACGGTGACGTGTCTTATACTTTTCCTCTGATTGATCCTCCCTTGGTTTTGGCTTACAAATACTGAGGTAAAAAGCTCACCAAATAGAGAGCGTGAACGTGGCCTTAGACTGCTTTCACAATGCTGTATATTTAGGGCTGATTTAGGCTATGTGCCCACGTTCAAGATTTTTAGCATTTTGCCGAGGTCTTCCACTGCAAAAACGCTTAAAAACCGCTTATATTAAGCATCCCATTATTTTAATGCATTCTCCAATTTTTGTGCCCATGCTGCGTTTTTTTATGCAAAAAAAAAGTATCGTGGAAAAAACGAAGTATGTTCATTAATTTTGCGGAAAATCTAAGGATTTGCCGCTATATTATTGTACTAGATGTTTCCAGCCAGCTAATGCTCGGCACACTTATTGCTATCTAATTAACGCTGCTGATGATTAAGCTAAAGTAAATAATGACAACATTCAATAGCACTTACACAGTGGTAAATTAACTTAAAATGAAGTTAATAACAATAGTGTGGTGATGTGTTGGGGGCGGGATTATGTGTGGTAATGTGGTGGGTGGGCAGGATTATGTGTGGTAATGTGGTGGGGGGGCGGGATTGTCTGTAGTAATGTGGTGGGGTGGGATTATCTGTAGTAATGTGGTGGGGCGGGATTATGTGTGGTAATGGAGTGGGGGGGTGGGATTATGTGTGGTGGGGGGTGGGATTATGTGTGGTGATGTGGGGGCAGGATTATGTGCGGTAATGTGGTGGGGGTGGGATTATTTGTGGTAATTTGGTGGGGGGCGGGATTATCTGTGGTAATGTGGTGGGGGGGCGGGATTATGTGTAGTAATGGGGCGGGATTATGTGTGGTAATGTGGTGGGGGGCGGGATTGTGTGTGGTAATGTGGTGGGGCGGGATTATGTGTGGTAATGTGGTGGGGGGCGGGATTATCTGTGGTAATGTGGTGGGGGTGGGATTATTTGTGGTAATGTGGTGGGGGCGGGATTATCTGTGGTAATGTGGTGGGGGGCGGGATTATTTGTAGTAATGGGGCGGGATTATGTGTGGTAATGGGGTGGGATTATGTGTGGTAATGGGGTGGGGGGGCGAGATTATGTGGTGTGATGTGTTTGGGGGTGGGATTGTGTGGTGATGTGTTGAAGGGGCGGGATTGTGTGGTGATGTGGTGGGGGGCGGGATTATGTGTGGTGTGGTGGGGGGGATTTGTGGGGGGCGGGATTGTGTGTGGTAATGTGGTGGGGGGCGGGATTGTGTGTGGTAATGTGATGGGGGCGGGATTGTGTGTGGTAATGGGGTGGGGGGGCAGGATTATGTGTGGTTATGTGGGGGGCGGAGCTACTGTTCAGGGGGCAGGATTAGCGAGTAATCACGATGCCTCTTATATATATAGATTGGGACGCTCCGGAAAAAAGTGAGAAAAACGTGAGCAGATTTCCTGCGAAAGGAGTCCTGTTTTGATCAGGAAAAGTCTGCGAACAATCCTGAACGTGGGCACATAGCCTAAATGTGCGAACATTGCACACTTGCACTTTTTTCTCATGATAAGCTTTTGGTGCTTTTTTTGCTGTGGCAGTTCTCGCAAAGTGGATTAGATTTATAGAAATCTCCTGCCACTGTGCTTCTTTTTACCGCTAAGTAAACTGACCTGCGGTGCGTTTTTCAAATCTGCAGCATGTCAGTTTCTCTTGCGAGTACACTGAGTTTTCTGTGCAGAACTTCCCCACTTGAATTGGATGTGGACATTCCGCAATTAAGCAATGCATGTATGTTTTTAGTGAGTTTCCGTGGCGTAAACACATCAAAACTGCATGTAATCTGCACCTAAGTATGTCAATAAAGTTTTGTGAACGCAAAAATTCAGGAAGTGAAAAAACCAAAGCTGCTTTATTTAAAGCATGATGTACAAAAAAGTGACTAAAAAGGCATGTTAAAAAAAGGCACACACAAACACAAGTAACCTCATTTAAATTTGCAACATGAAAAAGGCACCAATGGGAACGTAGCCTTAAAATCCGCGAGACTCAACAGTACCAGCAAAGTGGACACGTTTTAACTTAAAGGAAACCTGTCACGTTGGATACCGCTATTTACCTGCATATATAGGGTAAATGTTCAGATAAATGGTGTTAGGCTGGGGTCACACTAAAGGTACCGTCACACTAGGCGATATCGCCAGCGATCCGTGACGTTGCAGCGACCTGGATAGCGATATCGCTGTATTTGACACGCAGCAGCGATCTGGATCCCGCTGTGAAATTGCTGGTCGCTGCTAGAAGGTCTGCACTTTATTTGGTCGCTAGGTCGCCGTGTATCGCCGTGTTTGACAGCAAAAGCAAGGATACCAGCGATATTTTACACTGGTAACCAGGGTAAACATCGGGTTACTAAGCGCAGGGCCGCGCTTAGTAACCCGATGTTTACCCTGGTTACCAGCGTAAAAGTTAAAAAAACAAACAGCACATACTCACCAGCGCGTCCCCCAGCCTCTGCTTCCTGACACTGACTGAGCTCCGGCCCTAAACTGAAAGTGAAAGCACAGCGGTGACGTCACCGCTGTGCTGTTAGGGCCGGAGCTCAGTCAGTGTCAGGAAGCAGACGCTGGGGGACGCGCTGGTGAGTATGTGCTGTTTTTTTTTTACTTTTACGCTGGTAACCAGGGTAAACATCGGGTTACTAAGCGCGGCCCTGCGCTTAGCAACCCGATGCTTACCCTGGTTACCCGGGGACCTCGGCATCGTTGGTCACTGGAGAGCGGTCTGTGTGACAGCTCTCCAGCGACCAAACAGCGACGCTGCAGCGATCGGCATCGCTGTCGCTATCGCTGCAGCGTCGCTTAATGTGACGGTACCTTTAACGTATGAAAAATCGGTCCGAGTCTCCCTGCCAAGATTTGCACGAGCGTAATGCGAGTGTCATACTAGTACAATCCGATTTTTCACACCTAGCATCTGATTTACATCCGACTGCAGTTCGATTGCTATCCAATTGCAATGCGATTTTAACATGAGCTTTTATGTACAGCAATTCTCTGTCATTTACATATCGTTTTCAAAGGAAATATTCATCAAAACATATATATACTGCTCAAAAAATAAAGGGAACACTTAAACAACAGAATATAACTCCAAGTAAATCAAACTTCTGTGAAATCAAACTGTCCACATAGGAAGCAACACTGTTTGACAATCAATTTCACATGCTGTTGTGCAAATGGAATAGACAACAGATGGAAATTATTGGCAATTATCAAGACACCCTCAATAAAGGAGTGGTTCTGCAGGTGGGGACCACAGACCACATCTCAATACCAATGCTTTCTGGCTGATGTGTTGGTAACTTTTGAATGTTGGTTGTGCTTTCACACTCATGGTAGCATGAGATGGACTCTACAGCCACACAAGTGGCTCAGGTAGTGCAGCTCATCCAGGATGGCACATCAATGCGAGTTGTGGCAAGAAAGTTTGCTGTGTCTGTCAGTGTAGTGTCCAGAGGCTGGAGGCACTACCAGGAAACAGGCCAGTACACCTGTACACATGGAGGGGGCCGTAGGAGGGCAACAACCCAGCAGCAGGACCACTACCTCAGCCTTTGTGCACGGAGGAACAGGAGGGGCACTGCCAGAGCCCTGCAAAATGACCTCAAGCAGGCCACAAATGTGCATGTGTCTGGACAAACGGTTTGAAACCGACTTCATGAGGATGGTCTGAGTGCCCGACGTCCACAGATGGGGGTTGTGCTCACAGCCCAACACCGTACAGGACGCTTGGCATTTGCCACAGAACACCAGGATTGGCAAATTCGCCACTGGCGCCCTGTGCTCTTCACAGATGAAAGCAGGTTCATACTGAGCATGTGTGACAGAGTCTTGAGACGCCGTGGAGAGTGATCTGCTGCCTGCAACATCCTTCAGCATGAAGCATGGGTCAGTAATGGTGTACAGTGGCATTTTTTTGGAGGGCCGCACAGCCCTCCATGTGCTCACCAGAGGTAGCCTGACTGCCATTAGGTACCGAGATGAGTTCCTCAGGCCCCTTGTGAGACCATATGCTGGTGCGGTTGGCAGCAGTGACTGCAGGATGAAGGCTTTGAAGCTATGGACTGGCCCGCCCGTTCCCCAGACCTAAATCCGATTGAACACATTTGGGACATCATGTCTCGCACCATCCATCCTGGTCTGTTGCACCACAGACTGTCCAGGAGTTGGTGGATGCTTTAGTCCAGATCTGGGAGGAGATCCCTGAGGAGACCATCCGCCACCTCATCAGGAGCATTCCCAGACGTTGTAGGGAGGTCATACAGGCACGTGGAGGCCACACACACTACTGAGCATCGTTTCCTTGTCTTGACGCAATTCCATTGAAGTTGGATCAGCCTGTAACTTCATTGTCCACTTTGACTTTGAGCATCATTCCAACTCCAGACCTCCGTGGGATATTAGTTGTGAGGTACGTTGATTATCTTTAGGTTTTATTGTTCTCAACACATTCAAATATATCCACGTATTTGGATACACCTAAATAAAATGGGAATGGTTAGTGATATCAACTTCCTGTTTGTGGCACATTAGTATATGGGAGGGGGAAACTTCTCAAGATGGGTGGTGTTCATTGCGGGCATTTTGAAGTTGGCCATTTTGGATCCAACTTTATTTTTTCCAATGGGAAGAGAGTCATATGACACATCAAACTTATTGAGAGTTTCACAAGAAAAACAATGGTGTGCTTGGTTTTAACGTAACTTTATTCTTTTCATGTATCAGGCACTGGTTGTATGAACACAGCTGGGTATGTTTGACTCTAAAACGCTGCAACTTTTCAGTGAAAAACAAACTTTTAAAGATGCGATAACCGAGCCATGCAGGAGTCTAGTCGTGGTGGCATCCCCCCATTCAGATATTTGTGATATTTTTTTTTTTCATGTGAATAAGGCCTTAGGTTTAATTAGTTGCCATTTTGAGTACCGGTATTTGGTGTGTATTTTTTTTTTAATGCTCTAGATTTTCTGCACTAATTAGCTAAATTAGGTTACTTGAGGTTTTTTTTTTTCATTACATTTTTCAGTGAGGGTATTTTTTTATCACATTATTGTCGCTGTATTTTTTTTCGTATGTCATGTTTTAAATAAAGCTGCTTTGTTTTGGATACTACTTAGATTGGATAAAACATTCTTGATATTGTCATGTGCAGACTACATGCGTTTTTAGCTTATTTCTGCTGTGCAAATGCATTAAATGCGTTTTTTACTTTTGGATTTTTCTCATCTTATTCAAGTCTATGGAGAAAATCTGCAAATAAAATCGATATTTACCGCAAGAGAAACTGACAGGTTGCCGATTTCAAAAATCTCAAAGCGGGTCAGTTTATGCAGAGTAAAAAAAACCCACAGTGAATGTGAGATGTCTATGATTTCCATATACTTTGCTGGAACTGTAAGACGCTGGGTTTTTTTTGTGCCGCTTAAAAAATGCACCAAATGCTCATCATGGGAACTTAGTCTTAACGTCCTATACTTGTGCAGTAAAAGGCGCATATCTAATAGTTGCACCTGAGCCCTGGTTCCTGCGAACTCTACAGCTGTTAATCAGCATGACACCAATATTCCTGCCCTGTCCATAGGAAAAAAAAAACAGTTTGTTGATGTGACTTCAGCAGAAGTCTGTGACCGCTCTGTGCCAAATGGAGATCGGCGCCATGTACAATAGGCAGGTAGGTAGCATTGTCCTTGAGCTACGTGGAACGACTGATGAAGATGCCTTTAACTCAAGACTGGGTAAGTCCTAAAGTTGGGTAGCAGAATTTGAATTAGTTGTTGATACCCCTGTTGGTTTTTATTTTGCCGCCGCCTTTATTGTATTATTTTCCATCACCAATATTACAGATATTCCATGTACCACTTTGGATAAGATGATTTTGCCATCATGATTTTTCAAGTATGATTTGCATTATAGCAATGAAAACATTGCGTTCACACCATCCAAAAACCCAGTTTGTTCTCTACTGTACCACTTTAACATGCTCTCAATTTTATACCAACCATTTCAGGACCTTATACCAATAATTATAAATGACTGTAATATCCCTTTCCACATTGATCCACATGGAAAAAAGCAATATATCAATTTTATGGATATTTTAACTGATTCTTTTCAGTAGTTTTTGTTAAAGAGGTTTTTCCCACAATCAAAGCTAATTTTAAAGTTGATTTTAATCAATACATCTAAGAAAAAAAAAGTTCCACAATTGGATGTTTTTAAATAAAATGTTCCTGTGCTGAGATAATCTTATAATTGTGCCTGCTGTATACTCTCTTTTGCTTCCCTCCCTGCCCAGGAGCTGTGGTATGATCAGACCATGTTCCTGTACAGACAGACACAGCCATTACACAGCACACAGCAGAGGCACATTAATAAGATTATCTCGGCACAGGAGCATTTTTATTCAACACATCCAATTGTGGAAATTGTTATTGTTCCAAGATCTATTGATTAAAATAAACCTTGTTCATGGGACAACCCCCTTTAAGTGGAAACTCTCTAAACTTTTCTCCAAAAATGCTTTTAAAAATTAACATTTTGATGGAAAATCTACCTTGCTGTTTATATGAGGGCTTTTTTTTTTTTTTTTTCTTAAGGAGGTCTTGAAAATTTCCAGGGGACAAAATAAATATATCACTTATTTATAGGAAACCTCTGCAAACTAGACACTATCCAATCAAAATGCTGCAAAAACTCTTGAGGAATAAAATGTGTACTTCAAAATGAATTTCAAAATGTGTGGGGTGGCGAAGATATTCCAGAATGGTTATTTTGAGATCTGTAAGTAATAACTAAAGTAAGTATGTCAGATGTCATATTCATTATACGGTTATTTTTCCATAAATGTAGCCATGGGAAATTTTTTTGGGGGGTGGAACGGGTTGTGTGTTGTTGTTGTTGTTGTTTTTTTAACCCCATTATACATATTTTGTTGTGGAGACTGTTTCGATTTTCATAAAAAATTTTGGGAGGGGAAAATTGAAAAAGCAATTGAGAATTTTTAGTGTCATGGATCATATGCAGCATTCGTTTAAATGATGATGAACTACAAATACTAAACACATTACGTGGACAGCCTTTTCTTAAAAAAAAAGCAGACCCTTTTTTTTTCTAATCTCAGTGAAGCCTTGTATTTTTCTTAAAGGAAATCTATCACCAGGTTTTTGTTACCCCATCTGGGAGCAGTATGATGTAGAGGCAGGGATGCCGATTTCAGCGATGTGTCACTTACTGGGCTGCTTGCTTCAGTTTTTATAAAATCACTGTTTGAGGCCAGTCTCACACGTCCAGATAATTCCGGTACCTGAGTTATGTGTGTCCGTGAGCTCACGTGGCACATCAGTGTGGCACACGTGCGGCAGCCGTGTGCCGACTGAGTACCACTCGGACCGTGCAGGAGAAAGTGCTAGAGTTAAGCACTGTCCCCTGCTTTGGGTGCTGAAGCCGGTATTCATCCCTTCTCCCCAGCAGCGTTAGCTGGAGAGAAGGAATGAAAAATCATGTTTTTTTAATTTTTTTTGTTTTTAAAATAAAGTTCCTCCCACCCCCTGTGCGCCCGCCCACCCGCTTGCATTAAAATACTCACACCAGCTCCAGCGATGCTTCCTCTCAGCGCCGCAGCTTGTCCTGTATGAGCGGTCACGTGGTACCGCGCATTACAGGGATGAATATGTGGCTCCACCCCTATGGGAGGTGGAGCCACATATTCATCACTTTAATGAGCGGCACCAGGTGACCGCTCATACAGGAGAAGCTGTGGCGCTGAGAGGAATCATCGCGGGAGCTGGGTGAGTATTTTAATGCCAGTGGGCGGGCGCACAGGGGGTGGGAGGTGGGAGCTGACCGGGAACTTTATTTTAAAAACAAAAAAAATTAAAAAAAACATGATTTTTCATTCCTTCTCTCCAGCGAACTCTGCTGGGGAGAAGGGATGAATACCGGCTTCAGCACCACACGCAGGGGGGACAGCGCTTAACTCTAGCGCTGTCTCCTGCACTGTCCGTGTGGTCCTCAGTCGGCACACGGGCGGCACATGGACAGCATCCGTGTGCGGTACGTGTTTACACAAACCCATTGACTTAAATGGGTCCGTGTGATCCGTGCGCTCCCACGAACACTGACATGTCTCCGTGTTTTTCAAACGGACACACGGTCCGTGAAAACGCGCTGACATGTGCAGAGACACATTTTATTTTAATGTGTCTACGTGAGTCAGTGTCTCCGGTACGTGAGAAAACTGTCACCACATGTACCGGAGCCACTGACGTGTGAAACAGGCCTTAGGTAGAAAGCTGCCAATCAGTGGTGGGGTGGGGGTGCGGTTAGACTAGTTAGCAGCAGGTTTACTAGTCCTCTAGTGATACTCTCCTGCTGATAAAAAATGACTTTATAAAAACTATAGCAAGCAGCCTAGTAAGTGACACATCACTTGAATCAGGGTCTGTGCCATTAGCTCTTGGATTAGCTAGCAAAATACCTGGTGACAGATTCCTTTTAAATTTATGCTGCCATGTTGGAAATAAAGTATTTGTTAAAGAGATTGGTCAGGTCATTAATTTTTATTTTTTTAAATTTTTTGTTCCCCCACTAAAATTCCTGAATTCCATAGGTTTGACAGCAAAATGTTAGGTCTCCCCAAGGTGGCAAATAATTTCCAGATTCTTTGTCTTTCTGAGTTTGTGAATATTTTACATAAGATGTGATCTTCAGGCAATTACAGTCTCAGTAGTGAGTGTTTGTTTTGGGTCTGGCTCACTTGCAAGGCATTCATTTCTACCTAATGCCAAAATCATGTGTCAGGTGGCCAAAACTAACAGCATTTCTTACATGTTTTCCTCTTGTCCATCACTCAAAAGCATATATTCATTTTATTATTTCTTTATAACTGTACAGTGATTTAAAGAACTGATTCAGAACAGCATTATTATTGGGAAGATTACGGTATGTTCTGAATATACGATTTTTTCCATATGTATATGATTATGCAGAAAAATTTAACAATGTAATGAACTATACATAGATTTCCTTTTTAAAGGGTTATCTTCTGCATTAAAGGGAGTTTCCTGTGTTTTTCACAGAACATGTACCCATTATAATCTATGGGTGTGTTCACATGTCTATGTTTTTGCTGATGAGTTAACCCCTTTCCCACCTTAGATGTGTAGTATAGTTACGTCTAAGGTGGGCTCCCCGTTTGCTGCAGGCTCCGGTGATGAGCCAGCAACTTTCCCAGCACATGTCAGCTGATGTGAACAGCTGACTTGTGCCTCTAACAGCTGTGGGTGGAATCACGATCCACTAGCGGCTGTTAACATGCTAAATGCCGCTGTCAATCTCTGACAGCAGCATTTAACATGCTCGCACTGGAAAGGTGTCACTGATCCCGCCCATCAGCGCCCCTGTCACATGACCACAGGTTGCCAATGGGTTGGCATGAAACCCAGAGTCGGCTAAAGCCCTGCACTGTGTAGCACAAGCGATAAGATGATCGCAGCTTCTAGTCTCCCATGGAGACTATTGAAGCAAGTAAGCAGTGTTAAAGAAAAAAACATTTTTTTTAAATATTAACCCCTTTCTGACATCAAGTGTAATAATACACCGATGTCGGACACCCTCCCTTTGATGTGGACTCCAGAGGTGAGCCCACATCTTTCTGGCACGTGTCAGCAGTTTTGAACAGCTGACATGTGCCGCTAACAGCCTCGGGTGGAATGACAATCCTCCCACAGTTGTTAACCTGTTAAATGCCGCTGTCAAACTCTGACAGCAGCATTTAACATGCACTTCCAGCAATCATGCCGGAAATCCCGCCCATCGGCGCCCTTGTCACATGACAGCGTGTCACCAATGGGTTGGCATGACAACCAGAGGCCTCCAGCAGACCTCTATGGTTGTCATTGTCGGATTGCTATGAGCCTGTATGTAGCACAGGTGATGGGGTTATGGCAGCATCTAGTCTCCCATGGAGACTATTGAAGCATGCCAAAAGTAAAAAAAAAAAAAATGTAAATATAAAAGTTCAAATCACCCCCCTTTTGCCCCATTCAAAATAAAACGGTTAAAAAAATCAAACATACACACATTTGATATCGCTGTGTTCAGAATCTCCCGATCCATCAATATAAAAAGAATTAACTCGATCACTAAATGGCGAAATGAGAAAAAAGTCAAAAAGCCAGAATTAAATTTATTTTGGTCTCCTCAACATTGCATTAAAGTGCAATAACGGGTGATCAAAAGATCGTATCTGCATCAAAATAGTATCTATAAAAATGTCAGCTCGGCATGCAAAAAATAAGCCCTCATACCACCTGAGATCACGAAAAATTGAGACGCTACAGGTATCAGAAAATGGCGCAATTTTTTTTTTTTAACAAACTTTGGAATTTTTTTGTCACCACTTAGATAAAAAAGAACCTATGTATGTTTGGTGTCTATGAACTCGTAATGACCTGGAGAATCAGCGGGTCACTTTTAAAATTTTAGTGAACATAGTAAAAAAGCAAAACAAAAAACAATTTTGGAATTGCACTTTTTTTGCAATTTCACCGCACTTTGTTTTTTTCCTGTTTTCCAGTACAAAATATGTTAAAATCAATGGTGTTGTTCAAAAGTACAACTCGTCCCGCAAAAAACAAGCTCTCACATGGCCATATTGTCTTAAACATAAAAAAGTTATGGCTCTGGGAAGAAGGGGAGCAAAAAACAAAAACTCAAAAAGGAAGATACATCCGGTCATGAAGGGGTTAAAATAAAAAAATAAGTTCAAATCAACCCCCATTTGCCCCACTCATAACAAAACAATAATACACATATTTGGTATCGCCGTGTTCAGAATCGCCTGATCTATCAATATATAAAAAAATTTATCTGATCGATAAACAGCTTAACGAGAAAAAAGTAAAAACGCCACAATTACATTTCTTTTTGGTCATTGCTATATTGCATTAAAATGCAATAATGAATGATTAATAGATTGTATCTACACGAAAAAGGTAGCAATAAAAACGTCAGTGTCATGGGGTTACCACAACAGTGTGGAGCTAGAAGATCGCAGCGTCCGATTGCTCCTACTCCGGCGCTGAGAAGAAGCACTTCTCCTTAATTTTAATAGTGTTAATTCCTTTTGGTAGAACAGGGGTTAATCGGCCATGTTGGAAATCCCTGTGCTTGCAGCTGAGCTCAGTTAGCCACTCCTTTCCCCTTTATAATCTGGGCTCTGATACAAATCCTTGTCAGAGTTAACATTTGCTGCATGGCTAACGGAGAGAGAGAAGTTCATATGAGAAGGAGAGCTGGAGGAGTTATCAGTGACTGTTGCTTGGTTTGTATGTGTGGTAATTCCTTATCTTTCTCCACTTTGGTTTATTCCCCTACCTCCACGCCCTGGTGCATTTCTCTGTTATATGTGAGTGAATATTTTGCATGCCTGGAGTTTTCTGTAAACCCTTGTTTGTGTTGCCTTGTCTGTTGGGTTGGTGTACAGTAGCACCCTCTTCCCTAGGTGGGGGAAGAGAACAGACAGAGGGCTAACTCAGGAGATAAGGCAAGGGTGGAGCCCCGGCATCTTCACCTTCAGAAGTATCCCAGGGAGTAGGGTGAGCTAGGGCACCCTATAGTATTTAGAACAGGAAAGGAGCTCCTGGTTCTGGGTCACCCGACAGCTGTGTCATGACAGTCAGCTCGGGCACAAAAAATAAGCCCTCACTCAGCCCCAGATCACGAAAAATGGAGACACTATGGGTCTCAGAAAATGGCGACTTTTTAACAAATTTTTCTAGAAACTTTGGATTTTTTTTTGCCACTTAAATAAAAAAGAACCTTTACATGTTTTGGTATCTCAATTTTTTTCCTGTTTTCCAGTAGATGATATGATAAAAGCAATTGTGTCATTCAACAGTACAACTTGTCCCACAAAAAACAAGCCCTCACATGACCATATTGATGGAAAAATAAAAAAGTTATGGCTCTGGAAGAAGGGGAGCAATAGCGGAAACTCAAAAATGGAGTAACCCAATGTCGTGAATGGGTTAAATCACTGAAGTCCAGGCTTGCACTTGCCCACAGGAAAACAGGAGAATGCTCCAGTGAGCCCCTGTGCAAGAGTGGGCCAGCACCCTCTGATATAGCAGTACATGGCACAATATACTCGTCACAGCACTGCTGTCAGGTGAGCTGGGACCAGGGGCTCCTTCCCTGTCCGTAACACTAGGGGAGCCCTAGCTCACCTTGCTCCCCGTATACTTCAGATGGCAAAGATTTATCTCCTGAGCTAGCCCTCCGTCTGTTCTCTTCCCCCACACAGGGAAGAGGGGGTGCTACTGTGCACCATAGTACACCAATCGGACAAACAAGGCAACACAAACAAGGGTTAACAGAAAACTCCAGGCATACAAAATATTCACTCACATGTAAAAGAGGAATGCAAGGGGGTGTGAAAGTAGGCGAATAAACCAAGACAGAGAAAGATAAGGAATTACCATGCAAACAAACCAAGCAACAGTCACTAATAACGCCTTCAACTCGCCTTCTCATATGTGCTCCTCTCCCACCATTAGCCATACAGCAAATGCTTGCTCTGACAAGGATTTGTAACAGAACCCAGATTATAAAGGTAACGGGAGTGGCTAATGAGCTCAGCTGTGAGCACAGGGATTTACAACATGGCCGATTAACCCCTGTTCTACCAGAATTAACACTATTAAAATTAAGGAAAGTGCTTCTTCTCAGCACCGGAGTAGGAGCAATCGGACGCTGCGTTCTTCTGGCTCCACACTGTTGTGGTAACCTCGTGACAATACTTGAATCACTTTGTACAGACAAAGGCACCATCTCATTCATTTAACAATCTCCCCAGTGCATTGTTATATACATTTGTGATTTGAGGATGTAGCTGAAAAGTTGGTTACTGGTGGGCTCTTGGCACCCCAGTTTGACACTGTTGACGTTTAAATAAGGAAATATTTGTATAGAGATAATTTGCTATTTTGGGAATAACTCCTTAATTCCTTTTACATAGGAAATAACTTGCTGATCGCTGGGGATCAGACCACTTGAGCCCACAGCAATCTGAAGATTGGGGCTCTAGGACCTAGAAAACAGAGCCCCGTCTTCAAAGAAGCAGTGGAATGCATACTCAATCTCCGCTCTAGTCTTTTTCTATAGGACTGCCGAAGAAAGCCAAGTATAGAGCTCCTCTATTTCCGGCAGTTCCTTAGACCATAAATAGAACGTGCACTTCAGCTTCATCTAAGGTGAGAATCTGCAAAGCCCTATTGTTGAGATTCCTTGACTGCTAGTTGAAAGGGAACCTATCACTAGAGTTGAGTGAATTTTTCAAAGTTTGGTTCCGATTACAATTGTCATCGAATATTGTTTTTATATTATTCCCCAGACGTCAATGGGAGTATAAATTACCTAATATGTTTGGAATCGATGATCCAACATAAATTCATCAAGAATAGGGTACCAATATGGCAAATTCAGATTCAGCGACTGATTCTGAACACTTTCGCTCAACTCTACCTGTCACCCCAGAAAATGCTGTTTACATGCTGATATAGTGTTCTTCTGAAGGTAAATAGCTTCAGATGCTATTTGATTTAGCTGCTGACTAGACACCTTACTGAAAGGGCGGCTACTGGGAGATAATTATATTTCCTACCAGGAGCCTCCAGCTTTCCGTCATGGCGTCATGCAAACAGTGACTACAGTCACAATTCACAGCACTGCTCACTGTACTGTAAGTGGCGGCTGTAAGAACGTCTGAGCACTTTGACAGTCGGCTCTCCACAGACAACTGGAGGATTTTCCGACGCTACCAATGGTACTGATAGAGTGACTCGTCGGTATTTCTATATCTGGTTTATATTCCCTGTATTACAAGGCGGTGGTGAATGGGACACAAAATTATCCTTCAAACTATAAGGCGTGGTTTTCTTTTGTATTTTTGCCTGTATGATTTATGTGTTTGCCTTTCATAATTCTGGACTTTCCCACAAAAAGAATGTTTTGTGAGACATGAGTTTATTCTGAACAATCCAGAGTATAAATTCTATTCAGCCCTGCCTAGATCATGTACTAATGAATAATACAAGCAAACGTTATTCTACAGAGAGAATAAAACGGGAAGTCTGAACTAAGGTGGACCACACTGAAGGCATGGGTGCGCCGACATGGAGCACTTATTTGTTAGAAGGATAAATCCAAACTTGTTTTCAGTAGAAATCCACGAGGTTTCTTGGCATGGCTTTCACTTCTGATATGGATGGTGCTGACACCCTATATACAATGCCTCGTATTCATACCCCGTGAACTTTTCCACATGGTTTCACATTACATCCACAAACTTAACCCCTTAGTGACCGGGCCAAATTTTTGAAATTTGACCAGTGTCACCTTATGTGATAATAACTCTAGAATCCTTCAATGTATCCAATTAATTTGGAGATTGGTTTTTTTTTCGTGACACATTGTACTTTATGATAATGGTAAATTTAAGTCAATATGTTTTGTGTTTTTATTTATAACATTTTTTAGAAATTTGACAAATGTAAAAAAATTGCAACTTTCAAACTTTAAATAATCATTAAGAATAATCTCTTAAGTCCAAATAGCCATACCATAGCAAAACATTAATAAATGACATTTCCTTCATGCCTGCTTTAAATTGGCACCATTTGTAAGATGTTTTTTTATTTTGTTAGCATTTTAGGAGGTTTAAAAATGTAGCAGCAATTTTTCTTTTTCCAAGGAAATGTACTAAATTTATTTTTTTAGGGACCTATCCAGGTTTGAAGTGACTTTCAGGGTCCTATGTATTGGGAAACCCATAAAAGTGATAGCATTTTAAAAACAGCACCCTTCAACATATTGAAAACTGCTGTCAGGTTGTTTAGTAACCCTTCGGGTGCTTTTGGGGAATTAATGCAAAGTGGCATAACAGAATGAAAAAGTGTATTTTTACCACCTAAATGTCGTGAACTGCTGGGCAGGTCACTAGCCGGCAGACTCTAAGGCCTCTATTTGGTCGTGAACTGACATGGCAAACATCAGGACCACACAATCATGATCTCAGGGTGTCGATAGTGATAAAGAGGAAGCTCCCACACTCTGTTACCCATTTATATGATGTAGTCACTATTGACAGCAGCTTCTCAGGGGTTAAACAGATATGGATGGTGCCAACACTGATCGTGGCTGATGCAGCAAGTTGTCAGCTATGGTGTACAGCCGACAGCTGCTGGATTGTCTCCTGTATGGGCATGCTATTCCGTTTTTTATCTCATGTCCGTAAAAAGATGCATTGGCAGTCATTAAGGGGTTAAATGTAGTTTATTGGGATTTTATGTGATCTACCAACACAAAATAGAAAATATTGTGAAGTGTAAAGGAAATGATACAGGGTTTTCTAATTATTTTAAAAATATAAATCTGAAAATTGTGAGGAGCATTTGTATACAACACCCCCCACCTCTCCTGAGTCAGTACTTTGTAGGACCACCCTTTGCTGCAGTTAAGGTACCTTCACACTGAACGATATCGCTAGTGATCCGTGACGTTGCAGCGTCCTGGCTAGCGATATCGTTGAGTTTGACAGGCAGCAGCGATCAGGATCCCGCTGTGCCATCGTTGGTCGGAGTAGAAAGGCCAGAACTTTATTTCGTCGCTGGATCTCCCGTAGACATCGCTGAATCGGCGTGTGTGACGCCGATTCAGCGATGTCTTCACTGGTAACCAGGGTAAACATCGGGTTACTAAGCGCAGGGCCGCGCTTAGTAACCCGATGTTTACCCTGGTTACCAGCGTAAACGTAAAAAAACCCCAAACACTACATACTTACATTCCGGTGTCTGTCCCCCGGTGTTCTGCTTCCCTGCACCGTGTAAGCGCCGGCCGGCCGGCCGGAAAGCAGAGCACAGCGGTGATGTCACCGCTGTGCTTTCCGGCTGGCGCTTACACAGTGCAGAGAAGCACAGCGCCGGGGGACAGACACCGGAATGTAAGTATGTAGTGTTTGGTTTTTTTTACGTTTACGCTGGTAACCAGGGTAAACATCGGGTTACTAAGCGCGGCCCTGCACTTAGTAACCCGATGTTTACCCTGGTTACCAGGGGACTTCGCATAGTTGGTCGCTGGAGAGCTGTCTGTGTGACAGCTCTCCAGCGACCACACAGCGACGCTGCAGCGATCGGGATCGTTGTCTAGATCGCTGCAGCATCGCTAAATGTGACGGTACCTTTACTTTTGCAAGTCTTTTGGGGGTATTCCCCTACCAGATTTGCACATCTAGAGGCTGATATTTTTGCCCATTTTTCCTTGCACACTTGCTCTAGCGAAGTGAGATTGGATGGAGACATCTGTGAACAGCAATTTTCACATCTTGCCACAGATTCTTAATGGGATTTAAGTCTGGACTATGACTGGGCCATTCACACACATGAACATGCTTTGATCTAAACCCTCCATTGGAGCTCTGGCAGGATGTTTAGAGTCATCTTGCTGGAAGATGAACCTACGCCCCAGTCTCAAGCCTCTAACCGGTTTTCTTCCAGGATTGCCTTGTATTTAGCTTCATCTTCCCATCAACTCTGACCAGCTTCCCTGTGTCTGCTGAAGAAAAGCCTCCCCACAGCATGATGCTGCCAGCACCTTGTTTGATGGTAATATTTTTTTCAGTTTGCATTTAGCCCCAAAAAGTTCAACTTTGGTCTCATCTGACCAGAGCACCTTCTTCCACATGTTTACTGTATCCCCTACATGGATGTTTGCTAACTGCAAATGGGATTTTTATGGCTTGCTTTTTGTGTGGGGTTCAACTGTTTTGTAGTATGGCATTTTCAAAAGTGTAATAAAAAGTTATCTGATTAAAATATTAGGTAAAGGCCCCGTCTCACTTAGCGACGCTAAAGCGATCCCGACAACGATACGACCTGTCAGGGATCGTTGCTGCGTCGCTATGTGGTCGCTGGTGAGATGTCAAACAGTGAGATCTTACTAACGATCGCAGCTGCGATCTCACTGTTTGACATCTCACCAGCGACCTGTAGCGACCTGTACAACGATCTCACATGGGAGCTATTATGACGATTCAGTGTCTGAGTCGTCAACGAGGTCGTTGGTAAGGTGTCAAACACAGCGATGTGTGCTACCCAGCGGGACCTCAACGATCAAAAAAAGGTCCAGGCCATTCCGACACGACCAGCGATCTCACAGCAGGGGCCTGGTCGCTGCTACGTGTCACACAAAGCGAGATCGCTACTGAGGTCGCTGTTGCGTCACGAAACTTGTGACTCAGCAGCGATCTCGCTAGCGATCTCGCTTAGTGAGACGGGGGCTTTACTTCTGGAGTCAATTAGTCACTAAGGATTTTGTTTAGGGGTATCAGGCTACACTTCACAAATACTTGCTACTTTGTGTTGGTACATTACATAAAATCTCAATTAAAAACATTTGTCAGTATAAGGTGAAAAAATGGAAAAAAGTTCATGGGGTATGAATACTACTTCAAGATTCTGTATGCTAGACTTTACATGAAACTTGGTACTACAGACTGGATACCAATACACACCGGCATTATTGAAGACCACCTGCTGTCTCTGGCAGTGGCCTCAACTTGTATCCCACAGAAGGAGCTGGTGTACCTCCAGTGGAAAAATGTTTGAGAGCAATAAATTAAATGAGTGAAATGTGAATAATGACTGCTATACACATTAGATGGCTGTCCATGGACAATGATTCAGCTGATTATTCGACAGGCAGTCATTTCAGCCGCCTCTCCCATTTAGAGGAGCCCTTGTTCGGCTAAGCACTCTTGTGCTCTCTGAGAGAGCTGATGCTAGACATGTCTGGGGGTGGCTTAATTTAATGATTGGCATTCCAAAATTGGATATAATGAATCGATATTTCCCTCAACAATAAATTGTCTGGGGCTCCCATACACATGACTGCCTTCCCTTTGTTTTGAAATTCCCCTTCTTTTACCAAACCCCTTATTTTCGGAGTCTCACAAATAAACAGACAAAAAAAAACCATTTTTTTTAATTAAATATGCCAAATCGGCCTTTGTTAGACCAAACATAACTAATAATAAATAACTTGGAGCAATGAGGTTCTTGGAGTTCCAAAAACTGGTCGGGAAAAAATATAACCATCCAGCCTTACCCCCCCCCCCCCCACCCCAGCTGCGACCACAGGCTCTGGGGCACCTCATGCCCCCGACTCCTAGGAACCTCACCACTAGAGCCCCAAAATCTGCCAGGCCATTCTCACAATTTCAAAATCAATAGAAGGATCCCATCTCTACGATAAACAACCCCTACCTCTATTTTGGCCCCAACTCCAAGAACCCTCTCCCCTTCCCACCTACCGAAATGACACCAAAAATATGATTCGTAAACCAATTAAAATCAGTCTATTTACCTTTAACAATAATAATTACATACCTTTCAGATGGTAACTACATGCAGATTAGGTAACCACCTCCCCTTAAACTTTTCACCTCCATTTAAACTCCCTACAATCTTGACTATTAACCCCTGCTGTGCCCTATATAGCTGAGTCATGGGTCACTGCGCACATGGCACTGGCAGGGTTACTTTTTCTCTTTACTTTCAGCCAGACCTTTCAAATGTTGTAAATGACTACGATGGTAAAATTGGTTAATGTCCTCATCCTGCGTATATTGGGCATGTGCGGTGTATGGTAATGTCAGAAATCAGACTTTTATTCATCCCTCTCTCTCTCCTTCCGACAGTCTCTGGCTTTTGCTGACAAGATGAACCTTTAGCAAATATATTAATGCCTGCCAAATACTTGAAAGTCACTGGTCAGTCAGGACCAAGGGAACGTCTACAGAAGATATGAAAGTTTTTCTAAAGAGTTCCATTGCAGCACAGCTTTTTTTAAAGTTTATCGGATTAGGCTAGAGTTGGCAATTAAGGGATACCATAATAACTGGAAATTCAATATCCCACATTTCTGCCTATTGTGTGCTTTATTGTGAGTGGAAAAAAACAAAAAATAACTTCTTTCCCATGGTCCTGGTTTATGCCATCAGAATCCCACACAGAATAGAAAATCTGACATCTCTTTAATGGAATGCTCCAAAACTAAAATTTTATTTTCATCCTAAATGTCTGTCTATTTAATGCCAATCTAATATCTTTTATGATATACTGTAATTTAAAAGTCCCTTTTGTTTCTGTGACGCCCCAGGGTCATGGTTGTCACAGTGGCATTGCTTTCCTCACGGGGAGAGTGGTGTCACGTTTGGAAGCGATGAAGGATAACTCTCACCAGGTAACACAAACATGCAACATGTTCACACTCCAGGCCACAAGGGGTAGCTTTTGATCCTATTTCTAGGTGACTCCCCTGCATATAGAGATATATTGTGGTTTGGAGGGAAAGATAGTCAGATAGTGCCAGAGAGCAGACTGGAGCAGTCTGAGGCAGGAAGAACGTATGAGGAGCCGTGCAGCCACGAGAAAGTGCTGCAGCTCCTGGACAGAGATAATACCAAGAGCCGAACAGATTGTAGTGAGCGTGTGGGAGAGCGAAGCACAGGAGAAGGAACACCAGTGGAGCAGAGCAGTGAATTTGCTACTTCCCTGGCTGGCGCAGATTACCGGTAGCCGGAACACCGAGGTTGTGTGGGACTCTAAGACTGACAGCAGAAACTGGTAGGACAGCTAGATTACAGATCACCCGTCCGCCCTAACACCCAGGAGGCACAGTGACACATAGAGCCCGGGTCATAATAGAGATCCTGTAAAAAAAGGCTCGAGTCACCTGCCATATGGGTTTATGTCCCACCTATATGGAGGACAGAGAGAACTGTGAGGACGTTATCAGAAGCCATAGGCAGTAAGGGACTACAATACCACCGCGCTATGAGGAAGGCTTTTAACTCCACCTGGTAAAGGGGACTCTGAATTCGCTTCCAAGCCAGCTGGACCCTGACTGTCCTTTGATCTGGTGCCCTGGGCTGTGGCTGCCTGAAGTCTTCAGTAAACCAGGTAAAGAGACTGCAAACCTGTGTTCTCGTTCTTTATTGCACTGTTCACCAACTTCCATCTACACACCTGGAGCCCTGGGGACCTACTTCACCTGTGGGAAGTTATACCATCTAGCTGCCATACCATCACCCCAGAGGACCCCTTAAAGCAGCGTCGGTCCTCACTGACCGAATACCACAGGTGGCGTCACGAACATAAACTTTATTCAATTTCCCTTTTACATGGGCGCCCAGTGCCACGGACCGGGTCACCACCGTGACATCCCCCTGTGAATACCGGACCCGGTACTGGGTACTCCACGGCCCTGGCAGGCATTTCATTTCCTCACTATATTAGAGATCAATATAATGAAGTGACAGAGACCCTCAGTCCAGCAATTTATCACTTTCTGGGCTGCTTGCAGAAATTTTGATAAGGATTAGTAAACCTGGTAGTCCTCCATATTCATGAGCTCAGTATAACTCTGCCCCTCAGTTTAACCCCGCCCCTAACACCGACAGCTTTCTGCCTATTCACATTGTAAACAGAAGTCTACCAGTCCGTAGTGTTGGGGTTATCCAGATCTCAGCATTCACAGAACTGCTATATCTGCAACAGGGAAAAGTTATTTTATCAAAACTGCAGCAAAAATCCGAGTAAGCGACACATCGCTGGAATTAAGGTCTTTGCCCCTACACGATACTTGTTGGTGGGTTTGGCTGACATTAACCCCTTTAACGCTCCATGACGAACATATACATCATGGAGCAGGTCAGTGTGTGTTGGGCAGGTTCTGCAGCTAGGCAGATGCTGGTTATGTTATACATCCAACATCTGATACACTGGCTGTTCCTGTTGCCCATAGGTCTTCCCATTCCACATGACTGCGGGTTGCTGATTTGTTGTCATGTCAGCCAGGGGCATGCTGCATTTCGTTACTCCTGTGAAGCCGAGCCACAGGCTTGGCTTCATAGGAAACTGTGATCTTTACTGTATATTGTAAATTGTAGTATGGGCAGGTTTTTTTTTTTAAATATAAAAGGAATAAAAATAAAGAATTGTAAAAAAATAAACATATTTGGTATTGTCACATCTATAAAAGTCCAATGGATCCATCAAAAGCTAAACTTGTTTAACCTGTGTTGTAAACTTGATAAAAAATTAAAATCCTCAACAATAAAATCCAAGTATTTACAATTTATAGCATATACAGAAAAGTATAGTCTCTGCTAAGCCTATGAAATATTCTGTTTACTTCTGCTATACCTGTAGATGAAGACTAGAAATGTTATCTGGGTGGTCAACCACTGCAGTAGTAGCCAGTATAAACCTCCTTACGAATATGATATATTTCTGTGTCTTAAAAATAACATTTTATCCCTCTACCAAATACCTATAATAATATAATCATCTAACAATAACAGAAGCCGGGGCAAAAATAATGATGTACTGCTGGGTAGTTCAACGGAGCGCACGATTCTCGGTCATAATGTTATTGTAAGCCGACCAGTTCTTTAGTGGAATATTTCATTATGGTAACAGCTCCTTTGTGATTAAGCGACATGCTGGGGTCTACCTTGAAAAACTTTTTATTTGTGTAAATGATATTTTCTGTTAATGATATAATAAATATCACCTGGAATGTAACTTATTAAATTGCTTCTGTCACTTTGCTTCAAAGCTTCAACTACGTCTAAAGCCATCTCAGATATTCCTGGGGAGGTGTAAAAATATTGATATGTCCCATTCAAAATACAAAGTTTGTTTTTTAAGAGATTGCTGAGCTGGACACAAAATATTTGCGTTGTCACCAGCTCAGCAAGATTTGCTGCTCTAATGTTGCCTTGTGTAAGCCGCACCGTACGGTTCCCTATATATCACTAAGCTAGTTTGTCTGTATGAAAACCAAGTCTTTCCAAAAGTCTGTCTGTGGTTTTAATCCTGTGGTGCTGAATGGTACGTGATGCTTTAGACATACAGAAAGGGTCTAGGAAAATAATTGTATAATTAGCTTGAAGGGGGTATATGATAAATTTTAGATCTTTCCAACATCAACATGTTTGACTAGACCAGGCACAAGACCATACTAATTACTATGGCATCTCAAGTACCCAATGTTTCCTTATGTGCTACTAAAGTAATGGGAGAGAGTCTACTGAAATGCCCCTTGTACAGAATCCTGGAGTGGTCCTATAGTGAGCTAGATCCCTTGGTTAACAAGACCGGAGGAGTAGCATAGTGTTTAGAATCTCCTTAAAATTTTTCTACTGTGCACAATAAGAGGTTGATTATATAGCGCTAGACCATATAGTAATAAAATGTCATATTTATTTTTTTGTATTGTAAATTTAGGGTAGGGGTCACTTGTGAAATATTTTATAGTGTGGGCTTAAATGAGCATTCGGCTTATAGACTTCTTAAAGAAGGATCTGTGATCACTCCTGTGAAACCACATAAAGTAAGAAACAAAAAAACAACACTTGCTTATAAGTTAAAATTGGTAAAAAATTCAATTCCGAAAATTAATACATTTCCTCACTATTTTGGTGATTAAAAATTCTGGCCCTTTGAGAGAATGAGATTGAAGTCTGCATAAATCTGGGCTCTCCACTGTCTCACTATTTTTACAGCAGGGCAGCATGGTGGCTCAGTGGATAGCACTGCAGCCTTGCAGCGCTGGAGTCCTGGGTTCTAATTCCACCTTGGACAACATCTGCAAGGAGTTTATGTTCTCCCCGTGTTTGCGTGGGTTTCTTCCGGGTTCTCCGGTTTCCTCCCACACTCCAAAGACATACTGATAAGGAATTTAGATTGTGAGCCCCATCAGGGACAGTGATAATAATGTGTGCAAAACTGTAAAGCGCTGCGGAATATGTTAGCGCTAAATAAAGATTATTATTATTATACAGCATTGTGAAACTTCCTGCTTTTGAGCTAGGAGGACCTGTTACCTTCTGTGGAATATCCTGTATTCCCAATTTTTTGGTTTCTTTATGGATTCTGAGGACTCTCCTCAGTATATCAGTCTCGAAGAATCGATCTCCCTGCTCTGCCGCCCTGCTGCTATGGGCCCCTGAGCAGGCGGAGGGGGGGTGGTGCCAGCAGTGGGCCCCCTCACCTGTCATCTAGCCGATGCAGTTGACTGCATTGATGAGGGAAGGAGTGCTGCGCTCTTTCTCCCATCATCCCCCTGTCAGCGTCTGACGTCGCCGAGACTGACAGGGGGTGAGATGACGTCACTGCCCGGCGCCCGTGATCTGGAGGTGAGCGGGAGTAGTGCAGGAACCAGGAGGAAGATAGGTGAGTATTTATTGTTTTTCTTTATGGGGGCTGCCTTGTACTACAGGGTCTGCCTGTGGGGGGGTGCTGCCTTATACTACAGAGTCTGCCTGTGAAGGGGAGAGGTGCTGCCTTATACTACAGTGTCTGTCTGTGGGGGGGTGCTGCCTTCTACAGTGTCTGCCTGTGGGGGTGCTGCCTTATACTACAGAGTCTGCCTGTGGGGGGTGCTGCCTTATACTACAGAGTCTGTCTGTGGGGGGAAGCTGCCTTATACTACAGGGTACACATTGGTACTGCTACACCTTTAAGTCTATTACCATTTGTGTATACGGGTACTGCTACATTACACATGTATTACCCCTTTCTGTAATTATAATTGATGTTGCTGCTATTACTTACCAGTATAGTGTTAGGGGAGTAGTATCCCAAGTTGGCCACTAGATGGGGCACTATTTAATGTGGGGAATTTATACCATAGATTAGCATAGGAAATAGTTACCTGTAGGAGGGGCATGATGAGGATAAGTTTGTTAGGTCTTCCTGTTTCAGTTCAGTTGGGGCCTGGACACCCATAAAATGCACAGGGGGCTGGCTAGCCCAGGGCACATCATGCCCCGTAACGTTCTTCTAGGAAGAGTGGGCCCAGCAGTAGTATCCAGAGGGACAGAATTAAGAAAAGAAAGTACAGCAACTACAGGAACAGCAGTGCAGTAATAGTGGGACTACAGCTGCTGGACAGAAGAAGGCTGAGCAATGTGGGAGAAAGTGCACCAAGATGTGGTAGGTTTTTGCGTGGGCCGCCATTCTCAGTACCGGTGCGAAACGGCAGGGAATGCCCCCACGAAAGGCAGAAATACTGGATATTGAGGACACTGTGGGACCGTATAGTACAGACCATCCCAAACACTGGCTTAGGGACATGCATGGGTCAGAGACACCGATGTCCGATGCTGGAACAGTGTGTACCCTGGATGACAAGTTGCTGAGTAAACATGTTGAAGTGAAACCGGACTGTGACTCTTTATTCTTGGGATCATCTGCAGAGGTAACTGTACCGTACCAGGAAAACCCTGATGACGTAGAGGAGCAGCACCGAGGTACTTTAAAGGGACGGGGCCAGCGGGTGATACAAGGATTACTGTCAGCCATGTCTGCCTCCCTGGCTCCCGACTCCTACAAGGAGACCTGTGGCTAATCCGCGCATCGTGGTCAGTACTCAGATGTGTGAATCCGGCCTAACCCAAATGTTAAGAGAACAGTGTAGGTGCCTTCAGAATAAGATCCTAAGGCTAGTCCCTACAACCATTTCATCTCAATGATGTTTTGCAAAGTGTCACTGGCATTTCTTATGTACCTTCGCTATCATCCTGATGCATAATAATGATATGGTGGGCATCAACACATCACAGTAGGCCTGAATCTACAGCATAAAGCAAAGGTTCTCCCAAAGCCGAGAAATATGTTCAACGTGTCTAAGGTCTAATTCTTCTTTTAGGTTTTCTTTGGAAGCAGCTGGAGTACACCTTTAAATAGTCAGTTATAGAATATATACAGGAAAAAGAAAAAGCAGTACTGGTATTACTTAGAGTTTTAGAAAGGCAATATTCACTTCCACCTGCCAACACGAAAAACCACTAATGTAACAGAGGAGCCTTGTGTAGTGATTACAGTGGGTTACAGCACAATGAGAACAAGCAATGCATAAGATAAACTGGGTAATCACTTCATGCCTTGCCATTTTGATTTTGTTATGCTAAAAAAAAACCTCAGACAAGCTTCATGGTCAACCCCCCAACTGTGTTTACAGAAACACCAGACCCAGGAATCTTGGAATTCTACATTTACAGAACTTATGGAATGTGTATAAGACAGGTTCAATAAATGTGACTACCATGTACTATACACAGAATTCAGCATGATTAAATCCTTAAAGGAATATTTCACCAACTGGTTAGGCAAAAAACTACTTTTTCTCCATCTGGAAATATTCTGGCATGAAGAATCCAATTTACTGTGAAAACGTTTGTTTTTGCTCCACTTTGTATTAAGATTTTAGTTTATCTAAAATTTAACTAACCTAAAGGTTTACTTCTATATGCCTTTAGAGAGTGTCCTATGTTCTGTATGAGAGAGCTTTCACCAGACATCTCTACCAGAGGTGGCGATTGGCAGTCCAAAGTTGGACATACCTGATCAACATTTCTCCAAACTATCATTGTCCGGTGCCCCCATACGTATTAGACTGTCAGCTGAACTCATCAATACCTGCAGGTGCGGCCAACATTAGTCTTATTTATATGGGGGCAGAAGAACACTATACCTTCTGACTCCTATATACAATGGGAAAAGGGAAATAGACCATTGCCATACACCTCTAGAACAAAAGAATTGCATTTTTGCTCAAATCTAAAATAGCGGCTTCTTTTTCTTTACATCTAGAATACAAAGTATAATGCAAAAATAAATGAGCATCACCAGTAAACTTGCCTGCTTGTCGATAAGCACTGAAGAAGAAAAATGAATTGGTATACTGACTTAAACTGTTCTCCAATTAGCCAGTTTACACATATTCCTCCAGAAATAGCCTTGATTTTATGAAGCCTTCAATGTGAAAGACCCATTGACACCCACATTTTCTCATCCATGTGCTGTGTAACACGCGTTTGTAGGGCGACATTGCCTTCACTTAGACTGAAACCGTCCATATAAAGGAAATGTGGCACTTTTATTTTTAGCCAAAATGCAGCAAACAATAAAGCAACCAAAAAACAACAAAGGCTTGCCCATCTAGGTGCTAACTAATAGACCATACCAATGACTCGTGCTACCAGGGATCTGTGTGGGGCTTAGTTCTCCAGCAGCACAGCATTTAGAACATTTAACCACTGTGCATGTCCTTCTCGGAACCACCCCATGTCCATCCAGAGGCAGAGCTTTCTGAATATTTTCCTTCATCCTTTTCTGTGTCTGTAATGAGATGACCTCTCTCAGCTAAGCCTTCAGCAAAACCCATACTGGAGCGGGAGTGGGAGTGATGAGTCCCACCACTAAATCCTCCTGATCACTACAATAAAAAACGGCCCAGAACTACCATGAATAAAACTGCTCAGCACCTAAGCTTCTGCACCATCCAGTACTGCATGGCTTTTAATATCTCACCCAGCCTAACTTTCTGGGGGAGATACAGGATATACACTTCGTCCAATATCCTCCCTGTCATCCTCCTACAGCTGCCTGATTATAAAACATATAGCCCAACCATTTAGTTTAATATACGGTAACTATTCTTTTTTAATGGATCCATTAGTTAGTTTCATTTACCTTATTACATGTACTGAGCTAATCAGTTTTTACAGATCAGAATAGGTCATTCAGATCCATTTAAAATGGATGAAAAATGAAAGGAATCTGTTTTTTTCCCTTTTTTAATCTAATACATTACTATGTGACAATGGATAAAATGGTTTAGATGGTCTACTGACCCGATTACTGGCAAACCCAACCAACAGACTGTATGGAGCCACCAACATCATCTGTTGGGGGAGAAAAGGATCTGACATGACCAATTTCACACTGCTGATCCTTTTGTTCTCGGCAGGATAAGTTGCTACCAGAGGAGTTTGTCAGTGGCTCTCTCATAGAGGACACAGGAATGGTTGGCTGGCTGAGCAAGTATGGAGGAATCGGCAGCAATAGATACCGGCTGTAAGATCGATATACTGGGTACAGAGGGCACCTACCTTCTTCAGTTTTTTAAATGGATGAGGAAATAAACAGAAGCAAATTTTAATAGAAAATGGAAGCAAAATGACACATTAGAGTAAATAAATTCTGCTTTTGACACACAAAAACAGAAACTAGTTTATGAATGTGCTCGTAGCCTAAGAGAGTTGCTATATTGGATAGATGGCACAAGTCTGACAAAGCAGGAGCCACCACTTTAAATGGCTCTGGCTCATCAAGGTGGGTCCAGCATGGCATACACTCCCGATGTGGCATTATTAGCTTTAATAAGGTATGTGGACAAGTGTTGTTCTGATGGTGCAACTTCTTCAAAGTAAGAGCTCATTCAGGCATCCGTTTTTTCATGTACGAGAAAAACAAACCTAGTTTCATCAGTGGTTTTCTTTAGAGTTTGAACCAAGCTTCAACCGTTTTTCTCTAATGAGAAATTCTCTAATGTTTGTACCTTGTTTTTACGGTGTTACTCTGTATGTCTCTGCTTTAACCCTTTACTCCTCTCCCCTAACTAGCAGGGATACTGTTGTCTGTTACCTGCATGGATGTGGAGCGCCCCCACACCGCCGCAAGGCCGAGGGGTACCCGGAGCCGGGCCTCTAGGTCTCAATCCTGGGGTTGTCACGGTGGCTAGACCCGGTCCGTGGCCCTGTCCGTCAGTGGGGGACGTCCGGTGAAATAAGTGGTGCTAATGGTGGTGTAGCGGTGCGGTTGTGGGGTGTAAGTCGCGGTAAATAACGAGGACACCAGGTTGCAGTCTCTTTACCTCTTTACTGGAGATCTCTGAGTCCTCAGTCCAGAACACGGTTCACCAGGCTACGCAAGTCCGGCCGGTCCAATGGCACCTCCAGAGTTCTCCTCTCAGGTGGAAATCTGTGCCTTCCTTCTAGCGCTATGTGTTGTAGTCCTTCCCTGCTGTGCTCACGGAAAGTAACCCCACAACGGTTGTGTCTGTTTCTTAAGTTCCCTCACAACTCGATTTGATGTTCCTCTGTAATCCACCCCTTCCCTGTATTCAGGTTGGAATGGCACCCGTTTGTCAGGTAGGCCTGGAGTTCTTCCGGGACCCTAGAGTCGCCCCTCTCCCGCAATTGCCCCCCAAGACTTCATAGGTGATATGTGGTAGACAGCCTGCCTGAGACCGACTGTCCTGCCGCTGTTTGGAGTATGGCTTGAAGCTGTATTCTAATCCACTCCCTCGGCGTTCCGGCCACCGGTATTGCGCCTCAGCAGGGTGCTGCCTCTTTCAACAAAACCCCTGCTGGTATTCTCCTTCTGCTTGATCTCGTTTCTCACTCAGCACAATCTATCTCGCTTCTAGTCCTTTCTTGAGTCCCGCCGCTTCCAGGAGCCTGCGCGGACCCGTTACGTTCTTTCAATGCCAAGCCTCTGCCAGGATCCCACCCCTGGCAGAGACCCTACAGTCTCTCCCTTCACAACACCCCCTGCCACAGGGTGTTGCTCCGTTCAATCCCGTCAGCGTTCTCTCTAACTTCCTGCCTGACCCCCAGTTTACCCACTATGGTGGGGAGTGGCCTAATGAATAGCACCCTTAGCTCCCCCCGGAGGCCCAGCTGTGAAACATATTGGTGTCTGTGATACCTGATTGGAGGAACTCCTTCAGTGCCATCGAACGTACCATGGCTCCCCTTAGCGGCGAAGCCACAGCACTGCAACGACCAGGACTCTGGGGCGCTGCACTCCCCCCTGGTTAAACACAGTACTCCGGGACTGGGAAGAAAAACAACAATACAGATTAGCAAAAAGACATACAATTTTGTTGAGTGCAAAACGATAAGTATACTTGAACAGGCTTCCCTTTATGGGAGGTGAGGACACTTTTAACGTTACAAACATGGTCAACATTATAAATTACAGGCTATGCATAACTCCTGTTACCCAACCGGGTATTCTACTTAGTGCAAATTCTGGAACAATAAATTAACATTGCCTTTAAGAAACATACACTCTTAGTTTACCAAAGGCCTTCCTATAATCACATTACAGGGTAAGATAACTTCACATTCTCCTACTTTGAACCTGCAGGACCGCCTGTCCCTATGGCACCAGACCTACTGCCTCTCCTTTCTTTTACAGGACCGCCCCGTTCAGCCAGGGCCTACTGCCTTTCGCTACTATACATAGTATAGACATAACATTCCTTTCGTTTAAAGAACTCTGAGCCCGCTCTACTCGGCTCCTTTAAGGACTCACTCTCTAACCCCTACGGGTTCGCCTTCTGTCCTTAGTAACAAAGTAACTTTCTATGGGGACGCAGGGTTGACCTTCTATCCTCACCTTCATCATTACTTCCTTACTTTCAGCTATGCAGATCTCTATCTCTACCCCTACGGGCTCTCTGCATCTTTTCTTTCTGCAAAACATTATTTAGATTTCACATTTCAACAAATTCAACACATATAACTTAGCACGTAAAACAGTTACATTTCTTTTTCAAGCTTCATTATCACATTACTGTTCTGCAACAGTATCTTTCTCAAGTTCAATTTCACACATCCCCTTTAAGAGGGGACCAAGTCTTTCTGAGGTAGCTCGTCTTCTCAGCCTACCAGCCCACGCAAAGGTTCCGGTATGGTATCTTCGCAAAGTGTCTTTAACTAGAACCGGTAGGAAAGGTATCTTCACAAAGTGTCTTTGGCTCAAACCAATAGGGCAAATATCTTCGCAAAGTGTCTTTGGCTAAAACCAGTAGGGAGCACCTTTAAGAAGGTGCAAACTATTTACAAAAGAAAGTTCGAATCATGCACAGTCCATGATTTCTGCAGTTTGTGTAACTTTAAAACTTGTATAAACTTCAGGAAAACAACAGTGACCCCGGGTCAACAAAGGGGTCACCTTCTAAAGTTTACCCTGGACGGGTTTAGCAGCAACTTAAAAGAACAAACAGTAACTATTTACATTTTCATGGTATCGAGGTTTATTCTACTTCTGGTGGCTTTGGTTCCGGGACCCCGGCCACTGTAGCGCCAGTGTCACTGGTGGGTCTTCCCGGTGCAGTCAGACCGCTTGATGCCTGAACCTGAAGACGGATCCTAGCTGCCAACTCAGTTGCTGCAATGACATGTGCAGTGGCAATGTTGGTAAGCTCTGCTACATTTGGTTCAATCACAGCTGAAGTAGTAGATGACACTCTCAGGTCCACGTCGGCGAACGTTACGGGCACACCCTTCCTGGGCACTCCGATGGCGGGTAACTCCTGACCGTACAGGCTTCAGACCCTGATTCACGGCTGATGCAGCGGGGGTTTGTCCCATCTCTTTCCAGTCTTTCCATTGGGAAATCAGGCACTGCTTATATTGCTCCCAAGTGAGCACGGCAATGGCGTGACCTCTTCTCCAAACCCCATTCGGCTCAATCCGGGGGGCCTCCCACCGGAGAATCACTCCCTCCGAGCTCACATCTAGGAACTCTCCCATTGCGGTCGGTGGCGGGGATACCAGACCCCTCATTACTTCGAGGGAAGACGCCACCATCCCCGCCATCAAGAGGCAGCTACTGCTGTGAGGAGGGTCGGTCGCGGGAGCGGGATCGAGCGGGGAGGCAGGGGTATCTTCCGTACCTACACCTGATGTGGTTCCACCGATGTCGATCCGGTCCGCTGACAAGAACGCTGGAGTCGGCTGCTGCTCGGACCGCGGCTCTTCCGATGCGGCCCCCGAACGCTGCTCCGCTCGCTGTGGTTCCTCCTCCTCTAACTCCAAGGTCGGGATTGGTGGACGTAGCTCCGCTGTCAGGTCCGCAGGCTCCTGGTCCGTCTCTGGTGAAGGAGGGCAGGCCGGGATCGCTCCTTCCTTGCTCAGGCACTCGCTGCTCGTCATCGCTGCCTGATAGTCGGTGGCAGTGCATGCACCTGACTCCGCCATTTCTCCGAGGTCGGGCTTCTCCATCTCCTGCTTCCCGCTGTTGCAAATCAAGGGGTGTTTCTCTTCTGCTTTGGGGCAGGTCATTCCTCTGCAGCCAGAAGTGCAGGGGGCGGTAGCCATTTCTCGCGCCACACTGGGAGTCTCCGCCCATAACACGCCCTCCTTCCCCTTGGGTGTAGCAATGGCGGCGCCTTTTGGCGGGAACTTTTGGCGGCTAATGGCGCAGCACAGTCTTACAATAAAGTACAGTCCAAGCACAACAAATCACAGTCTCTAGGCACACATGACCTGATTCTTCAGGCTTAAGTAGATCCTGTTCGTGACGCCAAGCTGGAGCGCCCCCACACCGCCGCAGGGCCGAGGGGTACCCGGAGCCGGGCCTCTAGGTCTCAATCCTGGGGTTGTCACGGTGGCTAGACCCGGTCCGTGGCCCTGTCTGTCAGTGGGGGACGTCCGGTGAAATAAGTGGTGCTAATGGTGGTGTAGCGGTGCGGTTGTGGGGTGTAAGTCGCGGTAAATAACGAGGACACCAGGTTGCAGTCTCTTTACCTCTTTACTGGAGATCTCTGAGTCCTCAGTCCAGAACACGGTTCACCAGGCTACGCAAGTCCGGCCGGTCCAATGGCACCTCCAGAGTTCTCCTCTCAGGTGGAAATCTGTGCCTTCCTTCTAGCGCTATGTGTTGTAGTCCTTCCCTGCTGTGCTCACGGAAAGTAACCCCACAACGGTTGTGTCTGTTTCTTAAGTTCCCTCACAACTCGATTTGATGTTCCTCTGTAATCCACCCCTTCCCTGTATTCAGGTTGGAATGGCACCCGTTTGTCAGGTAGGCCTGGAGTTCTTCCGGGACCCTAGAGTCGCCCCTCTCCCGCAATTGCCCCCCAAGACTTCATAGGTGATATGTGGTAGACAGCCTGCCTGAGACCGACTGTCCTGCCGCTGTTTGGAGTATGGCTTGAAGCTGTATTCTAATCCACTCCCTCGGCGTTCCGGCCACCGGTATTGCGCCTCAGCAGGGTGCTGCCTCTTTCAACAAAACCCCTGCTGGTATTCTCCTTCTGCTTGATCTCGTTTCTCACTCAGCACAATCTATCTCGCTTCTAGTCCTTTCTTGAGTCCCGCCGCTTCCAGGAGCCTGCGCGGACCCGTTACGTTCTTTCAATGCCAAGCCTCTGCCAGGATCCCACCCCTGGCAGAGACCCTACAGTCTCTCCCTTCACAACACCCCCTGCCACAGGGTGTTGCTCCGTTCAATCCCGTCAGCGTTCTCTCTAACTTCCTGCCTGACCCCCAGTTTACCCACTATGGTGGGGAGTGGCCTAATGAATAGCACCCTTAGCTCCCCCCGGAGGCCCAGCTGTGAAACATATTGGTGTCTGTGATACCTGATTGGAGGAACTCCTTCAGTGCCATCGAACGTACCATGGCTCCCCTTAGCGGCGAAGCCACAGCACTGCAACGACCAGGACTCTGGGGCGCTGCAGATGCTGTTCAGTTCCCTGCTCCGCTGCGTAGCTGTACATGTGTTGTGATGTCTTTGGTCCGCTGCATGACCATCCACATGTGCAGTCCCTGGCTGCCGCTGTGGAAGTTATCCGTGGGTTGCAAGGTCCTCTGCAGCTGGAGAATGACTTTCCACATGTGTCCAGGCTTGCAGCCACTGCCAGGTGCCCTAAGTCTCAGTTCCTGTGCTGACTGTGCTGTAATGGTTTCTGTTTGTGCTTAGGGTGCGTGCGGACACACCATTCCTGCTTTTATTAGGGTTTTTGTGTGCACCTGAGTTGCTTTCCCCAGCCTATTGCTGAGGGGCAGCTCCTATATAAACTCCCTCTTTCCTGTTGGGCTTTGCCAGAGCTTTGCATTAATTTTCTGAGTCCTGCCATTTGTGTGAGGTGTTCAGCTCCTGTTCTGTCTGCGTTCAGTTCTGGGAAAGCTGATATCTGTTCTTCCGCCTGCTCTGGGGGCTGAGTATCCAGATCCTTTTCTGTTTGTGTCCTGTTTTTTCGCCTGCTCTTGGGGCTGAGTACCCAGATCCGCCTTTCCTGGAGGCAGCAAATACAGGCCCATTTCTGTTGTGTTTTGTTTCCCGCCTCCCTGAGGGCTGCATTCTCAGGCCTGAACCCTTGATCCTGTATCTGTTCCTGTACCTGACCCTGTTTGAATTGTGTCCTCTATGTTATGTTCCTGAAGTCCCTCTGTGACTGGAACCCTGTACCCAGTGACTGTGAACTAACCTGGGTTCGTCTTTTAAAGATGGAGCCCTGTGTTTTTGCTGAGCGTTTACTATGCTGTACTCGGCCTGCTATGCGGTGTTAACTCCGTCCGGCCCCGGTCCAACCCGGTAGTGCTTGCACCATCCCACTTGAGTTCCTTCCTAGGTCCGATGCCCGGAGCCTGCGGCCATAGTTAGGAGCCTGACCACCGCTGCCTGGTTCTGTGCCATCCGTGTCCCAGCCGATGACCTGGGCTGCCACGCCTGTGTCCTGATGTCCAGCCTGTGTCCTGATGTCCAGCCTGTGTCCTGATGTCCAGCCTGTGTCCTGATGTCCACCCTGTGTCCAGATGTCCTGATGCCCAGCCTGTGTCCTGATGCCCAGCCTGTGTCCTGATGCCCAGCCTGTGTCCAGATGTCCTGATATTCTGCCTGTGTCCTGATGTTCTGCCTGTGTCCAGATGTCCTGCCGGTTCCCCAGGGTCCACCCTATGATGACCCCTGCCATTGTCTGATGTCTGTCCGAGGTCGGTGTCTGATGTTCTCCTGCTGAGCCTGTGCTACGCCTGAGGCCTGAGTGAGAGGCTGTCCTAGTATGCCCGTGCCAGATAACCCTGGACTCCATCATGTTCTAAATGTAGATAACGAGGTGGCTATATCTATGGGTATTTTTGCTTTTGCTAATCTAGGAGTCCAAAAGGTCACATAGCCCTACAACTAATCGACAATCATCTCTCAAACAAAATAAATAAAAAAAGTATTACACCAAGGAAGAAAACTCCAACCTTCTTCCTTTCTTTTAGGTGAAATGCTAAAACGCTTTTCACGTAATTGAATAATGTTACAGAAGATTAGATTGCCTTCTCAGTGAATTAAATTCATAGTTTATATAAATACCTTCAGTTTCTTACAGTCTTGCTGACCCTTGCTATTGCCAAAAACATGATTGATGGGACCAGTTCAGAACAATATGTCCAGGACAGAAGTATCATTCATCTGAATTATGCGGCCCTGACAATAGGAGGGCTGCCAAATTAGCCACCAGTAGGGAGTAAGAGTGGAGGCAACAGACCGGGTCTTCTAACAACTTTCAAAGAAACTTGAGCTTATATTCACTCCTTGTTTTGAAGTGGAGTCGAGAATAGTCATCAAGTCAAACCATTATCTAATCTCTGGCCACAAAGCATTTAACACATCTAGTCTAGGTATTAATTTTAATTTACATTGTCGATATTTGGGCATTATAATGAACATATGAGGTTTTCAGAATAAAATATTAACAGGAAACAAAGGCTGTTACGTTTCATAGTTAAGATCATTAATTACAATGTTCAGATGCACAGAAAATGCGTCAGTGATAAATCACCCCACTTAGCGACCATGTTCTTAGCTGAACATATTCTACAGAATGTACAAGGCTGAGAAGTTGATTGTTTAGGAGGCACCAACCAAAAACCAAGATCTACAAATATTTTTTTTAATTGTCAGCTACAATAATTGCCAATACTTAGAAAGATAATACAATTATCAAGTGAAGCTCAAGTCAAGTTACAGATCAAGACCGCAGTGGATAAAATGTAATATTTTGATTTATGAACATACAGAGCGACCGTAAATGACAAGCTGTTCAGAAAACATGCTTCCGAAATATTTAGTGTATGAGCAGTTGCCATATTTTACCTGCCGAGTTTTGCAAGTAGAAGGCGCTCCAGGAAAATGCCAATGGTATTGGCACCAAAAAAGGTACCAATGTGTCTTTTTTGGCACCTTCTTTGTTGTTTTTTGAGGAAACTTTGCTACCGGTATTTATTTATTTTTTTTACTTTTATGTATAACAAAGCAATTGGGTTCTAAGCGGAACTGCCTGAAGAATAGTCAGGTCATGTTTTATAACTGTTTCATGGTATGTGATTCATCCAAAGTCGGGAAGAGTGAAGCCAAAGATGATTGGCTGCCAGGATTGTGTGAACTAACAATTTCACAAGAGCCATTGCCAGTACTCCTGCATCTGCGCTGTTACCAGAGGGGAGTATAGGTGCTATTATTTTACTGGTGGCATACATAGGGTTTGAGAAGAGGTTGTTCAAGCAGTGGACAAGCCTTTGAAAAAAATACTTAAACTGCTTGTTTAGGCAGATTTCGGCGCAAACGCTCCTTAAAAAAAACAACAAAAAAACCCCATACTTTTGGGGTTGATTCACATGTAGCGTCTTCACTGCGGACCTCTCACAGCTGAGATGCCGCAGTGATATTCCCATTGGCATTTATTGCTCCGGATATCATTATAAAGAAGAAGCAGAGAAGCAGAATCAATTGATATTCTGCACATATCAAACCCAGAGATTGAGCCTTCTCAGACACTATGCTTTCGTCGTAAAACTCAGTGGATTTTCAGAAGGTGCATACTTATTGGAATATCCACTGTGTTTTCGCTATGTGGGAATTTACCTCTAATGACTGTGATTTCGAATTGCTGCTCCTTTTTGTTCTCGGTGAAGAAAAAGCTGCCGCCAAAGGATTCTGCCAGCGGCTCTTGGAGAACACATGAAAGCTCCTGTCTATAGAAGACTCAGGAGTGATGGCTGCGAGGGTTGGTGCCATAAATAAATATGAACTAACTGCTTTTCCAGCACCCTAATCAGGGTAGTCATACATTACATTTCTTATAACTTTCCTGCTGTACTTGGTCATCACTCCCACAGCTAATTTAAGTCCTACCAACAGCAAAAATAAAATATATTTAAGCATTTTTTTATTTTAGCGATTCTTTCAAGAAGGTAATCTAGCTAAATTTTGAACTAAATGTAATGAAATGAATAATGCAACTTACCAGTATACAGATAATCCCTATAAAGTGGTTGTCCAGTTTTGTTTTTTATTAGGGCTGGAAATATGTTAAAGGGGTTGTAATTTTTTTTTATTACTTTTATTACCCCATAGGCTCAGAATTGTATGAAATAACAAACTGAGCTTTTATTCACCTTCCCTAGGTCCATAGCTCTCCACCTCTACTGCAGTTCTTGTTGATTGGCCGCAGCGGTGACATCATGTCTACAGTGCTGCAGCCAATCACTGGGCTAAGTGGCTATGTCAACGTAGCTGAGACCATTAATTGGCTGCAATGCTGTAGATATGTCACTGCTGGAGCCAATCAACAAAGTCTGGATCAGCCCTGGATCCAGTTGGGGTAAGTAAAAGCTAAGTTTATTTTAGACGTTTCTAAGCCTATGGAGTAATCTAAATTAAGAGGATAACCCCTTCAACGTAATTAAATAACTGTGATTTGCCTATTAAATTTCCTAATGCTCGACTGCTGTAGTTCTTCTCCCAACTGCAATGATGATGCTGTGATGTCCATCATTTATGTACGGTAACTACTGCAACTTCTCTCCTGCCTCAACGAATAGGTGCATTACATGCAAACATTACCACCGAGGCCAGTGATTGACTACAGTGGTCAGATGAATGATGGATGCTATGTCACCGCTGCAGGTCCAATTTAATAAAATCATTGGCTGAGGCAGAGGAATCCATGGGTAAGTAATGTTTATTTATTATGTTTGCACATGTCTAGCTCTTAGCCAATTTTTCCTAAAATCTTATACCTAACGTAAATGAATTTGATTCAGTCTGCTAATGCTGTGGATTATGTTGGCCATGTAAAGGTAGAAGGATATCACCAAAAAAATATAGATATTATTTACTCACTTGAGTGAAAGAGCCATCCTCATTGCACTCTGGAATGAAAACTGCTTCCTGTGGCTTCTTTGCTTGTTCCAGGGCCTGTGCCCTTTCTAGGCGACACTTGCTCTGTCCTGCATCTTGGGGAAAAAAAAGCTAGTAAGTATTCTGCCATTTATATATTCTTCTTTTTAAGAATGCATATAAAAATTTAAAGGTGACCTGAAAGGTCCCCCATGCTCTGCAACCCAACAGCGTTTGTATACTCCTTTCTAAATGTCCTGCCTAACTGTCCTTTATTCTGTTTGATACATAAAAAGTCTTCCTACAGTCTGTTTTTCATATGCAAATAAGGTTTTGACTAGTCAATGGGGCGTTTGTTTCCCCAGACTAGTCGTTTCACTTAGCAGGTTATTACACACCAGTGAGCATGATAAAATGATTTGCAAGAACCGTCGTTATCGCCTGCTGCCTGCAAATCTCGTGCATGCGCTCAACTTCTTACCTACTCGTCATTGTGCCTCTGAAGCCAGAGTTCGCCCCCTAGCTTCAGAGGCACACAGCACATATCTGGAAGAGAAGAAGCTCTGTTCCAGTGTCTGATCTTCAGCTCTTTTGTGAACGTCAGCTGTCTCCTTCGCTTCCAGACATGTGCAGTGCGCCTCTGAACCTGGCCAGTATACATCCGGCTTCAGAGGCGCAGTGACATTTGGCAAGAAAGTCATGCCTGTGCAATATTTGCATATTTGCAGATAACAGGCAGCAAATCATGTTATCATGACTGACTAGACTGGAGAAACAAACACCACATCAACTAGTCAAAAGCTTATTTGCATATGAAAACTAGACTGTAGGAAGTCTTTTACATATTTTTTTTAACCTCTTTCCAACGTCGGACATAATAATGATGTTGGTCATCCTCCCTTTGATGTGGGCTCCGGCAGTGAGCCCACCCACATCTTTTCTGGCACATGTCAGCTGTTTTGAACAGATGACATGTGCCACTAACAGCAGCGGGAGGAATCGCGATCCTCCCATAGCTGTTAACCCGTTAAATGCCGCTGTCAAACTCTGACAGCGGCATTTATCACGCTCTTCTGGCAAGCGCAGAAATCCCTCCCCTCCCATCAGAACCCGTGTCACCAATGGGTTGGCATGACAACCAGAGGTCTCCAGCAGACCTACCTCTATGGTTATCACTGCCAGATAGCTAGTCAGCAATTCTGCTATATACAGGCGATGTGATCATTGCCTGTATGTGGAGCGCCCCCAGACGCAGGGCCGCGGGGTACTCAGTACCGGGTCTCTCTGTCTGGGGTTGTCACGGTGGCTAGACCCGGTCCGTGACCCTGCTAAGGGGCGTCCAATGAAAGGTGATGATGGTGCGTGGTGCAAGGCGCGATGAATAACGAGGACACAGGGTTGCAGTCTCTTTACCTCTTTACTGAAGGCTTCGGGATCCGCAATCCAGAGCACTGTTAACAGGGCTGGCTGAGACCGGCCGGTCCGAAGGCACATCCAGAGTTCCCTTTGCAGGTGGAAATCAGTGCCTACCTACTAGCGCCTGTGTGTTGTAGTACTTCCCTGCTGAGCACCACGGGATAGTCCTCACAACTGTTGTGTCTGTTTCTGATGTTCTTTCTCTCTCCGTCCCCCAGATGATATGGCTAGGAAGCACCCGTATGACGGGGTAGGCCTGGAGTTATTTTATAGGGACCCTAGAGACGCCCCTCTCCCACAATTGCCACCGTTGTCTGCTTAGGTGAATTAGGTGAGACAGCCAACCTATAATTAACTGTCCTGCCGCTGTTTGAAGTAATGCTTAGAGCCCAATACTTCCTCGGCGTTCCGGCCACCGGCTACGCGCCTCAGTAGGATGTTGCCACGATCTTAGGGCATGACTCCTACTGGTTCTACTCTCCTTTGTGCTGTGATCTCGTTTCTCACTTCTCCACAATAAACCTCGCTTCGTGTCCTTTCTTACGATGCTGCCGCAACGGGTGCAGGCGCGGCTCCGTAACGATCTGTCCTTTTCGCTAGGCCACTGTCAGGATCCCACCCCTGACAGAGACCCCCCTGGATCTTCCCAGTAACTCCCTCTCTCACAGGAGGTTGCCTGGGCAAAACCCAGTCAGCTTCTCCCTAACTTCCTATCCAACCCCCAGTTTTACCAGAGTGTGAGGAGTGGCCTAATACATAGAACCCTTTGCTCCCCCTGGTGGCCAGAGTGTGAAGTGTAATGTGTGACTGTGATACCTGGTCAGGTGCACTCCTTTAGTGCAATCAGACGTAACATCACTCCCCTTAGTGGCAGAGCGACATTACTGCAACGACCAGAACTCTGGGGCGCTGCACTCCCCCCTGGTTAAATCCAGTACTCCCGGACTGGGAAGAAGAACAACAATACATGTTAGCAAAAGACATACAAAATTTTGAAATGCAATAAACAAGTAAATTTAACAGTGCTTCCCTTTATGGGAGGTGAGGACACTTGAACGTTACAAACGGAAACATATTTACATTTTTACTCAAGGTTATAAATAACACTTATGATTAACTCGACTATAAATAACCATCACTACCCAGCCGGGTATTCTATCTACTAAGTGCAAATTTTGAACAATAATTTAACTTTTCCTTTAAGGGCGTATCAGCTGAACCCACTAAAGGCCTACTATAAAACTCTAAAATATAAATTAACTTTGTCTTTATCTTCTAAATGCAACACTTTTACTTCGAACATGCAGGACCGCCTGGCTACTCGTCCGGGCCTACTGCCTCTTTTCTTCTATAAGCTCAACTTTTATTCACAGTATAAGATCAATCAACCATCTCTCTATGGTTTCCTGGAGGACTCACTAACCCCTACGGGTTCACTTTATTGAAATTCGGCTTTCAACTCTTTCCTGTCCTCAATCTCTAGTAACATCATCAAACATTTCCTATTATTTCTTAAATAACTACACACTATCCATTACTATTCAACATTTTTAAAGTAACATTATACTTAAGTGCAACACGTGAACATTCCCTTTAAGAGGGAACCAAGTCTCTTTGAGGTAGTGCAGACTATCCATCTGCAAGTCCATTTAAGGCAAGAACTTCTGCGCTGTATTCAAGAACAGTCTCTTCAAAAAGTTCTCCTTTTTGTAAAACCAGTAGGGGGGCACCTTTAAGAAGGTGCGAACTATTTACAACACAGTTTGTGAACCATTCACCGTCCATGATTCGGCAGTCTTTGTAAACAATGATGAACAAAAGCAAAAACAAAAAGCAAAAACAATAGGGATCCCGGGTAAACGAAGGGATCCCTTTAAGGACAACCCTGGTCGGGTTTTAGCAGCAAAACAGTAGGAAAAGCAAATAACTATTTACATCCTCATGGCTCCGAGGTCTATTCTCACAGTAGGTTACACCGCATCAGCTGGTGGCGAACACCTCCTGACCGGTAGGGCTGCGGTTCTTTGTTCTCGGCTGATGCGGGGTTGGTGTCATTGGTTTGTCTCCCAGGTGCGGTCAGGTTACCCGGAGTCTGGATTCGAATGTCAGCTTTGGTTGCAAGTTCAGTAGCGGCGATAATGCACACCGTAGTGATAGTGGTAGAGTTTGTCAAATCAGGGTTAGTCGTGGTCGGGACAGCGGGTGGCGCTACTGCCGGCTCGCACCGTTGAACGTCTCGAGCGCACCACCCTTGCGCACTCCAATGGCGAGTGTAGGTCACCTGGTCCCCTTTACATAGTAGCTGATGGTCACATCTATTGCGGAACGGGGTCTTCACATTGTAGCTGGTAAAGAATATTTCAGTCGGCAGTCCCGGTTCTTGTATAGAGCCCCAACCCCGTTTCAGGTGAAAGGCTAGTACAGTCCCCTGTTTTACCAAGTCCTTCTTACCGCATGCAGTCTTTGGGTTTTGTACTTTCGGTGGGTCACTTTGTTCTGTCTCTTTTCGTTTTTTCCAGTGTAGAATTAAGCATTGTTTATACTGTTCCCAGGTGAGCACAGCAATGCTGAGGCCCTCCTGCCTGGCCCCGTCTGGCCCAATCCTCGGGGTATCCCATTGGAAGATGACCCCCTCCGAGCTCACATCTAGCGGTTCTCCCATAGTTGTCGGTAACGGAGGCACCTGCAGCGCCCCAGAGTCCTGGTCGTTGCAGTACTGTGGCTCCGCCACTATGGGGAGCCATGGTGCGTCCGATGGCACTGAAGGAGTTCATCTGATCAGGTATCACAGACACCAATACATTTCACAGCCGGGCCTCCGGGGGGAGCTAAGGGTTCTATTCATTAGGCCACTCCCCACCATAGTGGGTAAACTGGGGGTCAGGCAGGAAGTTAGATGAGAAAGCTGACTGGATTGGACGAAGCAACACCTAGTGGCAGAGGGTGTTGTGGAGGAAGAGACAGTAGGGTCTCTGTCAGGGGTGGGATCCTGACAGAGGCTTGGCATTGAAAAGAACGTAACGGGTCCGCGCCAGCTCCGGGAAGCGGCGGGACCCAAGAAAGGACTAGAAGCGAGATAGATTGTGCTGAGTGAGAAACGAGATCAAGCAATAGGAGAATTCCAGTAGGGGTCGTGCTGTAAGACCGGAGCAACACCCTACTGAGGCGCACTACCGGTGTCCGGAACGCCGAGGGAGTATTATAACATTCAGCTTCAAGCAATACTCTAAACAGCGGCAGGACAGTCAGTTTAAGGCGGGCTGTCTAACACATATCACCTATGAAGTCTTGGGAGGCAATTGCGGGAGAGGGGCGTCTCTAGGGTCCCGGAAGAACTCCAGGCCTATCCGACAAACGGGTGCCGTTCTAACTGTAACATCAGGAAGGGACGGAAGATTAGAAGAACATCATTTAATCGAGTTGTGAGGGAACTTAAGAAACAGACACAACGGTTGTGGGGTACTTTCCGTAAGCACAGCAGGGAAGGACTACAACACATAGCGCTAAGAAGGAAGGCACCGATTTCCACCTGTGAAGTGAACTCTGGAGGTGCCATTGGACCGGCCGGACTTGCGCAGCCTGGTGAACCGTATTCTGGACTGAGGACTCAGAGATCTCCAGTAAAGAGGTAAAGAGACTGCAACCTGGTGTCCTCGTTATTTACCGCGACCTGCACCCCACAACTGCACCGTTACAACACCACTTATTGCACCGGACGTCCCCCACTGACAGACAGGGCCACGGACCGGGTCTAGCCACCGTGACAACCCCAGAGCAGAGACCCAGAGGCCCGGCTCCGGGTACCCCTCGGCCCTGCGGTGGTGTGGGGGCGCTCCAAACTTGGCGTCACGAACAGGATCTACTTAAGCCTGAAGAATCAGGTCATGTGTGCCTTGGAACTGTGATTTACTGTGCTTGGACTGTGCTTTATTGCAAAGACTGTGGATTGTCACTTGCCGCCAAAAGTTCGCGCCAAAACCGCCGCCATTACAGCGCTAAGGAGAGCGCAGGAGAAGAAGAAGGGCGTGGAAGTGGGCGTGAACAAGCTGAAGAGCGCGAAAGACAATGGCCGCCCAGTCTAAATATCTCGGCCCCTTGAGGACGTGTCCGTCAGCAGCCGAGATCCGCCTCCTGATCCTCAATGGTGGGCAGAGACAGAGAAAACGAAACCGCCCACGAAGGAGAGAGCGGGAAAAGGACCAGGAAGAAGAAGTCAGAGACATGGAGGACGCCATGGCGAGCCACCCGGAGCCGGAGCATGGGGTCAGAGCCGAGGACTCCCCCAGCTACCCGGAGGGGCACCGCAACCAGGCCTCCACCGCTGATGCTGAATTCCTGCAGGCCGGAGTGGACGAGCTCGGCGACCGACCCCGGCGGACGCAGCTGAGCACCGAGGCCGGGTGGAAGAAGGCCATCATCAGGAGCCTCACCGGACATCTGTCGGCAGCCTCATCTGGTCCGGAGCAGGAAAGAAGTCCCAGCGCTCCGAAGCTGGAAAGCAAGGCGCTGCCGGGAAGGGGTATGCTGCGAGCAGAGATGACAACGCCGCAGCACAAGGTCCCGCAACCAGCGTTCCAGACCCCAGCGGAGACGGAGCAGACCGGCACCGGAGGGACCGCATCTGAAGCAGGTATGAAGGACGACCCTGCCCTGATGACTGACACCACTCCCGTGACTGCTGGTGCCACAGCTGCTGACCCCGTTCCAGTGACTGATCTTGCAGCAGCCTCTACCTCTGCTGCAACAAATGCCCATACTCACGCTGCGCAGACCTCCATCGCTGCGCATGATTTAACCATACATGAAAGACGGATTAACGGCGTTTGTCCAGCACTGGGTGTAACCCTGGACCTCACTTTTCCCAGGCCGAGAAGGGTTAAGTGCCAGGTGCAGCCCTGGAAGCCGTCCAACTAAACCTCGGAAACCTGAAACTGTAAATAGTTAACTGTTTATTTCCTTGCTGTTTTGCTGCTAAAACCCGTTCAGGGTAAACTTCTAAAGGGATCCTTTTGTTGACTCGGGATCCCTATTGTTTTTAGGTTATTTTCTATTTTTCCTACGTTTTTAAAAAAAAAAACAACTGAGAAATCATGAACTGTGCATGATCCGAACTTCTTTGTATATAGTTTGCACCTTATTAAAGGCGCTCCCTACTGGTTTTACTTAAACAAGGACTCTTTGCGAAGATACCGCACTGGAACCTTTGATGAGTATGGACTGGTAGCTTGAGAAGATGTGCTACCTCACAGAGATTTGGTCCCCTCTTAAAGGGGATGTTCATTTGTTGCACGTAAATGGTGATATTGCTTTAAGACCGGTAGCAATAATGTCAATGGAAGAAAATGCTGATAATATTTACATGTAAAAGTTATATGTATGCCATTAGTTAATTGTAAAGGAATGCTGATAATGTTCTCTGAAAGAAAAAGTAAAAGGAAGTAATGAGAAAGTTTAATGTTGTGAAAAGAAGATAGTTGATAATGTTGATAAGAAAAGGGGGGGGGATAGAAGGTAAACCCTGCGTTCCCCATCGAAAGTTAGTAATGTGTTACTAAGGACAGAAAGTGAACCCGTAAGGGTTAGTGGGTGAGTCCTTATAGGAGCCAAGTAGAGCCGGCTCAGTGTTCTCAAACTGAAAGAAAAGTTATGTTCTATACTGTGTATAGTAGTTGAAAAGGCAGTAGGCCCTGGCTGAACGGGGCGGTCCTGTAACAGAAAGGAGAGGCAGTAGGTCTGGTGCCGATAGGACAGGCGGTCCTGCAGATCCAAAGTAGGAGAATGAAAAAGTTAAAGTGCCTTATAATGTGATTATAGGAAGGTCTTTAGTGGATTTAGAGTGTGAGTCCTTAAAGGCAATGTTAAATTATTGTTCAACAATTTTGCACTTAAGTAGAATGCCCGGTTGGGTAGCAGAAGTAAATTATAGCATGTTGCTATGATATTTTTGCCATGTTTGTAATGTTCAAGTGTCCTTACCTCCCATAAAGGGAAGCCTGTTCAAGTATACTTATTGTCATTGCACTCAACAAAATTGTATGTCTTTTTGCTAACTTGTATTGTTGTTTTCTTCCCAGTCCCGGAGTACTGTGTTTAACCAGGGGGGAGTGCAGCGCCCCAGAGTCCTGGTCGTTGCAGTACTGTGGCTCCGCCACTATGGGGAGCCATGGTGCGTCCGATGGCACTGAAGGAGTTCATCTGATCAGGTATCACAGACACCAATACATTTCACAGCCGGGCCTCCGGGGGGAGCTAAGGGTTCTATTCATTAGGCCACTCCCCACCATAGTGGGTAAACTGGGGGTCAGGCAGGAAGTTAGATGAGAAAGCTGACTGGATTGGACGAAGCAACACCTAGTGGCAGAGGGTGTTGTGGAGGAAGAGACAGTAGGGTCTCTGTCAGGGGTGGGATCCTGACAGAGGCTTGGCATTGAAAAGAACGTAACGGGTCCGCGCCAGCTCCGGGAAGCGGCGGGACCCAAGAAAGGATTAGAAGCGAGATAGATTGTGCTGAGTGAGAAACGAGATCAAGCAATAGGAGAATTCCAGTAGGGGTCGTGCTGTAAGACCGGAGCAACACCCTACTGAGGCGCACTACCGGTGTCCGGAACGCCGAGGGAGTATTATAACATTCAGCTTCAAGCAATACTCTAAACAGCGGCAGGACAGTCAGTTTAAGGCGGGCTGTCTAACACATATCACCTATGAAGTCTTGGGAGGCAATTGCGGGAGAGGGGCGTCTCTAGGGTCCCGGAAGAACTCCAGGCCTATCCGACAAACGGGTGCCGTTCTAACTGTAACATCAGGAAGGGACGGAAGATTAGAAGAACATCATTTAATCGAGTTGTGAGGGAACTTAAGAAACAGACACAACGGTTGTGGGGTACTTTCCGTAAGCACAGCAGGGAAGGACTACAACACATAGCGCTAAGAAGGAAGGCACCGATTTCCACCTGTGAAGTGAACTCTGGAGGTGCCATTGGTCCGGCCGGACTTGCGCAGCCTGGTGAACCGTATTCTGGACTGAGGACTCAGAGATCTCCAGTAAAGAGGTAAAGAGACTGCAACCTGGTGTCCTCGTTATTTACCGCGACCTGCACCCCACAACTGCACCGTTACAACACCACTTATTGCACTGGACGTCCCCCACTGACAGACAGGGCCACGGACCGGGTCTAGCCACCGTGACAACCCCAGAGCAGAGACCCAGAGGCCCGGCTCCGGGTACCCCTCGGCCCTGCGGCGGTGTGGGGGCGCTCCACACCAGCTTCTCCATAGTGTCGGGGGTTACCACTACCAGCTCAGTGGAGAGGAATCGGTCATTGTCGGGACGGGGAGCAGTCATGGGAGCAGGATCGTTCGGGAGAGCAGGGGCGCTTTCCATACCTGCGTCTGATGTGGTTCCATCGATGCCGGTCTATTCCACTGATGAGAACACTGGAGTCGGCTGCAGCTCGGACCGTGGTTCTTCCAATGCGACCCCCGGGGACAGCTCTGAGCTCCATGGCTTCTCACCTGCTAGCTCCATGTCCGGGATAGGTTGACTCGGCTCCTCCGCCTGCGGCTCCAAGAAGTTCAGATCCTCCAGCTGCGGTGGGTTCGGATCCGCTTCTGGTCGATGGGGATAGCCCGGGATCACTTCGTCGTCATTCAGGTACTCGCTGGTCACCCTCGCTGTTTCGCAGTCGGCAGCTGCACACACACATGGTTCCGCCATCTTCCCAGGGTGGGGCTCCTTCTTGTCTTGGTTCCCACCATTGCAATCCAGGGGGCGGTTCTCCTCTGTTTTGGGGCAGGTCATCATCTTGCAGCAATAGTCGGAGGGGGCGGTTGCCACTTTTGGCGCCGCTTTGATAGTCTCCTCCCATGGCACGCCCTTCTTCTTCCTCTGCGCTCCTCGTGGTGCTGTAATGGCGGCGGTTTTGGTGGGAATTTTTGGCGGCAATAGCAATACACAGTCTTTGCAATAAATCACGGTTCAATCACAATTCAGACACAGTTCCAAGGCACACATGACCTGATTCTTCAGGCTTAAGTAGATCCTGTTCGTGACGCCAAGTTCGAGCGCCCCCAGACGCAGGGCCGCGGGGTACTCGGTACCGGGTCTCTCTGTCTCGGTCCTGGGGTTGTCACGGTGGCTAGACCCGGTCCGTGACCCTGCTAAGGGGCGTCCAATGAAAGGTGATGATGGTGCATGGTGCAAGGCGTGATGAATAACGAGGACACAGGGTTGCAGTCTCTTTACCTCTTTACTGAAGGCTTCGGGATCCGCAATCCAGAGCACTGCTAACAGGGCTGGCTGAGACCGGCCGGTCCGAAGGCACATCCAGAGTTCCCTTTGCAGGTGGAAATCAGTGCCTACCTACTAGCGCCTGTGTGTTGTAGTACTTCCCTGCTGAGCACCACGGGATAGTCCTCACAACTGTTGTGTCTGTTTCTGATGTTCTTTCTCTCTCCGTCCCCCAGATGATATGGCTAGGACGCACCCGTATGACGGGGTAGGCCTGGAGTTATTTTATAGGGACCCTAGAGACGCCCCTCTCCCACAATTGCCTCCGTTGTCTACTTAGGTGAATTAGGTGAGACAGCCAACCTATAATTAACTGTCCTGCCGCTGTTTGAAGTAATGCTTAGAGCCCAATACTTCCTCGGCGTTCCGGCCACCGGCTACACGCCTCAGTAGGATGTTGCCACGTTCTTAGGGCACGACTCCTACTGGTTCTATTCTCCTTTGTGCTGTGATCTCGTTTCTCACTTCTCCACAATAAACCTCGCTTCGTGTCCTTTCTTAGGATGCCGCCGCAACGGGTGCAGGCGCGGCTCCGTAACGATCTGTCCTTTTCGCTAGGCCACTGTCAGGATCCCACCCCTGACAGAGACTCCCCTGAATCTTCCCAGTAACTCCCTCTCTCACAGGAGGTTGCCTGGGCAAAACCCAGTCAGCTTCTCCCTAACATCCTATCCAACCCCCAGTTTTACCAGAGTGTGAGGAGTGGCCTAATACATAGAACCCTTTGCTCCCCCTGGTGGCCGGAGTGTGAAGTGTAATGTGTGACTGTGATACCTGGTCAGGTGAACTCCTTTAGTGCAATCAAATGTAACATCACTCCCCTTAGTGGCAGAGCGACATTACTGTAACGATCAGGACTCTGGGGCGCTGCATATGTAGCAGAGGTGATTGGGTTATGGCAGCTTCTAGTCTCCCATGGAGACTATTGAAACATGCTAAAAGTAAAAAAAAAAAAAGTTTTTAAAAATATAAAGAATAAAAAAAAAAATTAAAAGTTCAAATCACCCCCCTTTTGGCCCATTCAAAATAAAACAATAAAAAAACCAAACATACACACATTTGGTATCGCTGTGTTCTGAATCGCCTGATCTATCAACATAAAAAAAAGAATTAATCCGATCACTAAATGGCGTAACAAGAAAAAAGTCAAAATGCCAGAAAGATTGTATCTGCACCAAAATGGTATCTTTAAAAATAACAGCTCGGCAAGCAAAAATAATAAGCCCTCACCCAACCCAAGATCATGAAAAATGGAGACGCTACGGGTATCGGAAAATGGCGCAATTTTATTTATTTTTTTAACAAATTTGGAATTTTTTTCACCACTTAGATAAAAAAGAACCTAGACATGTTTGGTGTCTGTGAACTCTTAATGACCTGGAGAATCATAATGGCAGGTCAGTTTTAGCATTTAGTGAACATAGTAAAAAAGCCAAACAACAATTGTGGAATTGCACTTTTGTTTTGCAATTTCACCGCAGTTTGAATTTTTTTCCCGTTTTCCAGTACACGATATGTTAATACTAATGGGTCCTTCAAAAGTACAACTCGTCCCGCAAAAAACAAGAATCATAAGGCCATTTTGACTGAAAAATAAAAAAGTTATGGCTCTGGGAACAAGGGGAGCAAAAAAAAGAGAATGCAAAAACGAAAATACCTCCGGTCATAAAGAAGTTAAACATCTGTTAGGCAGGGTATTTAAAAATGAGAATACAAACGCTTGTGGGTTGGAGGGCATGGGGGACATGTCAGGCTCCCTTTAAGTAGACTAAAGCAGGCCATGTCATTAGATGGCTGTTGACCAAACAAAGCTTTAGCTGGTAGCCATCTTGGCCAGCTGTCCCATACACTGGAGCACTTGTTTGGCTGAGATGTCTGGCGCCTGCTTATCTGCAGGAGAACAAAGCGATAGGCTGTCCGAAATTGGACATGCCGATTGACATCTCCTCAGACAATCCGTTATCCAGGGCTCCATACACACTAGACTGTCTGTGGAACCATTTGATATCAGCAGGTTCATCCGACATTATTCTAATGTGTATGGGGGCCTTACGCTAGTTATACACAATATATGAACGTTGGCCCAACAATCTTATGACTAGCGGTTATCATGAGTGTCACAAATATTATAATCCATTGCGCCAGTATGAGATGGGTCTGACAGTAACTTGTGTCTGTCTTTGTGTTTCTTGTGTAACTTTGTGTTTCTTATATTGAAGGGATCCAGGAAAATAGCTGAAAGTGATAGACAGACACCCTAACCAGTGCAGATTACACAGAACACCTAACACAACTTATTGCATGCACAAATCTAAAAACCTCATTAACCAGAAATTCTTTGTGTCTTTTCATCTCTGAAGGGGGAAAGATTTTCTACAAAATTCTGAGTTTAGAGTCCAGCTAGTTATAAACTTTAGGACATTGAGTTATTTTGACATTTTAACTTCTCATTTCGACCCGTAATGGTGATAGTGAGGAGACAACTAGACTGTCTTTATTTCACTTGATACTTTTTTCTTTCTGATGTTTTTATTGCAATGAAATGCGCCAAGAATAAGCCTCTTTATATAAAGTATCTGGAACTTGTAAAAAAAAATATTTTCTATTCTGAATCGCAGACCCTTGTGACTACTCATGGACTGGAGATGTCAGGAATGAGCATAGTTTACATACTCGATAGAATGGCAGGATTACCAGACCTCATTATTTTCTTCTTCTTTCAAATTCTATGGTTTTATGTTTTAGTATATGTTAACATTTTGGCAGATGTGGGCCCCAATTCATCAAGGAGAGTTCACCAATTTTTTGGAAAATGTAAAAAAAATATTTGTGCAATCTCAAAGTTGTGCAAAAATGTAGCAACTTTTGGCCTTTTTACATCCGTCCTGCTCAGCTCCACTAAAGTGGTCAACGCTGATATGGGACGGGTCGTGATTAGTGATGAGCGAATATACTCATTACTTGAGATTTCTCGAGCATGCTCGGGTGTCCTCAGAGTATTTTTTTAGTGCTCGGAGATTTCGTTTTTCTTGCCGCAGCTGAATGATTTATATCTGTTAGCCAGCATAAGTACATGTGGGAGTTGCCTGGTTGATAGGGAAAAACTAACTCTCCGAGCACTAAAAAATACTCGGAGGACCCCCGAGCATGCTCGGGAAATCTCGAGTAACAAGTATATTCACTCATCACTAGTCATGATAAATCCCACCTGTCAAATTCATAATAACTTGTGGCACAAAAGTGGTGTAATGTACACTAGAAATGTACACCAGTCTCTGATTGGAATAACGCTTCTAGTGGAGCGCCTCTTAATAAGTTTGGTGCATGTTACTCCAGGGATCTCTTTATTAAGACTGATGTAGAAGCTGTCAGTCTTAAAGAAAACCTGTGAGCTGATACACGCTGCATTATTTCAGCCATGTATTCAGCATTCAGACACTGAAACATAGCAGCATTTTGTGAAAAAAAACAAGAATATTTTTAAAAGCCACACTGGGGACTAGTTGGAAAGGTGGGTCCCTGATGGCTTCTCCCTGTTATCTACCAGTGACTAACAGGTCTCTCCCTATACACGAAACCAAAATAATTCCTCACAATAAATAAAAGATGATCTCTTTGAGAGAGAGCAATACGATCCAAAAATATAAAAAAAATTAGCAATTTTATTATAGATATATAATATCACGCAAGCAGGGAGAGACCTGTCACTCTTGGGTAATGGGTGGGGAGAAGCTGCTAGGGACCTGCTTGTCTAACTAGTTTCCTGTTCGGCCTAATCTCTGGCTGAAATTAAATCATATAGCCAGTGTCTGATACGTACTGCCCATGGATCAAACAGCATATATCAGCTGTCAGTTTATTGTCCCTTTTAGTGTCTATAATAGAAAAATACAGGTGCTTCTCACAAAATTTAAATATCATCAAAAAGTTAATTTATTCTTATAATATTATTCAGTTCTTCAATACAAAAAGTGAAACTCATGTATGATAGAGTCATTACAAACAGTGATTTATTTCAATTGTTTATTTCTGTTAATGTTGATGATTATGGCTTACAGCCAATGAAAACCCAAAAGTCATTATCTCAGTAAATTAGAATAATTAACAAAAAACCACCTGGAAAGTCTTCCTAAGCGTTTAAAAAGGTTCCTTAGTTTGTTTCAGTAGGCTCCACAATTATGGGGAAGACTGCTGACTTGACAGATGCCCAGAAGGCAGTCACTGACACACGCCACAAGGAGGATAAGCCACAAAAGGTCATTGCTAAAGAAACTGGCTGTTCACAGAGTGCTGTATCCAAGCATATTAATTGAAAGTGGAGTGGAAGGAAAAAGTGTGTTAGAAAAAGGTGCACACACAACTGGGATAACTGCAGCCTTGAAAGGATTGTTAAGAAAAGGCCATTCAAAATTTGGAGAGATTCACAAGGAATGGACTGCTGCTGGAGTCATTGCTTCAAGAGCCACCACCCACAGACGTATCCAGGACATGGGCTACAAGTGTCATATTCCTTGTGTCAAGCCACTCATGACCAATAGACAATGCCAGAAGCGTCTTATCTGGGCCAAGGAGAAAAAGATCTGGACTGTTGCTCAGTGGTCCTAAGATGAAAGTAAATTTTGCATTTCATTTGGAAATCAAGGTCCCAGAGTCTGGAGGAAGAGTGGAGAGGCCACAATCCAAGCTGCTTGAGGTCTAGTGTGAAGTTTCCACAATCAGTGATGATTTGGGGAGCTATGTCATCTGCTGGTGTGGGTCCACTGTGTTTTATCAAGACCAAAGTCAGCACAGCCGTCTACCAGGAAATGTTAGAGCACTGCAGATGAGCTAAAGGCTGCTATCAAAGCAGCCTGGGCTTCCATAACACCTCAGCAGTGCCACAGGCTGATCGCCTCCATGCCACGCCACATTGCTGTAGTAATTGATGCAAAAGGAGCTCCGACCAAGTATTGAGTGCATTTACTGAACATATATTTCAGGAGGCCAACATTTTGGATTTTAAAATCATTTTTCAAGCTGGTGCTATAAAGTATTCTAATTTACTGAGATAATGACTTTTGGATTTTCATTGGCTGTAAGCCATAATCCTCAACATTAACAGAAATAAACACGTGAAATAGATCACTTTGTTTGTAATGACTCTATATACATCTTTATTTTTATATAGCGCTAACATATTCCGCAGCGCTTTACAGGTTGAACACATTATCATCGCTGTCCCCGATGGGGCTCACAATCTAAATTCCCTATCAGTATGTCTTTTGGAATGTGGGAGGAAACCCACACGAACACAGAGAGAACATACAAACTCTTTGCAGATGTTGTCCTTGGTGGGGTTTGAACCCAGGACTCCAGCGCTGCAAGGCTGCAGTGCTATCCACTGTGCCACTGTGCTGCCCTAAAATAATATATTAGTTTCTCTTTTTGCATTGAAGAACTGAAATACAGTAATTAACTTATTGATGATATTCTAATTTTGTGAGAAGCACCTGTATGATAATGCAATCTGCCACTGTAAAGATACATGTATGAAGTGAGACTTCTCCTAATAATGTTATCATGATGGATAAAAGATGTGCAAGCTGAGTTTCAGGATATTAATGTAATACAGTGTGTCAGTAAAGAATGTAAAGTGGATCGACTCCCCTTATTACCTTTGCACCTTCCTCGATGAACAACGCTGAGGGCAGAATCCTTGCACTTGGCTCTTTGGTAATCACACATAGATTCATACGTTCGACCATCTGAAGCACATACAGGTTTGGACTGTGTTCTGGAGCAATGAGGATTGCACTGTGGATCTCTGTCCCGGTCACTTATTAAAAACTAATGGAGGAAAAAAAAACACAACATAAGTGTGGATAATTTATAGAAAGAAGGAAAGAATGCTCGTTTCATGATAATCTTGTAAACAGGCTGCGAATCATCCAACGAATGAGCAAAATGGTCGTTCATCGGATGAAATAACCTTTTGTGCAGCACAAAATATCATCTTCCTAAGCAGAACATGGTCCTGCTATGTTTTTCTGGCGTTTGAGCTAGAACTGGCAGTCATGGTTGAAATTCTGCTAGAAAAGGATATTATTTTAATGTTTTTTTGTGTTTTAAACAATGTTAAATTGGCCTGCATTATTTCTATCGCCCCTGTGTGGATGAAAAGACTGTTGATAAATGCTCACCCAACACGTAAATATGACTTAATGGTAACTAGGACATTTGCATGTTATGTTTTTGGCCATTGATATTATTTCGGAGAATGACGATTCCACTATTTAATTTGTCATAATACATAGTGCATCCCTGGTAGTTTCCATGATTTTATTATCCGCTTAGAGGACAGATGAAGGAACCGAAAAGTTGACCAAAGCTTCTGTCCAGACTTGTTGCCTCTCTATGCTTTTAGAGTAGAACCATAATTTGGGGTAACCTCTGTTGTGACATAGCAAAATATTGGAAGTTTTATTTTATTGATCCTCAATAACTACAGCTCATTAATTTCAATAGTTGTGTAATGTCTATTTTCCTCTACAGCATCACTTAAGGGAAAAATAAGCCCTTGATAGCTACTTTTTCCAGATATTGCCTCAAGCTTCTTCTCTCCACTCCTCGCCGAGGGATCTGTGATATTGATGGATGTTATTCAAACTGGACCACTTCTTTAATGAGACTATGCAAATTGTCTCTCCAGAGAGGAAGAGTACTAGAAATCTAGTGTCACCTATTGGAAGTACAGTAGCAATCCTTAAAATCAGCATCAACCCTTTAACAAGAGTTGACACATGACTTAGGGTAAAAGCCAAACCAGAATTTCAGTTTGCAGACACATGTTTTGGGGTGTTGCCTCTCCTCAGTGCAAAGTGTGAGATCTGGTTTGGCTAGGTGAGAGACCTCTGACTGGGGTATAAGGAGTAACCTTTTTCCTTAAGGAGAGTGACATGCCTGACATGCCAGGGTAAGGAGGCTTATAGGCAGAGCAGTGTCACTAGTGATCAAGTTCTCTTACTCTCTGAATAGACAATTTGCATACTTTATTTCCCAGAGGAGCACTGGACAGCCTATAAGCCTCCTTACCCTGGCATGTCACTGTCAATAAGGAGAAATGTTACCCCTTAGGCTTTAATGAGACTGTAACACACATGTATTAGAGGTAACTTTATACACTTGGTGAAGGCTTACAAGACTCCTTTGGTGAGTCATTGATTTAGTGTTTGGTAGCATGAGACCTAATACTGCTGTACTTGGAACCATTTTTAGTCTATTGAGCAAAAATGGCTAAGCCAACAGCTTATTATTGTATTGCATAATAATGATAAACTGCACGAAAGTTGGACAGTAAATCAAAGTTACTTTGTTTTTTACATAGATTGAAGCTCTGAAATCTGGTTAGAAGAAGAACTGTGCTAGGGCTGGTTACTTAACAAGATTACTGTGTAACATTGCGCCATTGAATTTGATGTTTGTCAATTTGGTGACATTTCCCCCTGCACCAATTGTCATGTGACTGGTTAAATCCAACACTTTGGGGTTTTTGGTTACAACGTTAACCCCATAGACTTTAATGGAGGTCATTTATAAGTTGCTTGTTACTTTTCTGTAATTGACCTGTTTTTTTTTTTTAATCTCCCATATCATGGAATGGCATGTCTTACAAATAGTGCCCTAGGCTTAAGCTCTGAGAAATGTTGGCACTGGCACAGCCAAAGAAAAACATGGATATTACTTTAGTCTTGTAACTACTGTCCAGCCTTCGTGTAGATGAAGCAACCGCCTTGTGTCACAATGGTTCCACAGATATACACAATATTATCACTGTTGTGAGACCAATCTATGGCTTCTCTTCTACATTTTAAGTGCTGCCAGGCTTCCATACAATACAGGACTTTGTCCTGTCTTCTAGCAAAATGAAGGTGGCACCAGACATTACTGTGCATGCAACGCCATTTCCAGCTTTGATAATTGATTGTAACAATGGCACATTATAACATTTACAGAAACACTTGTTTACTCATCCTGTACTAATTTACTGACATTTCCCATTGCTACCGGAGTTCTTTTCCTCTTACACAGATTAATGTTTGTATTTAGCCAAATTTAAAGTGAATTTGAATTTCTGAATACTTGGTTACATTTATTAAAGAAGGAAATCATTTAATTTTTAAATACTTTTTTTTTTTAATCTGGTATTAATTGGACAAATCCGATTTTATCAATTATTCCAGGTATAGAGTAATTATAGAAATAATATATATATTTTTTCTATTTAGCCATTTTCGGTTGTTCAGGCTGCTGCGTTTTTTATTTTCTGCAAAAATTTTACTTACAAGATAGAGACCACATGGACTAATAATAAAGGATAAGTTAGGCAGAACACAACTCAGACAAAGTCTGTGACACAGATTAATTTCACCCTAGTATCTTTCGCCCCACAAATCACCTTCATTCTGCATCCCCTTAAAGTGTAATATGTGGCCTGCAGTCATTGTTGCACTGGGGGTTCCTATCGGTACACGTTATTGTCTGATTTTGACTGCATTGCAAAATTTGTTGTTGCCATAGCACTTGCAGTGCAGATCCTCAATAAGGTCAGATAATCTACTTCTAACAGTATATACTTAGTTGGGACAGTTCTTTGAATGCAAAACCAGAGTTGATAAATTGAATCTGTCAGCAGATTTTTGCTATGGGATCTAAGAGTAGCATGATTTAGGGGCAGAGACCCTGATTGCAGTGATGTGTCACTTACTGGGCTACTTGCTGCAGTTTTGATAAAATCACTGTTTTCTTTCCTGTAGCTTTAGCAGTGGGCAGAATGCTGAGCTGTGTGACCCCGCCCACACCCCTGATTGATAGCTTCCTATTTACACTGTCAGTGTGCTGTCAATCATTGGTAGAGGAGGGGTTACACAGATTATCTGGACTGTCCGGCACGCTCCACCTAGTCCTGTAGTGATAATTTCTTTGTGTTAAAACACTGATTATATTGAAACTATAGCACACAGCCTAATAAGTGACGCATCCCTGGAATCAGGCTTTCTTACTCTACAGTTGTGGCCAAAAGTATTGACACCACTGCAATTCTGTCAGATAATACTCAGTTTCTTCCTGAAAATGATTGCAATCACAAATTCTTTGGCATTATTATCTTCATTTAAATTGTCTTAAATGAAAAAACACAAAAGAGAATGAAGCAAAAGGCAAAACATTGATCATTTCACACAAAACTCCAAAAATGGGCCAGACAAAAATATTGGCACCCTCAGCCTAATACTTGGTTGCACAACCTTTAGCCAAAATAACTGCGACCAACCGCTTCCGGTAACCATCAATGAGTTTCTTACAATGCTCTGCTAGAATTTTAGACCATTCTTCTTTGGCAAACTGCTCCAGGTCCCTGATATTTGAAGGGTGCCTTCTCCAAACTGCCATTTTTAGATCTCTCCACAGGTGTTCTATGGGATTCAGGTCTGGACTCATTGCTGGCCACCTTAGAAGTCTCCAGTGCTTTCTCTCAAACCATATTCTAGTGCTTTTTGAAGTGTGTTTTGGGTCATTGTCCTGCTGGAAGACCCATGACCTCTGAGGGAGACCCAGCTTTCTCACACTGGGCCCTACATTATGCTGCAAAATTTGTTGGTAGTCTTCAGACTTCATAATGCTATGCACACAATCAAGCAGTCCAGTGCCAGAGGCAACAAAGCAACCCCAAAACATCAGAGAACCTCCTCCATGTTTGACTGTAGGGACCGTGTTCTTTTCTTTGAATGCCTCTTTTTTCTCCTGTAAACTCTATGTTGATGACTTTGCCCAAAAAGCTCTACTTTTGTCTCATTTGACCAGAGAACATTCTTCCAAAACGTTTTAGGCTTTTTCTGGTAAGTTTTGGCAAACTCCAGCCTGGCTTTTTTATGTCTCGGGGTAAGAAGTGGGGTCTTCCTGGGTCTCCTACCATACAGTCCCTTTTCATTCAGACGCCGATGGATAGTACGAGTTGACACTGTTGTACCCTCGGACTGCAGGGTAGCTTGAAATTGTTTGGATGTTAGTCGAGGTTCTTTATCCAACATCCGCACAATCTTGCGTTGAAATCTCTTGTCAATTTTTCTTTTCCGTCCACATCTAGGGAGGTTAGCCCCTGTGACATGGGCTTTAAACTTCTTGGTGACACTGCGCACGGTAGACACATGAACATTCAGGTCTTTGGAGATGGACTTGTAGCCTTGAGATTGCTCATGCTTCCTCACAATTTGGTTTCTCAAGTCCTCAGACAGTTCTTTGGTCTTCTTTCTTTTCTCCATGCTCAATGTGGTACACACAAGGACACAAGGACAGAGGTTGAGTCAACTTTAATGCATGTCAACTGGCTGCAAGTGTGATTTAGTTATTGCCAACACCTGTTAGTTGCCACAGGTAAGTTACAGGTGCTGTTAATTACACAAATTAGGGAAGCATCACATGATTTTTCGAACAATGCCAATACTTTAGTCCAACCCCTTTTTTATGTTTGGTGTAGAATTATTTCCAATTTGGCTTTAGGACAATTCTTTTTGTGTTTTTTTCATTTAAGACAAATTAAATGAAGATAATAATACCAAATAATTTGTGTTTGCAATCATTTTCAGTAAGAAACTGAGTATTGTCTGACAGAATTGCAGGGGTGTGAATACTTTTGGCCACAACTGTATATTATGCTGGTCTCAGATTAAATGCCAATAACCTGCTGCCAGATTCCCTTCTAAATAAACTATAGCTCAAAATCAGCATTTCAGAGGTGATCCTGGTGCACAATCTAATTATCCTCTCAAAGCAGAATGTGGCTCCCGAGGTAAGAAAGGTTGAAATTCACTGCCATAGAGTATAAAAAGAGATGTAGCCTGTCGCTACAGCTGTCTGTCTTGCTTTAACCAAGATGGTTTTTAGCTTTTTCCTTTCCAAAATGCATGGTGAATTTAGGATGCGGAGGGGAAGAAGAGGCTCATAAGTGGAGATAGAAGCAGTAAAATATATTACTCCATTTCTTTTATTCACTTACAGTATTGAATTATGTAATTTGGGGAATTGACGATGATCATTCAAGAAATAGATTGTAGTGGCAAGATTTTATTCTTTTGCTATATCGTTGGTACCCATTACTGTGTCACACATCTAACGAGGGATCTCCTGGTATTCTGGTGAACCAGTCTAATGCTGCATGCAGGCAGTCCATTTTGAGCCTGTGAAAGCACCCTATCGAGCACTGATCAACTGCATAACAAGTCGTCCAATGTCAATTACCGGACTATTTACAAAGGCTGCTGAACAGGGCGATCGCTCATACCATTGTCCTGTCCCTATACAGTGTCATGCTATCATCAGCATATTCTCTATTTAAGTGGGTCAAAGTGCTGGCAAAAACTGATTTAAAAAAAAAAAATAAAAAAATAAAACAGTTGTCAGCCTCTGTTCATTATCACGCAAAGAATGAGCATTTTGCTCATTCGTCAAATGATCGCCAGCAAGATTAAATGAGCAGATAATCCTACGAATGCTCATCCGCCAATCATTCGCTTGTCTAAATGCACCATATTTCTGATTACAGAGTGTTCGTGGAATCTCGGGGCTAAAATAAATTGTCCTCTCTGTTTTGAGCTATAGCCAGTGGTAATGATTCCACCAATATTTTGGGGATCTTCAATCTTTTAAATCCAGAGATACTGTAAAGTATACCAAAGATTTTTCCACAAAGGATTTGCACAACTTTTTTTTTTTTTTTTTTTAAGAAAACAAAACTAGAGACTTAGAGTAAGGTATCAACTATATAACACCGCTTAAAAACCACAGAGATCTGTAAATGGCTGTTCTGTTGATGTATTATTAATCCATATATAAAATGTGTATTGTATTGTAATCGCTATGTATTCTGTAAGTGAACACTGCATATAAGTCATCTCGCCTCCTGCCAAAAAATTAGGAAACCGCCTGATCCAAAAACGCTAAATAACTCATGTGGGGATGTATAAAGGTTCCTCTTCCTCATAAATAACATGCATAAGCCAGGATACATTTATAGGCATTTGTAGGACTAGGTTTAAATGGACAGATAGCAATATGATCTTTGTAGTTTCTGCCTTTTAAAAAGAAAGAGAATGAGCGTTACATGGTTTGTTCAGTGGTGGCTCTTTCTATAAATGGTGGATGTGAAATAGCTTATTCAAAGATATTTACCGAAAAAACGGTTGCATATGTCTGTGCTGAACTAAGTAGGACAAGTAGTATTGTCATTTTAAAGGAAAAATCCTCTGACTAAACAATCGTCACTCTCTGAACACCGAATATAAACATCTCTTATTATATAATATGCTACAGTATATGTCGAAATGGATGCCTTTGTAATATGTATGTATGTATGTAATATGTTATCAACACCATGAATGGCAAGAAGAACAAACCAATTTTGAAGCAAAAGAAGTCAGACATGTAACTCAAAGCAAGGATCATCAAGCTACGACTTGCTTACTTTGGACACATGGCATGAAGAGCGATCACTGGAGAAGGACATCACGGTCAGATGAATGGAAGGAACAAGGTGAGGAGGAAGATCAGCAAACTGCTGGCTTCATCCTATTGCAGCGCCCCAGAGTCCTGGTCGTTGCAGTACTGGAGCTCCGCCGCTAAGGGGGGCTATGGTACGTCTGATGGCACTGAAGGAGTTCTTCTGACCAGGTATCACAGTCACCAATACACTTCACAGTCTGGCCTCCAGGGGGAGCTAAGGGTTCTATGTATTAGGCCACTCCTCACAATCTGGTAAAACTGGGGGTTAGGCAGAAAGTTAGAGAGAAGCTGACTGGGTTGGAACCAGGCAACACCTTGTGGCAGAGGGTGTTGTAGGGGGAAGATTCAGAGGGGTCCCTGTCAGGGGTGGGATCCTGGCAGAGGCCTAGCAAACAGAGAAGAATGTTACGGGACCGCGCCTGCACGATATAGCGGCGGTACCTCAAGAAAGGATAAGAAGCGAGGTTCATTGTGCTGAGTGAGAAACGAGATCAACGCAACAAGGAGAATACCAGTAGGAGTCGTGCTGTAAGACGAGGCAACATCCTATTGAGGCGCATAACCGGTGGCCGGAACGCCGAGGAAGTATAGAGCTCCAGGCCAAACTTCAAACCTACGGCAGGACAGTCAGTTATAGGCGGGCTGTCTCATCCAATTGACCCAGGAAGACACAGGGGGGGTAACAACAGGAGTGGGGCGACGCTAGAGTCCCGGAAGAGCTCCGAGCCTCCCCGTCATACGGGTGCGTCCTAACCATAAGATCTGGGGGACGTGGAAGAACATCAGAATCGAGTTGTGAGGGAACACGAGAAACAGACACAACAGTTGTGGGGACTATCCCGAGAGCACAGCAGGGGAGGACCACAACACACAAGCGCTAGACGGTAGGCACAGATTTCCACCTGCAAAGGGAACTCTGGAGGTGCCATCGGACCGGCCAGGCTTGCGCAGCCCGGTTAACCGTATTCCGGATTGAGGATCCTGAAGTCTTCAGTAAAGAGGTAAAGAGACTGCAACCTGGTGTCCTCGTTCTTTACTGCGACCTGCACCGCACCACCACAACACCATCACCATTCCCTCCACCTTCATTGTACGCCCCTCAGCAGGGTCACGAACCGGGTCTAGCCACCGTGACAACCCCAGAACTGAGACTTAGAGGCCCGGTACCGGGTGCCCCTCGGCCCTGCGGCAGTGGGGGCGCTACACTATCAAGATAATGGTACACAAGATCCTGATGGATCTATCTTGGCTTGCACAAGATCAATTTTCTTACAGATCATTTATCTTTCAAGTTGCCATTGCTCAAGTTCGAGCAGAAGGCCAATAAAATTAAAAAATAAATGTTGAAAAGTGGTAAATTTAAAGTACTTCTTTAGGTCTGTAGCTGAGGAGGTGGCAGCATTACTTTAATAGTCTTTCATAGAGATCAATGTACCAAAATGTGATAAGGATGATATTTAACAAAATAATTGTTCAAACCAATCACAGGTGCTCGATGCACGCTTGGCTTGGCTAGACAGTTTAGTGCACCTTCCCATTTGCTTGTTTTCCATCTTTCTCGGCACTCTTCTGGCTCCTGTAATTCCAGAGCTGATAATCAAGTAACTGCGAGGCAGAGCTAGGTGCAAGACAAGTAGATGGTAAGATGCGCTGAACTGCTCAACCACAAAAAGGATGCAGTAGTGATATGCACGTACCAGTGCCTGCAATAAAAGTTGGTGATTTGTATGGAGAAGTGGTGTCAAATGGATTACGCGGGGTCGCTGGAGGTTCAGCTGGTGCATGCGGTGAGGGTGAGGGAGTCCAAGGTAGGCTTGGCTCCCAATGGACACCAGGTGCTACTCCAGGATGGACCTCGGACACATGGCAGCTGACCCCAAGGGACAGGTAGCTGCAACAACCCAGTGGGAGAGTACGGCTGACGTACAGACTGGCACAGCAGGTGCAGGTGGGTCCAGCTGAGATACAGAATGGCATGGCAGGTGCAGGTGGGTCTAGGTGAGATACAGACTGGCACGGCAGGTGGGTTCTGCTGACATACAGGCTGGCATGGTAGGCTGGCAGGCTCATATACAGATTGGCATGGCAGGTGCAGGCAGGTTCCGGCTGAAATACAGATTGACAAGGCAGGTTCTAGCAAGGGAGTTAGGGATGGACAGATGGAAACTAACAGATCTAGCTGGTACTAGCAGACAAGGAACGGAGAACTATCAAGCGTGCCAGGGACAAACTAACAACATTCTGTGAGGGGTAAAAGGGCCGTAGTCATGGCTGACATATATATTGATCAATCACACCCTGGTCTCCCGTTACATACAAGCAATGTCCTTTTGTCAAAGTATTTGCCTCTCTGCACCTTCAGGACCTCCTCTGAGATGCTGAAGACCCCCCCCCCGTATGTTTGCACACAGAGACAGTCCAATTTCAACTGTAAACAAATAACTTTACTTCTTTCCTTTCGCAGCACGTCCATATCAGATACAGCATCAGTGTAGGGTTCCATGCAATTCACAACCTTCTCTTTCCCTGTACTCTTCCCTATGCCTTCGATTGGGTGCCCAGGTCCTACCATTCTGTCCGGTACCACAGCATCCTCTCTGTTCAGCCTTACTACATTCAGGTGTTCCCTCGTCCGCTTTGCACTTGACAAAAGGGCATCTGCCCATGAAGTAAGCTGCTACATGTTGAGCGACCTGCATCCCTGTACTGCTGTGGCTTTGGCTACAGCCTCTGTTCCCACTGCTGCTGTCACTGCTGCCCTTCTGGTCCATTGGCCTTGGATGGCTGGGATTCTTGCTTTGAACATTGCGGAGGCAAGAGCACTATATTGGCTCTAAGGCCCTTCTGCTATAAACAGGAAAAACCCTCTATCTTATCCACGTTTGGCTCCTCCTAATTAACTATATTCACTAATGTATTCCCATCTAGTGTAATAACTGAGGTACCTCATTTTCCCTTTCCCTATTAATAATCTACAAATAGCTAAATACAGCAATAAATATACAATCATATATACAAGGCAATATTTGGCAATATTTGAAGAAAGGGAGTGGAGCATCACACGATCCCGGTACATCCCTTACAATTGCACAGGCACCTCTGGATCGCCCCCAGGTGCAGGGCAGTGGGGTACTCGGTACCGGGTCCCTCTGTCTCGGTTCTGGGGATGTCACGGTGGCCCGACCCGGTCTGTGGCCCTGCTAAGGGGCGCCCAATTAAAGGTGTAGTTTGTCAAGTGTTTGTGACGCCACCTGTGGTATTCAGTCAGGGTGACCGACGCTGCTAGGGGTCCACTGGGGTGATGGAATGGCAGCTAGATGGTATACCTTCCCACAGGTGAAGTATGTCCCCAGGGCTTCCCTTGATGAGTAGGTGGTAATGGTGGATGTTGTGTGGTGCGATGAATAACGAGGACACAAAGGTTGCAGTCTCTTTACCTTTTACTGAAGACTTCAGCGTCCACAGTCCAGAGTACCGTTCACAGGGCTGGCTGAGTCCGGCCGGTCCGAAGGCACATCCAGAGTTCCCTTTGCAGGTGGAAATCAGTAGCCTTCCTACTAGCGCCTGTGTGTTGTAGTACTTCCCTGCTGAGCACCACGGGATAGTCCTCACAACTGTCGTGTATATTTCTGATGTTCTCTCTCTCCGTCCCCCAGATGGTATGGATAGGACAACCCGTATGACGGGGTAGGCCTGGAGCTATTTCATAGGGACCCTAGAGACGCTCCTCTCCCACAATTTGCCTCCG